>NW_009661373.1:2745588-2814931 GCF_000708025.1 Charadrius vociferus | reverse complement strand
CAGGAATGGCTTTAAAATGGAAGAGGGCAGGTTTAGACTGAACATTAGGAAGAAATTTTTCACTTCAAGGGTGGTAAGGCACTGGAACAGGTTGCCCAGAGAAGTTGTTGAGGCCCCATCCCTGGTGGTGTTTAAGGCAAGGCTGGATGTGGCCTTGGGCACCCTGATCTAGTGGGAGGTGTTCCTTCCTATGGCAGGGCGGTTGGAATTCTATGATCTTCAAGGTCCCTTCCAACCTAAACCATTCTATGATTCTATGATTGTATGATTCCATGATTAGTGATAGCTACTTAATTAATGTTTTCTAAAAAAGAGTGTAATTGCTATTTTATAACTATATTTTAGTTAGTTCTTATTAGATATTTTTTTAAGTCTTTCTGAAAATATATTGATATAATAATTTGAATTGGCAGAGTAGACTGGAGATCTGGACTGAAGAGAATTCAAAGTGTACTTCAGTGCTTTCATATTGCCTTTTGTGTTGACTTAGTAAATACCTGAAAGGAAGAAAAATATCACAAAAGCTCCATGATGAAAAAAGTTCAGTCCAACACTAAAGATGCAGAATAAGCAGGGTAACTTTTAGAAATATTAACTGTTTTTCTTTATAATTAATGCACATTCCACTATTCCTTACTAGGGCAAAGAAACAGAACAGCAGGACAGAGTTCCGCAAATGCACTGAACCTGTGTGTCTCTCAGCATTGATACATCTGAAAGTTGGGCACTGCAGTCCCTACTAACATTTGATATAATTTGGGGGAACTTAATAGGATGGAGAAAAGAAATCAGCATTCCCCATTTTGTTCACATAAAAGCTGTTTTACAGCACAATGAGATAACACGCTGTGAAATGTATGGTAAAGAAAAAAAAAACAAAACCATAATGACATTGATAACACATTTTATTCTAAGATTGTTATTTTTTCTCCATGCACATAATTTATTTCTTGCACTATTATATAATATTATGTTATATAAAATTGCAGAGGTTTGGTTTTTTTGTGGCTTTATTTATTAATTAATGTACCCTTATATGTTGTTTTTTAATTTTCAACAGAATATAAAGCGTTTAATCTGTCAATCAGAAGTAACACAGAAATTGAGTGTAGTGTTTTCGCACATTAGACAGTAAGGAAATAGAGTATATGCAGTGTACCTGGTGAGTATTTAAAGGACAGCTTTCATGCAGGATAAGAAAGCAGTGATACCATGACCCTCACATTTATGGTCATGGGACCCCTTGGGTCATCCAGCTGGATGACACCCTTCTGTCCCTCACCTTTTCCAGTCACGTGACAGGCTTATCCTGTCTCACTTTGCTCCCCGGGGACTGCCATTTTTGACACTGCCATATACCACATGATCTCAGGGTGCCCAGTGATTGGACGGCAGCCGAGGATATACTTTCTAGTTTACCACAGAATTAAGACCCCCCCTACACCGAATAGGGTGAACCATTTTGTCACAGCTGCCATATTGTCACATTTATACTCCATGTGATGTAAGACTGCCCAGTGATTCCTTGGCCACTTCTATAGGCACAGGAAACTCTCATTCATCCATCCATCCATCCATATGTCCATCCATCCAGCTGTATGTTTATATATAGCCACATTTCTGGATATAAAAATGGCTGTGCAATTATGTATAATTTTATTTATACATGCATAGTTAAAGTACACATACATATTTATTAATATGTATATTATGTATAAAATAGTTTAAAAAGAAATAATGAAATTACAAAAGTTACAAAACAGTTGCCCACTATAATGGCAATCTACAAGAAAAAGGCAATGTCACAGGAGCATGTGTATATAGGGACAATAAAGAAAAATCCCAAAAGGCTTCCTGAAAAGAAAAAGATTAAAAAGTGAGAGAAACACATCATACTCCTAGAGGGAAATCCAGCCTGAATTAGTTAGAAGAGAAAGTTCAAGTGGCATCAAGCAGCAGTCTCTTAAGGACAAGAAGAAAAAGAATAACAAACTTCATTGGATGGTGCAAAATAAATGCAGAGAAAAAGGCCTTGTTCTGCTACTAGAAAAGGACATACATTTTTACAGGGATGGATTTCATTCTAAATTACTTGGAAGAGTGTGCTAAGTTCAAGCTGGATGTTTTTGAAGTGAACCTGATGCAGAACAGCATCAAGGAAAGCCAGTACTGTGAAGTGATCCTAATTTCAGCTGTCACAGAGTCTGCATCCCTGGGCACACTCTTAGTTGGGAATGGACAGGATTATACAGGCACAACATTCTGCTGTACATTTGCTGCAAGACTGGTAAAGCTGATGGGTCCAACCTGAATGACAGAGATAGGTGCTCATGGGTCTGCTCAACTGTCTGTTGGCAACTATTTTCATCCAGCTGGATGACACACTGGAGAACTGACTTATAAGCCAAAGCAACAATTCTTACTCATACTATGCATCAATAAAGTTTCTTCTCACTTGCAGTCAAGACACAATGTCCACACACTTTCTCACAGGCTTGTTTTATAAAGACAGCCAGGAAGCAGGAGTCAACCATGCTAGATGGCATCTTTAATAAGGTTTAGGCAACGCTCAGCTCTGAAGTCCCAGAGTAGCAGGCTTGAAAGTCATTCTTTTTCCAAGAAAAAGTTTTGTTGATTAGCATGGAGTAATATTTAAGCTGATGCTCAGCAACGACAGTTTTTGTTTGATAAGCTACCCAGTAGCAAGGGTTATAAACTGGTTATCACCTTTCCCTCACTGTTTCAAAAAAAAAGTGCAGGTAGCAATGGATTAGGAGAAAAGATGCTGTATGAGGGAATACACACAGCTGTTACAGATGTCTGACAGCCATATGAAAGATCATTTCCTGACGGTTATCTGGGAAGCATCTGTCTGTGGGCTGTACTCTGCCTTAGACTAGTCTCTAGACCAAGATCATAATTTTCTGACTACAACAGGGAACCTAAGAGCAGAAATAAATTTTTCAGGGGCTTTAATCACCACTGTTCACACAATCAGGTATGGCCAGCTCATCTCTTCATATTTCTGAGTGACCTTCCCCCCTCCCCTCCAATATGTACTTAGTTAGCTTTTGTTTCAGAAAAGACAGTTCTTTGCCTAAAAGTCTTTACATGCCTAGAAGAATTTACACAAACAGATACCCATATGGGAGCTTCATAACATCTTCAAACGCTTCTTAAATAAACTCAGTCTTGTCCAGGTTTCATGTGTCCTGTTAGGGACACAAACTGGCTCTTAGATAACTCCATGCATTTTGCATTGGGTGAAGTCATGAATGTTTTTAACCCTTAAAAAAGTGTACGGGATACTAAACTTCCAGTGATGTACATGCATAGTAAAAGCTTTTTTCAGTTTCACCACTCCTATACACACAGTTCATCAAATCATTGATCACAAGCATGTTTATTTTATTAAGGGTAAATAAGATGGTTACCACCAAAACTCTTGGGTAATGCCTCCCCAGATTTGATAAAAGGATATTTATAGAGGTGATACGGCAGTTGCCAGAAACACTTTAACACCAAATAGCCTTGTCAAGCGAAATAAGAGACTAAGAGATTAGTGTTCTGCAGTCATATCTCCAACCATGGGCATTGCATGCCCAGCATCAAAAGCTGTAGGGGAGGCTATTGACATTTCAATTGAACATAAGGCCTCCTTTTTGTCTGTTCTTTTTGTTTACAGAGATGCATTTAACTTTTAAATAACAGTTATCTTGAAAATTCATGAATATCAGGTAATGATAAACATAATCTTGAAGGGCATCTGTGAAATCATAAAGCTTTAGATGTGCATATGCAATGGCAAAACATGCTATGAAAATGTTAGTTTTGAATGCCAGGGTCATGTGCCCACAAGACAGTGGCCAAATTCTCATCAACAAAATCACAGGGGGGTTGCATCATACACCAAATAAAACAGTTAACCATACAGATTGTCTGTTTTTATTATGACAAGGCTGTTGGGAAGGCTGGATCCCTGAAAAAAATCCCACAGAGAATTTTAAAACACTTAGGCAATTTTGTATTTTTTGAGGTTTTCCTTTATACACTCAGGCTGCAAAGCAAAGCATTCTTTCTGCCTGTAATCACTGATGTATCGTACTTTTTTGTCAGTGTCTGTGTACCAGGCTGGGTAACTTGAAGCTTTCTGCTTCTGATGGAGGTACAGTTTTACATACTTAAAAAACAAAACAACAAACAACAACAACAACAAAACAAACAAAAACCCCCAAACAAATAAACAAACAAGAACGAAAAAAACCAACCATTCCCCAAACCCAAACCTAAAACTCAAAAAACATACTGTTTTGATTCTATTCAAAATGGATAGACTCATAGATTTCACAAACTTTGTATGCCTCCTCCAGAGCCTTGTTTAGTTCAATGGTATTATATGCATCCATGTATTGTGTCTGTGGATGCAGTATTGCTGAAGGGTTTCAGCACAGGTGCAGTACAAGAATAGCTTGCCATTTACCCTGACAGAAACCATGGGGAAAAACCCATAAAGTGGATACACTTTTACTTTAAGTATACCAAAATAGGCTGTTGAGGTGTCAAAATTGTCAAGTATGACTTCAGGGTGCCCAGGAGGGTATTGTTTTATTTTGCTGCTGAAGGACTAGGGGCTAGCAAAATTCTAGGAATTATCTTTTCATCACGGGGTGCTTTTTAATACAAGCAAACTACTTTTGTTTTGCCACTAAAAAAGAGCATTACTGGGATTCAGCAATATAGGCATTTTGCTTCTAAAAACTCTTCAAGCTCCCCATCTGATTTTGTTATAGTGGTCCATTGATGCTCCCGCACAGATGTAATATTAAAGCTCATACTTTTTACATACTCTAATGTGGTCCAGGGTAACATTTGGTACAGTTATGAAAAACCCCACACTTTTCAAGCTATTGAAAACTGTTGGTGCTTATCTACATCCTCCCTGCTGAGTGGTGCAGGGGATGGGGAATGGGGGGTTGAGGTCAGTTTATAACAGTTTGCATCTGCTGCTCCTCCCCTCCTTCCATGGGGGTCCTCCTACAGAAGAAAGTCCTTCAAGAACTGCTCCATCATGGTCTTCACCACAGGCTCCAGGGGAATCTCTGCTTATGTGCCTGAGGCACTTCCTCCACCTCCTTCTTCACTGACCTTGGTGTCTGGAGGGCTGTTTCTCACAATTTTTCCCTCCCTCCTCTCTCTTGGGCACAATTTAACCTTTCTTAATTATGTTTTCCCCTAGCATTTCTCACTCCTTCCCCCCACGTCCCTCTGCCTTTTCTTAAATACTCTTTCGCTAAGGTGTCACCATCTTGGCTGATGGGCTTAGCTGTGTCCTGTGGAGGGTCCATTGGAGATATCTGGAGCCAGCTAGAACTAGTTGTATCTTGCATGGGGCTGCCCCAGGCTTTCCTCACAGAGACCACCCCTGTAGCCCTCCCCCTACTAAAACCTGGGCACCTGCACCCAGTATAGCTATTGAGCAGAGAAGATCAAACATCTCTGTCCTTCCTAGTGATAGCCATCTGGAGAGGCAGGGATGCTAAAGGTTTTACAGAACATAAAATGGTGCACAACCACACAAGCAGAGACCAGCAGAGGATACTAAAAGGGATCTATAGATAGATCTAGCTGCACATTTTCATCAGCTTCTTTCCCATATAATGTATTACAAATCTACACCATAACCTCATTCCTGTATAAAATACAAGTATCCCTGAAATTTTTCATTTCCTGTTGACAGTAGTAACTAGGTTCTCTTTGCAGGTCAAAAACTTTCTTCTTATTAGCAGTGGGCCATGCAAAAAATTGCTTTCCCTCCCTGTCCCGATCCAGTATCGGGAAGGTTTCATTAAAAATAATCCCAAGGACGAGATTAAGATGATAAAGTCAGTCAAATATCATACAACCTTTTACTTAATACTTTTAACAAAGAATAAAGTGTGGAGAAAAGGTGAAGGGAAGGCAAAGGGGGGAAAGAAAAGGGGATAAAGGAAGAAAATAAGGAAAGAGGGAGAAAGCTCGCTACTACCACTCTGAGTTCAACATTTTTTCTGCAGATTCTGTCCAAAGTCTTCAATCATTACACGCTTCATAGAGTCTGAGGTCCATGGGGCGGGAAGAGGGTGGGGGAGACGACGGAGGGGACACAGCAGGGAGGTGAGAAGGAACAAAGAACAAAAGGGAAGAAAAAGGAAGGGGCGCCAAAAGGCGCGTGCTCCCTTTATATAGGCATCTCACTCATGCGCAGATCAACCAGAAGTGCTGCTCTCCTGCAAGACTCTTCCTGCTCTTTTCACGCCCTTAGTCCCTGCGCAGGCACATGAGGTTGTCCGCTTCCAAAACTGTGAAGAAGATGGTCCTCCCAGGAGATGGCGGCACAGTAGCAATGTCGAGACAAAATCGCATCTGGTATTGGTTCTCCACATTCCCCAAGCATAATCCTGTCCACTCCATAACTTTCTGGTTCTGGATGAGGACCTGCATAGGTTTGATTTTCAGCAGTATTGAAGAAATTAGGGAAATAACCTTCTCAGCTCTCAAATTTCATGCCCCCCCCCCCGCCCCAAAAAAAAAAAAAAAAAAAAAAAAGGCAAAACCTGCTTGGTTTCACAGGTTAAAAATTTAGAACCTATAAAACTTATACTCAGGGGTAGGGACTTCCACACTTATGAATTCATCATCTTGCATCTTTTGTTGCATATCCATTTTTACTTTCAAAAGCTGGCTAACTGAAAAATAGTCAGCATAGCCTTTGGTGTTACATGCTTAAGAAACTGTAACCCCAAAACTTCGCATCCATAAACAGTCAAATAAAGTCCACAAGACATGTCCCCTTTAAACTCTCATTCTCCTTCAATTTTCACTTTCATCCCTTCTTTTTCATCCCATCAGGGTTCTGCTGCTAAGTCCAGAGCAAAAATGTAATTCAGAACATATGCCTTAGTTAGTGCATTTATTCCAGGTCATAGAGAATATGGCCTTTCTCTGTTTCTGTGTGTTGGATGATGGGCATAAACCACTTGGGCTGGTTTATATTTAAGATCTGTTCATAACACATACCACTTTTCCAGCCTTTATATTCATGAAACTTTTCTGTGTAGGCTTTGCAGGTCTCACATGAAATCTTAGACAATCTACTTGTTTTTTTAATTGCCAGGACCTTCTCCCACTGTAAGCATTCTGCAGATTTGCACAACAGTCCGTAGTCTGCATAGTCTGGCAGCAGGCAGGAACAGCAGTAGTATTTACACTCGTGAAAGTAGTCATATAATGTCTCACAAAGCTCAGATATTTATTTTTTTTTTCCTGAAATAGCCTTAACGATATAATAAAGTTCAATGAGGTAAACACTATCATTTGGCTAAAACATCCCTCAGCCTTTTTTTAAGCTCAGTCAGGATGACAACACATATATCAATGTAAAGCAAACTTCAGACCATGGAATCCGATTGTGCACTGACCACCCTAGTTTGTCATGCAGCACTTTTGCTTAACGATATAATAAAGTTCAATGAGGAAAACACTGTCATTTGGCTAAAACGTCCCTCAGCCTTTTTTTAAGCTCAGTCAGGATGACAACACATATATCAATGTAAAGCAAACTTCAGACCATGGAATCCGATTGTGCACTGACCACCCTAGTTTGTCATGCAGCACTTTTGCATTGCTTGATAGTTCTACGTGTCAGATCTCTCAGCACTGTGAAACTTCCAGCAAAGCAGAGTTTATTGACCCTGTTATTTAGATCAGTTATATATGCCCACTTCTAAAATTTTAGAATGGGGAATAGATCTAGGGTTCTGTGTACCCAACCTCCAACTGCTTTTACAGGCAGCCCGGTGGAAAATTTGGTGGAAACAAACTCCCTTTTATTTTGTAGATTACTGACCTAGTCTAAAAATGTCTCTGTGTTCACACTGCTCAAATTCATGCGGAGAGAATATAGAGTCATGCATGCTGATGGCTTCAAAACAGAGTTCAAAATAATCACCAAGTTCAAAAAACTAATGTAAATCTTAAAATTAGAATTGTTCCGGTCTATTTACAAATATGTCAGAAGCTTCATGCAAAAAAACCTAGTCCAAATTAGAAAATCTGCATGCTTATATATATTGCCTAGTCTTGAACCTCTAGTTTGGCCAGTCCCATTGCTGCACATTCTTGAAGCCATACATTGCATTGCCTCCACCTCCACCTCCTCTGCAGCATTTGATGGTGAGAGTAAAGCTGGGTATTTGAGAAGCCTTGGATATAGCAAAAGTCTGTACCACATAATGGCATTACAAGCAAGTTCACTCACAGCTGTGGTCAAAAGGCATCTCTGCTACTATCCACCATCTCCATGTGGCACTTATCTCAGTCTTCGGTTCCCAAATCCCTGGCCTGTCTCTAATTTCTTCTGAAGAATACAATTGTTTTCAGGATACAAGCTCATGTGATGTGACCTTTTTGTTCTGGCTTTCCATGATAGTAGACAATGATGCCTGTATCTTGCAGCACAGCACAAAGCCCAGAGGTTTCCCAGTAATGCTGTATGGTCACCCTGGAGGTTTGGGGCTGAGGGCTAGTGGCCTCTTGATCAGAATCCCGCAACTGGTCTCCTGTTTGCATGGCACAAGTGTTCAGTAGTTGTTTCATGGTTGGCCTCACAGCAGTGATCCCTTGCCCCACAAACATATTAAGCTTTGTTCATGTCCCTCCACCCTCTTCAGGGTATGCTGTCCCTCTTAAGCTTGCCACTCCCACAATATGTTAGGAGTTATTCAAGCCTTCTGAAGTAGTGAGCCCAGCTGTCTTTTCATTTTGCTTTCTTTACACTCAGGTTTAAAGTTAATTTATGTCATTATTTTAGATTAAATAATATTTTTATATATAATATATAAAAAGTTTAATAAATATGTATGTTAATTTATATTATTAATTTGTGTTACTATGTAGATGTAGACAAATAATTATTAAAATTGATCTTTATATTTCTGTATAATATGTATATTTATGCACCTTGTACACCCTTTTTCTGTATACGGTTATATACATTGATAGGTTTATGTTTCTGTTTAACATCTATATAATTAAACAAATATATATCCTGCATCTATTTTTATATATGTGTAGATATGTATATATCGTTATATATTTATGAGGGTTTCCTGGTCCTTCTGAAACAATGAAACAATCACAGACCATTTTTAGATCACACGGGGTATACATGTGACAAAATGGCAGCACACTTCTGGGCAATGGGAGGGCCTTAATGTACTTCTGAGGTACTCATAGCATCATAGAATGGTTTGAGTTGAGAGGGACCTTAAAGATCATCCAGTTCCAACCCCCTGCCATGGCCAGGGACACCTTCTACTACACTAGGCTGCTCTTTAAGGTCCCTTCCAAACTAAAACATTCTATGATTTTATGATTCTATGAGTGCGGCCATCCAGGCAATTCTTTATGCATTAAGTGGTCTATTCGTCAAATCCATGTCTATCCAATTTAGACACAAGGATGTCATATGGGACAGCGTCAAATGCTTTGTACAAGTCTGGGTAGATGACATCAGTTGCTCTTCCCTTATCCACCCCCAATAATAATAATAATCAATAACAACAATAATATTAACAACAACAATATAATATATAACAGGATTATATAGGTATAATTATGTATTATATATCACAACATATAATATAGATAATAATAACAACAATAATAATGTCATACAGCGTCAGTTACCATCCAATCATCGGTCATTTAGGGATAACATAGGACAAAAGGAGTCAGGAACACCTGTCATCTGATGGCAAAAGGGGGAGGACTTCCAGGCCCAGCAGCTCAGGTGGCTGTAAAGGGGGATGGGATTTCCTCTGGGCACGGGAAACGTGGTGCATAGCTCTTACTGTTAATCTTGCATGACAGTTTCCTTCCAACAGCTGCTTTTGGGTAAACAGGTTTTAAAATGTATTATACTGACCCTGCAACTGGTCTACAATTGTATATACTTCCATTATACATTGTGATTTCTTCTTCTGGTATCAAGTTGTGTAATATTTCAGAGTAATATTTTACAGAACTAACAATGAATGGAAATGGACAGTTTCAGAAGTTCCTTTTTAATGAAAAGGACATTAAAGTGTTCACTTTCAAGAACTGTTTAATCATCATTTTCTGCATCAAACATTTCTGCTGGTTTCTCACAATTCTTTTCCTATCATTCGCCCTAGTTAGCAGATTCATTTTCTACCCATTAGTTTGTCCTGCTGTGATTGAAATATAACTCTATATCCTAATAATCTGTCTAACAGTGCTGATTTATGAAAGAAAATTTAATAAAAACTTACAAAATAAGAGGGTTTATATTTTTAAATGTATATCCTAAGGTAATCTGTCATTGCATATATTATGAAATTGCACGCAAAATCTATCAGACTAAAGACTTTTTTATAACTTCTATAGCTATTTCGGGCTGTGACAAAAGTTTTGCAAACAGTAATAAATTAGGCCAACGAACAATCTTGCAGTCCCCTAAGCTGTATAGATAATGATAAGATTTAATGAATGACTGCGTCTGAAAATGTTAACTTTTTTAGGTTTTGACTTTTAAGCATAACCAACCCCCTACAGTGTAATCTGGAAGCTTGTGTGAGTTGTACAGACCCTTTTTACAATTAATGATCAGTTACATGCCTCTGAATTCAAACTGGAACAATGACTGAGTAACAAACCACCTACAGGTAGCCAACAGGTGCTACACAGAGGCACGTTCTTGTCTTCCTGTGCTTTAATTGAAGAATCTGAAAGGCATTTTCGGGTCAGCATACCGTTATGCAAATAGTTCTTCCCCTTGTGAACTGAATGAAAAGGTGCCATTTTTGGCTCCCATGTAGCTCCATTTCTGCCTGTGCTCTCACCTCCCTGTAGACAGTCTTCTCTGTTTTCCAGCTCAGCAAAGATTTTGTCTGGTACTTTTTTTCTTTTCACCAAAAATAAATTATTTATTGTTCTATGCATTTGAGACAGTTTGAGAATTAATCAAACTGAGGATTCGTCTTCACATGAATCTAAAATTAAAAAATAAAAATGAAACAAGTACTCTTCCCAACCCTGTTAATATTTCCACAAGGTCTGGACACATGCTCAGCAATGTCCTGTTAAGTCAGATTCTTTCTATTGCCACTTTGCACACCAGGATCAAACTTTGCAATTTTGTATTTGATTTCTGAATTCTGACCCAATCGTTTCATGGTAAATAGACCAGGAGTAGCATTTAGCACAGAGTTTAGAACACAAGACATAAACACTTAATTGATCAGAAACCTGAAAGAAAATGCAAGGTCCAGAGATCAGACTGAATACTATGTGCAATAGCTTTTTATGTCATACAGACAGTGACTAATCCTGAAATAGTAAGGGAAGAGTTTTTGTTGTCCAAGAGAAAATCTGATGATGCCAGATGAAATCTGATGACATTTCCTAGTGACAGTGCCTGTCATGCATAGCGGAATGGCCGACAACTGAATTTCTCTCTTTTAATTCAGTTCCAAGCAATGAGTTGCTAACTGCACACTCCGCATCCTGTATTGTAAGAGTGCCTGTGGATGAAAATATGCTGCAAATGTGTGGAAAAACATATGGGTGGCAATCTTTCGAGGCTGGTTATGTAGTGTTCTGATGAGTTGGAGACATGAGAGGAAATGTTCTAGAGAACATTATCACTATGACACAAATGCTACGTATTATAGTTCAAAACTAGCACCTGTGTCTGCAGTAACATCTCACATTACTTGCATTCCGAGAGAATATACTGCCTTTTTGAAATACCTGCTATTGCTGATCTGCCTACACAGAAAGGTAAAAACAGCAAGATGCAGTAGTTAACTGCAGATGCCAGGAACTGTTAATCCTTTGAAACAGGTCATCATACTTGGTCTGGCAAATAGATTTATATCTCAATGAAGTAAAGGTAACTAGCTAGTAAAAATGCAGCAGCTGACATTGTCACCTGTCTATAATTAGGCACCTTCTGAAGCCATTTGATCTGGATTGGCTCATCCTGCCTCTTCTAACTGCCACTGCCAGAGAAGATGTTCTCACTTATGTTTTGTGTCATAACTGCCAGCCCCATATGGATAGTTCAAGTATTTGCCTAAATTCTCAATAGGTAACTATGTTTAGACAACTAAATTTGATTCACTATCCCTTAGGGGAAAAAAAAAAAATAGAGTTTTAAGATGTTAAATATTTTTATATCTCCTGAACCACTTCAGAAAGTCAGTTAATGATCACAGCTGACATAGTACATAAATAAGGGGTTATTTTTAATAAATACAACCTCAAGTGGATTTTATACAGAAAGACTTACTGGCAGATGGGTCACAGGAAAAATCTTTAGCAATTCAGCTGGAGAAAGAGAGTAAGAAACCTTTCTGATTAAATCTTAATGCAAATTGATTAGATTTTAATGGAAGTAGATTAAGTTTGTTTTCTTTTTTTGTTAATTCATGTATGTCTAATAACTGTTGTAGCTGTGTAGTCTACTTCTTGACTTTGTTCATTTTACCTTAACTAGACATGAATGACTTCAAAGTAACTGGAGAACAGGAACTCATTTCTAATATAGTTGTAGGTCTTCTATAAAATGGAGCCTAACAATACAAAACAAATGTCCTGGTTTGAGGTAAAACAGAACTGATTTTCTGTTCAGTAATTTTACTTCTTAGCTAAGCCTCTTCTAACAAAATAATCTCTCTGAAAATAACTGCATATTTTTCAGACACTGTCAGCTTCTAGCAGTGATAAGGCCTGATTATTTGGAATTTATACCAAGGAATGGTATGCAGAGAGGCTCTTGCTTATACTTATTGCTATAACAACCAAGGCCAGCTCACTTTGTTGTTTGCCCCATTGGAGGGTCAGAAACAGAAAAGTTATGAGGGGTCACACCTGTGGAGAGGAGTGAACAGGACAGGTGACCCAAAACTGACCAGCGAGGGTATTCCATCCCATCTGCATCATGTTCAGTATAAAAACTGAGGGATCAAAGGGTCAGCCCTCTTTCTTCAATGTCTGGTGTCTGAGGAGAACTCTGTTCATCTACCTTTGATCTCGATCCATGTGTTCCTGAGTCCAGATCCAGAATCCAGTTCCTGTCCACCACTAAGTCCAGTCTGGGACTTTCCCAGTGCCTGCCAGTGATGTGGTTGTCATCCTGGAAGTTTGATACTGGTTTTGTATATATTACATTCTTTTCTTTTTTTTTAATATTATTATCTTTTCCTTTTATTATTTTGTTATTAATGTTTCTCTAAAGTAGTTTAGTTTCTTTAAAATTCATAAGTCTCTTTATCTTTCTTCCTTCTGCCCCTGAAGGGAGAGGTGGGGAAGAGCATCTGTCACTCGTTTTAGTGGCCAGTCCAGCCCAAACCACGACAATGAATCATTACCTTTCTTTATTTTCTAGACTAGCCAAATAAAACTAGAGTAGTGTACAATAAAACAACTTGGGTAATGAACATCTGCCATAACATGCACCAAGAGTGGAAGAGATGTTTTCCAGTACTGATGATAATCAAATTGTCTATCTACTATACAGCAAGATACAGAGAATACACTTTGATCCCAAATTTTGCCAGTCTGTTTGTCATAATTTCATCCTGAATACTAAAATTTTACCAGCAGAGGACTGAGTAATGTGTCTTATGTAGTTTATGGAGCAACACTGAAATATATATCATAAAATCATATAATCATATATTGATTGAGGTTGAAAGGGACCTTTAAGGATCATCTAGTCCAATCCCCCTGCTGTGGGAAGGGACATCTTTCGCTAGATCAGGTTGCTCACAGCCCCACCTAACCTGACTTTGAACATTTCCGGTGATGGGGCACCCACAACTTCTCTGGGCAACCAGTTCCAGTGTCTCACCACACTCATGATAGAAAATTCCTTCCTTATATCCAATCTAAACCCATTTTCTTTAGTTTAAAACCCTTGCCCTTTGTCCTGTCAATAGAGGGTTTGGCAAAAATGTTTTTCTCCATCTTTCTTACAAGCCTCCTTTGTATATTGAAAGGTTGCAATAAGGTCTCCTCGGAGCCTTCTCTTCTCCAGCTGAAACAATGCCATTTTTTTTCATAAATGACATAAGATAGCCTGGTAATGGAGTGAGAAATGAAGATATGGCTAAGGTGCAAAGATATGAAGGCTGTTTCCAAAGGACTGTGCGTAAGTTAACTTGAGTCAAGAGTTACAGTTTGTATTGTTATTTGATATAAGGACAGTACCTGATTGTGTATCTTTGTGTCCCCTGTTCCTTCCAGCCTGTAGTCTGTCTGCCCAAGAAGAAAGGAACTCCAGAGCAGAGTTAGAAAATAAAGTAACAGACAGTCAAAGCAGATAGCACAGAGAGCTTGCACTTGAATCTGAAGAGAAGTCGGAGCTACCGCCTTAATTGAGACAAGTACTAAGAAATGATGGAAATGCAGATAATGTCTGAACCTTTACTTATGTGGAATCAAAGCTTCTTGGTAGGGTAAGGTTTCATCTTACGTGTTTCAGATGTCTACTTTATATTTTGAATTGTCTTAATCAGTTATACAAGAAGCCTAGGATGATGATGAGCTCTGATGTAGGCATCTTCCCTACATTTACATCTGGCCAGGTGAATCTCATCTGATGTTCCTCTCCACTTGAAATCCTGTGTTGTTTTAAGAATAAGAAGTTACCTTAAAACTCATTGATTTTTGGTAGAAACATGTCCCTTTAGCTTAATGGGTTAGCAGTTAATTAGTCACTTAGGAAGTAGAATATCTAGGTATTCCCCTGTGCAATTAGACATTACGAGAAAATATTTCATCTGTCAGCCTGAAGGACATTCAAGGAGGGAGCACTTTGCTGCTGCTCTTGTGCTTAAGCCTTTTCATTGTGGTTCATGCTCAACTTGCTCACCAGGACCCTCAGGTCCTATTCAGCCAATTATTTCTCCCCAGATGAAGAATTTTGCATTTCTCCTTGTCAAAATTCATGACCTTCCTCTCCACCCATTTCTCCAGCTTGTCAAGATTTCTCTGAATGTTGTCTCAACTATCTGGTGTATAAACTGCTCTTCCTAATTTTGTATCATCCACAAACTTGCTGGGGATGTACTCTGTCTCATCATTCAGGTTGTTAAGGGCGATGTTGAACAGTTATGAGCCCACTATCTTCTCAATCCACCTTACAGTAAACTTATCTAGTCTGTAATTCATCAGTTTGTCAATGAGAATGTTATAGGAAGTAGTGTCAAAAACCTTAATAAGTTGAGATAAACAACAACCACTACCCTACACCCATCCACCAAGTCAGTCATCTCATTGCAGAAAGCTATCAGGTGGGTTAAACACGACTTCCTCTTCATAAATCTGTGCAGACTAGTCCCAAGAACTTTCTTGTCCTTCATGTGTCTTAAAATAGAATTCAGTACTAGTTGCCTCATCACCTTTGCAGGAATCAAGTTCATGATGACCATCCTGTAATTCCCTGGATCTTCCTTTTTGCCTTTCTTGAAGATAGGATTTTCTTCCAGAGCTGAGCGACCTCCCCTAGTCACCAGGACCTTTTAAAGATAGTTGAGAGTGGACTTCCAAGTGACATCAGCCAGCTCCCTTAGCACTCATGGATGCAACCTGTCTGGCCCCATGGACTTGTTTATGTCCAGTTTGTTTAAATGTTCCCTGACTTAAGCCTTCTCCACTGAGGGCACGCCTTCCTTGCTCCAGACTTTCCCTCTTCACCATCAGGGCCCCTGCTCCATTCAGCAATGGGTCCAGATTTTTCCCAGCCCTCCTTTTGCTCCATGTGTATTTGTAGAAGCCCTTCTTGTTGCCGTTCACATCCCACAACAGATTCAATTCCAGATGGGTTTTTGTTTTCCTAACCCATCCATGCATGCTCAGATAGTGCCTCTACTTTCCTCCTGGGTCACCTGTCCCTGCTTTCACCTCCTTTATGCTTCCTTTTAATCCTTTTGTTTAATCAGGGCTTCCGTGTTCATCCATGCAGGCCCATTGTTATGGTTTTGCTTTTTGCCCTGTTTTGTCCTTTTAGGGTCCTGAACTCCACCATCTCATGGTCACTGCAGTCTAGACCATCACTGACCCTCATATTCCCAAACAGTTCTTCCTTGTTTGTAAGTATGAGGTCCAGGAGAGCACATCTCCCTTTTGGCTCTTTGATCAACTATATTAGGAATTTTTCATCGATGCACTGCAGAAACCTCTGGGTTTTCTTGTATCCTGCTTTATTGTCCCTCCAGCAGGTGCCGGGGTGCTTGAAATTCCCTATGAGGACCAGGGCCTGTGAATGTAAGGCTTATTCCAGTTGTCTAAAGAAGGCCTGAGCTACTTTTTCTTCCTGATCAATGGTTTAGGCAGCCACCACAACATCACTCATCCTGGTCTGCTTGCTAATCCTAATTTATAAGTTCTCAGATGGTTTCTCACCCACACCCAGACAAAGCTCCATGTGTTCCTGCCGCTCTCTCACATGAAAGGCTATTTGCTCCTTTCATTGTCACAGTCTGTCCTCCCTAAAGAGCCTGTATCCATCCATTGCCACAGTCCAGTCATGTGAAATATTCCATGTCTGTGATCTGAATGAGACCCTGGCCCTTCAACTGTACAGAGACTTGTAATTCCTCCTTTTTGTTTGCTATGCAGCATGCATCAGTGTACAGACAATTCATAGAGGCACCTAAACATGCTGATTTCCCAGAAACAGCACAGAAGTATTCCCCACAATGTTGTTCCATAGGTAACTCCTTTTTTATGTGCGTGTATGTGGAGAGAGCCCACTTCAGCCATGTTCTGTTCCTCTTTTTCATATCACCCGCATCCTCTGCTGACTAACTCTATCCACCACTTTCTCACATGATTGTTGGTCATTCTTTCATGTCCCTTTTGTTCCTAGTTTAAAGGTCTTCTGGACAGCCTGTTGGCAAAGATACTTTTGTTTCATTTAGTCAGTTGGATCACATCTCTTCCACGCAGTTGCCATAGAAAACAAGGCTCTGTTTCTGACACCAGTTCCACAAACAATTCTTGTCCAGCAGGATCTAGCCACTCCTTCTCAAGCCCCTCATCCTGCACTGGCAGGATGAGGAGAAAACCACCTGGGCCCCCACACCCTTGATCATCACTCCAAGAGACCTACTTGATACTTCCCAGGTCAACCCTGAAAGTACAATTGATGTCCATGTAGAAAAACAGTAACATGTAATAGTTTGAAGATTGAATGAGCCTTCAGCCTCTCCACAACAACTCAAGTGTGAACCTCCAGCAACCAGAAAACCTCCCTAGATGACAGGTCAGGCTGGCAGATGGGAAGCCTCATTGCCTACAGCAGGGTGTATCCCACTACTAACACTCTCTGCTTCCTCCTGGTGCTCCTGTGTGGCTCAGGCTCAAATGGCTCAGATGTTTCTTTTTACAGAGCTCCCAGTGCCCCATCAACTATGAGGGCAGTGTTCCTATTATGTAGATACAAGACTTCAGGAGTAGCAGAAGCCATCTTGCTAGTGCCAGCTTCCAGCCTTCGCCGTCATGGGAGTTTCCACTTGCCACCCTGACAGGCCACAGGCTCTCCCCACACCTCTGCTACAGTTAGAGGTTTGAGAGCTCAAAGCTGCTATTGAAGTGTCTCAGAGAAGAACCATTCAATTGCTTTTTCATCTCTGATGCGTCTCAGTCTGCTGATCTCTTCCTGCAACTCTTTCTTTTGGTGGTACAGCTTCTTGACAACTGCACAGCTGCTACAAGCTGTAAGACCATCTGGCCTAACCTCAGTGAGATGTCCCAGGCACTCCCTGCAGCTTGAGATTTGTAGATCTGAATCCTCCTTCTGAAGATTTGTCTGAGTCAAGCCTTGGATGTTGCAGGGACAGTAGCTCTAACAGCAGCTGGGAGCAGTGCCCTGTCACCTGTGGCATGTCACTACCGCAGCTGGGGACATGTATGCTGGTCGGCGCAGAGCTGCTGGCTCCTTTGTTGTTCATTTCTGCACAAACTGCTGCATATGTTAGATGCCTCTGTTAGCTACACATACACTGCTTTGCTGAAAGGAAAAGGAAGCATAACAAGACTGCAGTGCTCACCCCTAAATGAGGTACCATGAATGTAATTATTTAAAAATTAAGCACCTGAGCCCCTTCTGTCATTCAAAGTGACTGACCTGAGTGTCTATCTTAACTTCTGAAGCAGTCTGTAGAAAGCATGAAGAGATTCCAAAGGGTAGAACCAGATCTAAAACTGCATCTCATAGGTTGCTACTGACATGATAGGCACAGTGTTTTCGGGGATATTTTTTATTTCTCTTTTCTTGATTTCCTAATATTCTCCTCAGCATAATTCTCTCCTCAAATGCAAAAGTTGGCATATGATCTCTTTTCATATCACTTCTAAAAGAAAACAAGGGAGGAGATAATGGTTACCAAAAATTACTGATCTCATTCAGAGAATGAGAGATGCAAGTTCAATTTCACCCTTCCCTGAAAGGATGGTATTCTGTTCAGGCCGAAGATATTTTTTCTCAAGTGTTTGTGTTTCTATTTTTGCATCAAGTGAGTGTTTAGTGAAAGATACATATACTCTTCTGCTACTAGGCAACCTAATTTCAGGGAACATCCTATGCCAATTGAAAAAACAGACAACTGAATGAATTTGTTTTTTGCTCTAGGAAGTTTGCATTCTTGGATTTGTATTGATAATATTTCATCAAAAGTGACAAAGGGTACCACCAACTAACATATTATCCCACTACACCTTATAATGTTTTGTAGTCTATTGGTTAGTACACTGTCCTGTGAATGGTACAGATTTCATTTACCTGTGGCTTCCCAAAAGATGGGTACCCAGCATAATTTGCCTGGCAAACAATCTCACAAACAGCGTACTACAAAAAATTATTTGTTTAAAAATTCTGGGAGAAAATTAGTCAGGATATATGCAAGCGGTTAAGTGGAATGCACAAAACTGTCTTATCTTTAACTTGTAGCAACTTTCAGTGTGTTTCTATGCATGCGTGGATGCTGAATGAACTTTCAGCACCTGAATGAAGTTGTATAACAATTCTAAATGTTTCTGCAGTGTTTGGTGCTAATGGCAAATAGACTTTCAGATTCACTTTTTTGTACTAAGAATTTTACATCTTTCCTATTTCCAATTGTAGGTTACAAAGTTGGAACTTTATATTTTACACCTAATGGACAGATAAATTCAATTTAAAACAATATAGTAAATTCCCTATGTGCAATTTGTGATACAACCACAAACCTTTCTGTAAGATCAGTTTTGAGATTACTGTTTCTAGCCTCTATTGAAGCTGCAGCCTTGTTGAAGATAACTACTCTGCAAGGACTTTGGAACTGTAGTCTAAATGTCTATTGTCACAAGAGCACACATCCAGTTAGTATTCCATGATCCATAGAAATTGTTTTCTGGTTATTCTTTTGTCCTGCTCTCTATTTCTCTTTTACATCCTACTTCCATATTGGTGGAGAGCAATTCAAAAGACAAAAGTATCTGCAGTGCTCAAAGTGGATAATTATGTATTTAGATACATTATCTTTTCTTGCTTGTTAGGGTTGAAATGAAAAAACTGTATCGTGAAATTAGGTCATTATAAAGAGCATGGAGCAGTTAGACACATCAGAAATATATGGCAAAACACACAGTTGGTGAAAAGGTAGGTTTAGTGGGCCTGGTAATAACCAGCAGGTAGGTAGCCCAGTGTTCTTAACAGGAGTTTGTCTTTGGCTCCACCCTTCCCCAGGTATTGGTGCTGAATTTGATGCTACAGGCAGGTGCCTCTTTCTGCTCAGAATTCACTCCTCAAGGCAAATATCCAGAATCGTTTCAGGAATTTAGCAGGAAGTGACTTGCTTTTATATTTAAAGCATGTACCTTAAATAGAAAGACTATGTGGTTAGAGCTGCCATTGAGGAATTGGAGGGTCTAAATTGAGGGTGTTCAGCCTGAGGGATTCAAACTGGAATGGTCTGCATATATCCTAGGTACCAACCTCAAGAAGGAAATACTCTCCACTCTCATCTCATATTGGTGTTCACACAATTATAATCAGAGAAAACAAGCAAGCAAGAAAAAGCTTAATTCTACCTCCTAGTGGCTAGAATACTCTGATGAGAATCTATTTATCTAGTGTAAATGTTTGTTGATAAAACTGATAAATCCGTACAAGGACTGAAATATAGGGTTCTTCTTCTCCATACAAGTCCAGCAGTTTGTTCATTTCCTGGAGGCTACTAAGGATAAGTTTTGGTGGTTTTGAGCTTCTTGAAGTGGGACAGTCAAGATTTCTATTGTCTCTTCTCATTCTGATAAAGTATCTTGTTAACGGGTCATAGAATCAAACACAGAAGTACATATAGCTACTTAAAATGAGAGAGAGAAGAAGATAGCCTCTAGTGCTGTATATTATAGACCAAAATATGAAAAATACATGTTTAGTCTTACTGTAATAAGATTCGACCTCGTAAGAATGTCATGAACAATGGGGAAATTTCTTTTCAAACCATCTTTTTATTAATACATCTCACTCAATAAACCTGGGATTTGTGTTTTTTTTTTTTCTTTTCTTGTTTGATATTTCTTCTTCAGGCTTATTTTTATATTTAACAAATCTTTAATTTGGGGGCTAAAAGCACTTGAATCTTTTCTACTATTCTTATTTGTAGTTAATTTTTTAATCAGATTTCACCAAAAGGTTGAGGCCAGCTCAGTATTTCATTACACAAGAGAGTACTATTTCAAGGAGAAGTGAATGAGGATGGTTTTCTGTATTTCTATGTTGGTTAGTTTATTTGCTTTTAATTAGCCATCACATGGAGGGAATCCTTGAGACAAAAGCAAAAATCAGCACTGTAAGTATGGCAAGTATGGCAGCCTCTCAGCTGTAAAGTAATGTCTGTTGTAAGCCAAAGCTTTTGAGAGTAATATTTGCTAACAGAACTTCCCCAAAAGACTGTCAAAATGTTACAGCTTTGTAGTTTATTAGAAAAGTTCCCTGTTCATTTTTGGCAATACAAATCTGTGAAAGACATTTATCATTTACCAGAATATTGAGAATACCCTAATCACATTTGCCACATTGTGGGGATTGACCATTTGGTTTTTATTAATTTTTTCAATCAGCTTTAGTGCTGGATAACATTTAAAGATGAAAGGATATTATTTATATATTTTTTATAATAAATGTACTGTCTGTCTAAAATGACTTGAAATATTTTAAAAGACACATAAATGTAAGTATTTATAATTAAAACTAATTATATGTTAGACAGAGCAATCAATATCTTCTCTGACTACTTAGGTTAGTTTTCTTATGTTTCTCCCCTGGCACACTGTAGGGTGTTTTCAGAGCTTCACCAACTTCTATTTTACCATTTAAAAAGTTTGTTGTTGCCTCTCCTACTCCCTTGGAAAGAACAAAGTTAAGAGTTCTGAAGACAGATTCTGAACTACTTCCTTGCTTTCTGTCTAAGCCCCCTTAAAAAATCTCCTGTACTGTATTAACAGAGATATTACATAATCAACAAGTTATGAAGTTATTTTCTTTAACATCTCTCAATTAACATTACTGCTTTGCTTCTTTTATGATGAGATTCTAAAGACCTAGTGCTAACGTTCTGCAAATAAAATATCTTCAAAAACATCAACTTAATAATTACTGTAACAGATTTGTAAGATTAATACTAACAGAAACTTAAATAAAGATGAACAAGAATGTTACAGATTCTGACTGTACATGGAACATATATTATTAATAACATTTTTTACATGGACACTGTAAATATGTGGAAACTTTTCCAAATTCTGTCACAAAAAAAAGTTAATTGTTTAAGTGAATAACTTTCCTTTAGAAAAGTTTTAGCAAGTAAGGGTACAAAAAAGGTTGTGATGCCGTGGAGGTTTATGGCAGTCTGAATTAAAAGCAATCTGAAAACAAGTAACTAATGGAAAAGTAGCTTTTATTTAGTAATGTCTCTCTTGTTTCCTGGGGGGAAAGACTGGTCCCTCTTCCCTTGAGAGCACAGTGAATGCACAAACATACACTTCTGGAGTGCTACACATCAAGATAAACATCTCTAGAACTTCTATGTCATGAACTGGTAGACCTTTCTTGTAGAATCTTTTCTGATGGTCTTTACTGTATTGCTGATGGTTGCGTTATTTTCATTACAGAACAGTAATCGGCTTTGCTTGACTATGTTATGGGTCGTGCCCCAGCACGTCTACCAAACTGATCTTAGAAATCAGTCATTGGAAATATATAGGAAAATGCTCTTCAGTCAGGAAGAAAACTTTGATTTGGTATAGCATTTGCTTGTTTGAAAGTTGAAGTCTTCAGCCTCTGGATGTGTGTCATGAGAGCATTCTCCACTGTGCCAAGTTTCTCATTATTGAATCAAGTGTCTGTTTCACCCTGCACAAATTCTCATTTTCAACTTAGATTTCTTCTAGATGCTCCTCCATGCATGTAGTATTCTGATCACTGAAGGAGTCAATAACTGTGACAGTTGTATCAGCTTTGTATCTGTGTGAGTTAAGGCATCTCAGCAAGATGCCTTTCCTGGTACCTGAGGCTGAGCAAAAGAATCTGTTAATTGGTGACGGCAGCCAGGAAAAAAAAAAAAAAAAAAAAAAGCAAAGCAGCTGGATGTTGCAGTTATGACAGCTGCTCTCCTGCCTCTAATGTTCTAATGGGGAAGGAAGACAGCATATTTTGACAACTGCAAAGAGGATGACTAATTTTTTGCTTCTTGGGCTACTGAGCAATGTATGCTTGTATCTTAGTTACCGTTGGATTTCCTTGAGATAAAATAACATAGCAGCAGAATGCAGCAGTGTAACTACAGGTCAGGAAGGCCTTTTGTTCTGGGTGTTTTGGGTTTTTTTGTTTATTTGTTTATTTCAGGAAGAGTTTAACTGAATTTTTCTCCCTTGGTATGGAATGCAATGAGAAGGAAGAGAAGTGGGTGTCTGAGAAGAAAAAATCGACAAAGATGTTTAAACTAATAATATTGTAGTTAACTGATTCATAAAAGTACTTTTAAGATCAACTTTTTTGATTTGCTTATTAAAAGGGTAAGTACAGCAGAGAGCAGATAACTTGCCCTTTTCTCTAAATCACTTAAATTTTGGCTCTGAGAGTTGCTCCACTGCGTAGTCCAATGTTTCTTAATTTTAGTTTGAGGACTCTGTGTTATACATAAGATGTGAGAAAGCAGACTATAAAACAAAAATCCCCAAACAAAAAAAATAACAAACCTATATGCACTGTATCCTAAATAGGTAACAACTGATACTGGGAGAAATACAATTATGAATACAATTATGAATTTCACGCTTTCTATTTATTAGCATGACCATCAGGTCGAGGGAGGTGATTCTGCCCCTCTATTCTCTTGTCAGATCCCACCTGGAGTACTGTGTCCAGCTCTGGAGCCCCCAGCAAAAGAAGGGCATGGACCTATTGGACCGGGTGCAGAGGAGGGCCACAAAGATGATCAGAGGGCTGGAGTGCCTCTCCTATGAAGACAGGCTGAAAGAGTTGGGGTTGTTCAGCCTGGAGAAGAGAAGTCTCCAGGAAGACCTTCTAGCAGCTTTCCAGCGCCGGAAGGGCACCTACAAGAAAGCTGGAAACGGACTTTTTAAAGGGCATGTAGCAATAGGATGAGGGGTAATGACTTCAAACTGGAAGAGGGTAGATTTAGATTAGATATTAGGAAGAAATTTTTCACTCTGACGGTGGTGAGGTGCTGGAACAGGTTGCCCAGAGAAGTTATACCCCAACCCTGGAAGTGTTCAAGACCAGGTTGGATGGGGCTTTAAGCAACCTGGTCTAGTGAAAAGTGTCCCTGCCCATGGGATCAGATGGAACCAGATGATCTTTAAGGTCCCTCCCAACCTAAACCATTCTATGATTCTATGATTTTTCATAGATAGAATCATAGAATAATTAATGTTGAAGGGACCTCTGAAGATCATTTAGTCCAAACTCCTGTTCAAAAGTTGTCTTGAACACCTTAAGGATGGAGATTCTTCAACTCTACAAGACAACTTTTACAAGTGTTAGACCACCCTTTTGGTATTTTTTTTTTCCCCTGTTATCTTGTGGGAATTTTCAGTGTTCTACCTTGTGTTTGTTGCCACTCATCCTATCACTGTGCATCTCTAGGAAGACTGCTTCTATCTTTTTGTATCCTCCAATCAGGTGCTTGTATACAGCAAAATCTTGCTCGAGCTGTATCCTCTCTGGGCTGAATAAACTGAGCTCTGTCAGACTTTCTTCATATGTCCTGTGTACTAGCCCCAACACACCTTTTTGTCCTCCCCTGGACTCGCTCTCTTATGTCAATGTCTATTATACTGAGGGGCACAAAACTGGACCATATTTTGTCTTACAAGTGCCAGTAAAGAGGAAGGACAGCTTTGCTGGACCTTTTCACCAAAATCCTACTGGTACAGCTCAGGATGCCATTGGCCATCTTTACAACCAGAACACGCTGCTGGCTCATGTTCTTTTTGCTCTCCATCAGGACTGACGGATTCTTTCCTGCAAAGCTGCTTCCCAGACAGTCACCTTCAGCCTATAAAGTGGCATGGGGTTGTTCCTCTCCCCAAGCACGATTTTCTGTTTCCATT
Organism: Charadrius vociferus; assembly: GCF_000708025.1. NCBI lineage: Eukaryota > Metazoa > Chordata > Aves > Charadriiformes > Charadriidae > Charadrius > Charadrius vociferus. Next base: position 2,790,244 of record NW_009661373.1, on the reverse strand, counting down.
TGCTGAGCTTTATGAGTGTCCTGTCAGCCCATTTCTCTGGCCTGTTAATGTCCCTCTGAATTGCAGCCCTGCCCTCCAGTGTATTGAATGGTTCTCCCAATTTGGTGTTGTTCACAGACTTACTGAGAGCTCACTCTGACCTGTCACCTAGGTCGTTAATGAAGACACTAAACAGTACTGGTCCTGGTATTGATCACTGAGGAACCTCACTGGTATCTAACTGGTCACCAGCTGAAATTTGCACCACTGATCACAACTCTTTAAGCCCAGCAGTCCAGCAAATTTTCCACACACATTATCATCCAGTTATCCATGGCCTTGTCTCACCAACTTGAATCTGGAAAAGTGGAAACTTGCCAGTGTAAAAGCCTTGATAAATTCAAAGTGAACAACATTCGCTGTCCTCCCCTTGCACAGCACTACGAACTTCATCACAGAAAACAACGAAGTGAGTCAGGCACGATTTACCCTTGGTTGCTCCCAATCACCTTCTTTTCCTTTTTGTACTTTGAAATACCTTCCAGGAGGAGTTGCTCCATAACCTTCCTGGGAACTGAGCTGACTGGCTGTAATTACTTGGATCCTCCTTCCTCCTCTTGTAGATAATCATGATGTTTGACCTTTTTTTTTTTTTCCCAGTCAACAGGAACCTGCCTCGATTGCCATGATCTGACAAAGATGATTGACTGTAGCCTTGTAAAGCTCCTTCCCGATACCTGTGTATTCCATCAGGTCCCGTGGACTTCTGCATGTTTAAGTGGGCTAAGTGGTCCTTAACTCTTTTCTTCCTCTACCATGGGTACTGCTCACTCCCACAGACTCTGATAAGCAGACCTGACTGTCTTTTAGGCTCCAGGGATGGCAATTCCAACACTTCCCTGGGCATCCAGTTCCAATTTTTGATAAACCTTTTGGTGAAGAATGTTTTTCTAATATCCAATCTAAACATGCCCTGGAGTAACTTGAGGCCATTTCCTCTTGTACTATCACTTGTTATTAGGGAGAAGAGACCAACCTCCACCACTACAACCTCCTTTCAGGTAGTTTTAGAGAGTGACAAGGTCTCCCCTGAGCGTTCTTTTCTCCAGAATAAAAAAAAAAAAAACAGTTCCCTCAGCCACTCCTCATATGACTTCTCATATGACTTGATCTCTAGACCCCTCAAGAGCTTCGTTGATCTCATTTGGACATGCTCCAGCAGCTCAATGTCTTTCTTGTACTGAGGGGCCCAAAATTGAACACATTACTTGAGGTGAGGCCTCACCAGTGCTGAGTACTGGGGGAAATCACTTCCTCAGTCTTGCTGGCCACACTATTCCTGATACACGACAGAATACTATTGGCCTTCTTGGCCACCTGGGCGCACTGCTGGCTCATATTCAGCCAGTTGTTGACCAACATCCCCAGGTTCTTTTCTGCCAAGCAGCTTTCCAGCCATTCTTCCCCAAGTCTGTAGTGTTACATGGTGGTTTTGTTACCCAAGTGGATGACCCAGCACTCAGCCTTGTTGAACCTCATAGCACCAGTCTCATCCCATCAATCCAGCCTGTTCAGATCCTTCTGTAGATCCATCCTACCCTCAAGCAGGTTGACACTCCCGCCCATTTTGGCGTCATCTTCAAATTTTCTGAGGGTGTACTTGATCCCCTCCTCTAGGTCATTGATAAAGATATTAAACAGAACAGGTCCCAATACTGAGACCTGGGGAACACCACTTGTGGCCATCAACTGGATTTAACTCCATCCACCACAACTCTTTGCGCCCAGCCTTCCAGCCAGTTTCTTACCCAGCAAAGAGTACATACATCGAAGCCACGAGCAGCCAGTTTCTCCAGCAGAATGCTGTGGGAAATGGTGTCAAAGGCTTTACTAAAGCCCAGGTAAACAACATCCACAGCCTTTCCCTCATCCACTAAGTGGGTCACCTTGTCATAGAAGGAGATCTGGTTAGTCAAGCTGGACCCACCTTTCAGGAACCCATGCTGACTGGGTCTGATTACCTGGTTGTTCTGCATGTGCCACGTAATGGCACTCAGGATGATCTGCTCCATAACCTTCTGAGGTTTTGAGGTCAGACCAACAGGCCTGTAGTTTCCCAGGTCCTCCTTCTTGTGGATGGGTCTCACATTTGCTAACCTCCAGTCAACTGGGACCTCCCCGGTTAGCCAGGACTGATGATTGTACTTTGCTAAGGCCACACAAGAGAACTAGCTGAGGCAGACTCAGATGAAACCATGGAATGAATTAACCATTAAGCAGTGTGGACATCCAAGGGTCCAGTGCTTCATCTCACTCCCAGGCTCTCTTATTATGCTATACAGGCTTTGTTATGTAAGACCGTTTATATGAATAACTGCTTACCATTGCACTTTTGATTACAATCATAGACAACCATTATCATTCATGAACGCTGCTGTACTCCAAAATGTTTTGGTGCTCAGAAATTCTGGAAAACAAGAGCCCAATGCCCAGAACTGTTATTTACCCTTCACTAAATGTCAGTGAAGCCCAATGAAGCCAAAAGATATTTTTTTTCCTGAGACAGAAATTAATAAGAACTTATGGGACAAGATTTAGTTGAGAAATCATCTTTACAATTCAAGTAAGAAAAACCTGTAAGGTCAAGCCCTATATCAACTTTTGATTTGGTCTAGTCACCATGACAACTGAAGAAAGATTTTATCGTTTCCCATAACTGTGGTGAAGCACTGGAAAAATATATACAAGTATGACTTCCCTGAAGGTAGCTACCTAAAACAACTGTATCATTTCTTTCATTTCACTTTCAAAGAAACGTTAGTTAGCCGTGATCTTTTGGTTGCTATTGAAGACCTTTCCTTGCAGGACACAATGGATGAGCACAAACTGTTTAAAGATTACTCAGTCATCAAACCTATTCTGCTTGAGCTTCTAAGACAGGATGCATTACCAATGGAAGAGTAATAGAAGGATGAGAACTTCAGTTCTGTTATGTGCTACATCTCAAGTACTCAATTATCCTCTAGAAAGAACACTTTTACATTTTAAAGCTCACTACACAGATGCCCTAAATGTTAAGAAAAAAATGAGACATCTTTAATTTATCAGCTGTCTGTTAACTGGGCCTTTTTCATTTTTGGTGTTCATTACAGTTTTGCTCTGTATCTGATCCATATATTTTATTTGGCCATAATTTCTTCCTTTATGAGTCATTGTGCTTATTTTACAAAATTAACTTCACATTAATTAAATAATTAAATGTACGACTCTTTCTATTGAAAGACTTGTAGTTCAATTATTCATGCTTAATCGGTTGCTATACATCAGCACAAAATTATCATTGACAAAATGGATCTCTTGACATTAAGAGATAACTAGGAACAAAATGACCTTAACCATTTAAATCATTAGCTCCAGAACTTTATCGCTGTGTTTCATTATTCCTTTTTAAATTCTGTGGAAAGGATCCAGTCTGTCCAATTTCATTATCTAAGTTGCACTTAGTTTTTATCCTCCCAATGAAAGAGCTTCACAAAGAAAGTACTTCATTTAAGTGGACAGGTGCCACATCGTGTGTCAGACAAGGTTTACAATGCTGTTACTCAACATCTTCACTGATCACTACTTCTAAAATGGCAATTGTGAAAATCTATGGGAAAAACAAAAAGATTTTTTTAATTTTTTTTTACTTAATATTTTCCGACCATTGCAGATTAGTATAACTACATAATCAGAGGAAAGAGGGTCACAGAAGTATATAGGCATTCAAAATATGAGATAGGATGTTTTGGTGTATCCTGACATGTGGCACCTCTGAAATAACAATATGAGGAATAACAGACTGCTATAGATAATGAGGTAAGAGTAATGTATACACAGAGGGCTACCTCTGACCCAGAGCAAAGAGTGTCACAGAAGTATTTAGGCATTCAAAATATGAGATAGGATGTTTTGGTGTATCCTGACATGTGGCACCTCTGAAATAACAATATGAGGAATAACAGACTGCTATAGATAATGAGGTAAGAGTAATGTATACACAGAGGGCTACCTCTGACCCAGAGCACCATTAACAAGACAACAACATAAGACACAGCAGGGAATTATAGATAACACAAGAAAGTAGTAGCTTAGCAAAACTGCTGAACAAGGTAGAAATTACCAAGGCAATCGAATCATAAACACCATATAAGGTTATAAAGTCTGCTAAACCATGGACAGTAGGAAGAGGGTAAACAGAAATGTGCTGTTTATTTGAAAGGGAATAGGAATGGTAAAGGAGCAGAACTTGAGAAGGGAAAAGGGAAAGACAAAGTGAAGTAAATCAATGATTGGGGCTGTTCAGGATACCTGTGGAGCAGCTCTGTGCCTCATAATGTCAAAGTGGAGCTAGAGAATAAACTTTTTTTTTTTTTTTTTTTTTCCTCCACCAACACTTATACCTGGTTGCCCTGTGCAATCAGAGAAGTGCTGGGCTGGGTGCTCTCCCTAACACTCTGAGGGGTCATCTGCAGGAGGTCATCTAAACATTCTAAGTATCAAGTAAAACAGCTTTAAATTATTTGAATTTCAAGAATGATAGATAACATTTCTCACAGAACACTCTGAAAATTTATCTCCCTTTATTCAAAAACAAAACAAAGTGATGTAGTTCTGCTGAACAATGACAGAACAACTTAAAAAAAATCCTGCAAATAATGGATCATCAGCAGTTAGTTTATTCTACCTGCTAAGAGGTTTTCTTGCCAGAGATCCCAGCACTTCACACTAGAAAAATATTAACTCAGGTGTAGTTAACTATTTTTAAAGTACCCCAAATGTTACAGCAGGTACAACTGAACACAACAAGCATCTAAGTTGTCATGGCCAACCAAAGAGTTGGCAGATAATTCATTTGACTCTGTTTACATCTCTGACCCAAGAAGATGTTTTTTCTGAGCAACTGAGTACTATACCGGGAAAGAGATTCAGAAAGTATATACAAATTTCTTATGGATATCTCAACATCTAGAACAGATTTTTTCTAAATCAGATAATAAAATTGCTCTGGAAGAAGATTTCTCCAATAATTATGATTTTTTTTTGGAAACACATGGAAAATTGAATAGCTTTTTTTGGTATTTGATTATATCACATACATAGTGTATGGGATTAAGGGCATCTCCCCAAATTCTTGGCAGCAAGAGTCTGTGAATGCATCCTTCTGCCCCAACAGGGCAAATCCGCAGAGGGGTTTGGCTGCCTGCACCCACTGATACAGTGCAGCTTTGCAACCTTGCATCTGATTGCTGCGAACGGATGGTGTGAAAGAAGCCTCACCAAAGGTCTATGCCCATTTGCACAGGAGCTGCATCTGAGCTTTAGATCTTAGCCTTCGTCCCTGCCAGAGCTACATTGGAAGTACTTCTGTGCCTGGCCATGTACCTCACTGATCCTTATCGTGATCTGCCAGCTTCTTTTCCCAGCTTGACCTCAGATCTGCCTCATCACTTCATACTTCTCGGGTGATCTGGACTCCTGACTGAATCTGGTTCTTCTTCCATCAGCCAAATGAGTAAACATCCAAAATCTTCTGAAGCTATGTAGCCAAATCCTGCCAAGCATCTAGTAGGCAATAAGTACAGAAGATCCTTTGCAAGTTAATGTAGTCCTAATTAGCACGGGAAAATAAAAAGTACTTGCAAAGTAGAAAACTGGAGCCTCAAGAGACCATTTAGAATATTCCCTGACTCCAAAGCAGTAACAACTAGACTATTCGCAAATGGTTTTAATTTTACTGAGTTTGAAATTTGTTCTATTGCAGACCTAAAGAAGCATTATCAGTTTGAGGGCTTGCCTATTTTTGCAGCTGAATGACAGAAATTGCTTCTCCCTGCAAATAATCTCACTTGAGTAATTACTAGCAGATATTTATGCATTCTGTTTGCAAAATTCTCCTGTATGGATAATCTGTAACTTCTCTAAGCATTATCCACAGCCTTCATTATTCTTGTCACTGTAAGTTTTGCTTAATGTCTAACTGCAGTTCATAACTGACATGGAAAACAATATAATCTACGTAATGTTCAGCTGTGTATCTTCCATGCTGCCTGACAACAGCTCTGTCCTAATGGAGAAGGATCACTGGACTATATTAGTGTGACAGTCCTTCTTCCTTCTACTGTTAGGCAAATCACAGTAAATAAGTAATATCTCAGACTATAAAACTAAGTTATGAACCTCTTCCTCACAGGATGCCTGTGGCCTAGATGCCATAGACATCCATAGAAGTACATTTTCTTGAATGTTTTTTGCATATTTTACCAGTGATTCAAACTTATGAATCATGGAGCTTATAAAGTGAAATCTATTCATGTATGGAACACAGTATGGGTAGATTGATCCAATGACATTTTTGAAATTACATTCACCACCACTAGTTTACTTAAGTTGTATATTGTACAAAGGAAGATAATTTTACAGCAAGAAGAGTATTTATTCATAGCAGACTTGGCTTACTACCACAAGCTCTGGGAGATTATTATTTTCGGTACATAAGAATTGATTTTTCTGAAATATTGAAGCCATTGCTCACAGAATATGAATTGTCCTTACCCCAGCTGCCTTAGAGTGGTCCTGGATCAAGAGTGTCCTGGTTTGAGGCAAAACAGAACCAATTTTCTGTTCAGTAAGTTTACTTTTTAGCTAAGCCTCTTTAACTAGCTGAACTCTCTGGAATTAACGGTGTATTTTTAAGACTGTAGTCCGCTCCCAGAGGGATAAGACCTGATCATTTATAATTTATGCCAAGGAATAGTGTGCTGACTGCTTGTAACAATAGCTTGCTTATAAAAACCAAGGTCAGCTAACTTTGCTGTGTGCCCCGTTGGAGCATGTATATAAAAAAATATAAAAAATGAAAATGTCAAAAAGGATTTTCTGTTCTCTGTCAGCATGATCCGTAAACTAATAAATTCAAAGATTTTTCAGGATCTCTCAACAAAAATAAACCTCGCAGTTCTACAAAACCTAGTAATCATGGTCAGAAGAGTTGTTTTTTTTCCTGTTGAGTTGATGAAACTTGTACAAGCCAATACGCATTTTTGCAGACAAATTAAAATTTAAAAACATGATACTTTATTTGTGTGAAGAAGATGTTGTCAGATAAAACTAGACTTGTTTGGGATTTTTTGTTATTGTCACTAGTGAAAATTAGATTAAACCCTTCTCTAGAAAAGGATTTCATTTGCATGAAGTTTGACACAGCATTTTCTGTTTCTTTGTTTAGCTCATTCTCTCTTAAACTCTCCCATCTGTCCCTCTGCATGAAGAACTGACCAGAGATCTACACAGAGGATAACAGTAGGACAAGTGAAACTGGAGCAGTCGCTAATGCCAATGCTGTAAGCTCTACCACTGGCCACACAACTTCCAGCACACACAGCTGCCCATTTGCTAGGACAGCACACACGTTCTCCCCATTTGATAGGATGAGGGGTAATGTCTTTAAATTGAAAGAGGGGAGATTTAGATTAGATATTAGGAAGAAATTTTTCACTCTGAGGGTGGTAAGGCACTGGAACAGGTTCCCCAGAGAGGTTGTTGAGGCCCCATCCTTGGAGGTATTCAAGGCCAGGCTGGATGGGGCTTTGAGCAACCTGGTCTAGTGGGAGGTGTCCCTGCCTATGGCAGGGGGGTTGGAACTCGATGATCTTCAAGGTCCCTTCCAACCTAAACCATTCTATGATTCTGTGCAGCATGGCTGGCTTTGTCTTCTGTCAACATCTTCAGAAAAGAACATATTAAAAAACAGGAAAAAAAACCAAAAAACTATAGGGATATCTATAATAACTAACAGTAAAAGACAAAACACACTTTATTCCTCTGAGGTTTTTTTTTTTTTTAATTAATCTTCATTTCTATTACTATTCCCTTACCTCTATTGCTTTCCATTTTTTTAACTATCCCAACTGCACTGATTTTAATCAATTTTCAATTTAAACCTTTCAGGCCACTGTGTTAATTTTAAAATATATTTTCAATTCCCTCCCCCCCCCCCTGAGTCTTGTTTTCAGGTTTTTCTGTGGCGTCTACTTTTTAATCTTGTATATCTTGCCAAAGTCCTACATCATTGTCTTCTTTGTGTTTGCAAGCAATTCTCAGTCTGCCTTCTCATCCTGTCTTCACGAAAGTATCTGAGTGTCTTTCTGTTCCCATATTTTGCTCAAAGGTCTGAACATTTCTGATTTTTCTTACCATTTTTATTCTTTCTGCATATTTTTCCTGTTGGAACACTGCATGTTCTCTACTTGATGTATGAAGAAATCGTGCTGAGAATACTACATGACAAACAAGAAAAGAATCTGAATGTTATTCAGTATAAAACTAGGATGCTGGACTGAATTCCTTTTGTGAAATCCTTTCCTAGGAACCTCACTATTTTATTGGTTCAGACACTTGTCTGCCTCAGTCAAATACAGAATATAGGCTGTTGCCATGTTTCACTCCAATACATTAAGCTGTTGCACCTTGTAAATGGGGGATTACATGAAGAGAGTCCTTTCCAAATGTATTGCTATTTCATTTCTATCAAACATTATATTTTAATGTCACATATTTACAGGAAGACTGATCATTCAAACTGAAATGCTTGACACTTATGGTGTGTTGACCTTGGCTGGATATCAGGTGCTCACCAAGCTGCTCTATCACTCACTTTCCTCAACCGGACAAGGGAAAAAATTAAATGAAAAGCTGGTGGGTTGAGATAAGGACAAGGAGATTAGTTAGCAATTACCATCACAGGCAAAATAGACTTGACTCGAGGAAATTAATTTAATTTATTACCAATCAAATCAAAGTAGGATAATGAGAAATGAAACCAAATTTTAAACACCTTCTCCCCACTCCTCCTATTTTCTCAGGCTCAGCTTCGCTCCAGACTTCTCTACCTCCTTCCCACCTCAAGCAGCACAGGGATACAGGGAATAGGAGCTTCAGACAGTTCATCACACATTGTCTCTGCCACTCCTAAGTCCTTACTCTCTTCCCCTGCTCCAGCATGGGGTCCCACCCATGGGAGACAAGTCCCCATGAACTTCTCCAACATGGGTCCTTCCCATAGGCTGCAGTTCTTCATGAACTACTCCAGCATGGGTCTTTTCCATGGAGTGCAGTGCTTTAGGAACAGGTTGCTCCAGCGTGGGTCCCCCACAGGGTCACAAGTACTGCCAGAAAACCCACTCCATCATGGGCTCCTCTCCACAGGGTCACAGGTCCTGCCAGGAGCCTGCTCCAGCACAGACTTCCGACAGCATCATAGTCTCCATCGGGCACATCCACTTGCTTCAGTGTGTGGTCTTCCTCAGGCTTCAGGTGGATATCTACTTCACCATGGACCTCCGTGTGTTGCAAGGGGACAATCTGCTTCACCATGGTCTGCAGTGGAATCTCTGCTCCAGCACCTGGAGCACCTCCTCCTCCTTCTTCACTGACCTTGGTGTCTGCAAGGCTGTTTCTCACTCCTCTGTCCCAGCTGCTGTTGTGCAGGAGTTTTTTTTCCCCTTCTTAAATATGTTATCACAGAGGCACTACCAGCATCACTGATTGATTGTCTTCGTTTTGGCTGGCTGCAGGTCCATCTTGGAGCTGGCTGGTACTGGCTCTGTCAGATATGGGGGAAGCTTCTGGCATCTTCTCACAGAAGCCAGTTCCGTAGCCCCCCTGCTACCTAAGCCTTGCCACACAAACCCAATACCATACTGCACTGTTATTTCTTATTAGATCACTGATTCAACTGTCTTACATATTATGTGTGCATAACAGATTCTCAAGCTATGTCTCCCTAATAGGTGGTGTAACAACATTAATTTTGTTAAATACATGTGAAGTTTTCAGAGTCCTCGTTTGGCTGCACTCAGGGACAACTTAGGCAACAGTGCAAGTGTCCAGCCTTGACAAAGACTCAGTGTGGTGTTCCTCTCTCATCTGCCACTTTCACTCTGGAGCCATTTTTAAGCTAAGGCTCTTGCCTTTTGTCCAGGCCTGAGCTACACTGCAGCTGCATCACAGCCATGTCTGCACCTAGCTATGCATCCTGTTTGATCCAGACCCCTGCCCACAGGCTGACATCCTGGCCTGACCTTTGTCCTGCCGCATTGCTGTGGACCTGCCTGGTGATCATCAGTCTGTTTCTGGCCCTTGTTACCCTCAGCAGTCCTACACTGCTCTTCTTCTTCAGATACAACTAGACTGGACCCTTGTTGGTGAGTTGTTACCTTGCCAGCCTTGCTGTTACTCTTGACTATCAGCTCCACTTCCCTTGTTGAGCAGACCAGCATGTCTACTCTGTGTCATATGAAATAAGTGGACTGTGGATAATGTTTATTACAGTATTGCTACTTGTCACTGATTTAAATACAACCAGGAGTTAATTCTGCAAGAAGGAAATGGATCTCTTACAAGTACTGTATCATCTGACACAGACAGATATCACAGATACCCAAGGACATCTCAAATACTAATGCTTAGGCATCTGAATCAAACCACTGACTTCAGAGGTAGACTTAATTTTAGATTAAGATGTCCAAGTTCAGATATCTGTATACATTGATAAGAATGGGAAATGAGACATATAACTTTAAGATACCTTTATTGTAGGCTACATTTTAGTGTCTGAGTTAGGAGCTGAATTTTAAACCTCAGGTCATTTATGGAGGATATACTTATAGATGAGTACTCTAAAAAATCAAAATTCTTCTCCATGTGTCAAAAACATCAATGTAGAAAGCATTGTTATACCGTACTACAAGACTAAAACTTTTAAGTAATTATTTAAATTCTAATGCTGGGATATAATGTTTACAAGATAGACATGAAATAGCTCCAACACATATGACAACACACAAAATAGATGGGAAATCCAGAAATCCTAAAAAAGTCAAGAGTGAGGAAAATAAGAAAAAGTTGAATGTGAATAGTGATTTAGTATATGTGCTGTATAGAGGCTGCTCACCTGCTAGACTGAGAAAATATTTATTCTAGTATCTTTTACTATCTAAAAAGAAATTAATCTCTCATGACAGATATCACATCTGCCAAATTATATGGACTTTCATTTACTCTGCAGATATAGCTGAAGATTGTGTGCTACGTTGAGTATTACAGAACAACAGATTAGAGAATAGAATATTATTATGTCTGTCACCTCCTGAGCTAGTAACAGAGAATTCATCAGTACCGGTTCTCTTCCAAGCAAAAAATTACTTCTTGAAGTATTTGCACTATATGAAATAGTCTGGCTGAAGGCACCTAATTATTCTATTTCAGGTTCCTATGAGATTGAACCTGACAAGTAACATTTGGACCAGAGCTGGGCTGCTCACAGTTGTTCACACAACAGAGAAACAGAAGCACAGTTAAAATGGAAAGTCTCACCTGGAGAATAAGTAAGAGAAGCCTAAAACTCACAATCAGAATTGTACATAAATGAAGAGTCTAGATTTTTATTAATGTACTTAAAGACTGTTTTGTGCCATAAGTGTAACAAAATTCTTTATCAGAAAACTTTATAAAAGTCCATGTTCCCTACTTTGCCTGACATGATCCTAGCATATAGCCAGAAATCAGTATGCTAGTGCTCACGTAGCATATTGAGGAAGAATGCAAAGGTGCAAAACCAAAGCTTAGAAGTTTCACATCTGATATCAAAAAGTAGAACTGTTAATAAGGTGAGATAAACATCCTCCAAAAAGGAAAAGTTTAAAAGGAAAAAAAAAAAAAAAAAAAAAGAAAGAGCACCTGTTTCCAATAGCTAATAAATAGATACATATGTTAAGAAATCTTACATAGAGATCCTAATAATTATATTCTGCTGCCACCAAAGACCTCATCTCTGTCTACTGCTAACACTTTCTGGAGAGACTTAAGACCATGCAAATATTTTTTCCAAACATGGACAAAAATAAAGGAAAAGAAAAAAAAAAAAAAAGAAAGATCAGTTGAAAAAGAAAAATGTTCAGGTTTAGGTATGGCAAAGAAGCACTTGCGAAATTCAGAAAACTTCCAATTCTTTAAAGACATTTTACAGAAGATATTAATTGGTAAAAAAAGGAAGGAAAATAAAAACAAAACAAAGCACACAAACAGCCCACCCCCCAACAAAAAAACAAGAACATAAAACCAAATGTAATGTCTCTTCCAAAAATCCAGTCTTTAATCATTCACCTAAGTGCTCCTATTATCTGCCTCAGAACTTTTTGGTTTTCAGCTGTGTAGTTTTACACATCTCAGTGATGCTCAAACATCTTTTTATTCCATTGCAATTACATTGGTTAATGAAGATGCTCAAAAAAATATAAATACTGCTTAAATTTAAAAAAAACCTGCGTGACAACCAGCTATTTTCTTGCAAGTCAATGCTTGAAAAAAAATGTATTTTGAGAATGTGTGCATTACAAAAAAGCGCTAAAGGTTCTTTCATGTGTTTCAGACAACAAACGGTTTCAGTTACTGTGAATATGTTACAAATGATTTTTTTTATTTTATTTTCCAGAGAGGACACAATTACTCTTGCTACATCTATTGCTATTGTGTGCTTGCATGTTTCCAGTCACATACTCTTTCTTTGTCTTGTCTATACATGAGTATATTTAAACAGACTAACCTAATTGAGAATGTATGCATTGACTGCCAAGAAAAATGCGCTTTATATTTTTGTGCTATGCTGATATTATTTGACTAAATTTCACAGAATCATAGAATGGTTTGGGTTGGACATTAAAGATCATCTAGTTTCAATCCCTCCACCATGGCCAAGGACACTTTCCACTAGATGAGGTTGCTCAAAGCCCCATCCAACCTGGCCTTGAACACTTCCAGGCATGGGGCCTCAACAACTTCTCTGGCCAACTTGTTCCAGTGCCTCACCACCATGACAGAGAAGAATTTCTTCCTGATATCTGACCTAAATCCACCCTCTTCCAGTTTGAAGCCATTACCCCTCGTCCTATCTCCACATGCCCCCGTAACAAGTCCCTCTCCAGATTTCTAGTAGGCCCCCTTTAGGTACTGGAAGGCCACTATAAGGTCTTCCCAGAGCCTTCTCGTCTCCAGGCTGAACAACCCCAACTCTCTCCTCACAGGAGAGGTGCTCCAGCTCTCTGATCATCTTTGTGGCCCTCCTCCAGACTCCCTCCAACAGGACCATGTCATTCTTACGTTGCGGGCCCCAGAGCTGGACATAGTACTCCAAGTTGGGTCACACGAGAGCAGAGCAGAGGGGAGGAATCACCTCCCTCGACCTGTTGGCCACATTTCTTTTCATGCAACCCAGGGTGCAGCTGGCTTTCTGGGCTGCAAGGGCACAGTGCTGGCTCATGTTGAGATTCTCGTTCGCCAACACCCCCAAGTCCTTCTCCTCAGGGCTGCTCTCAATCCATTCTCCACCCAGCCTGTGTTTGTGCCTGGGATTGTCATGACCCACGTGCAGGACTTTGCTCTTGCAAGAGAATCTCTTGCTGTACTCTTTCCGGCTACTTCAGTCTTCCCAAACTGAGAATAAACGATACGATAACTACTTTGGACTTTGCTCTTGGCCTGGTTGAATTTCATGAGGTTTGCACAGGCCCACCTCTCCAGCCTGTCCAGGTCCTTCTGGATGGCATCCTTTCCCTTGAGCATGTTGAATGCACTACACAGCTTGATATCGTTGCAAAACTTGCTGAAGGTGTACTCAAACCAAACAGCCATGTCACCAACAGAGATGTTAAATTGTACTGGTCCCAGTACCAGCTCCTGAGGAACACCACTTGTCACTGCTCTCAACTTGGACATTGACCCTCTGTCGGCAACTCTTTGTGTGTGCCCCTCCTGCCAGTTCCTTATCCACTGAGGGGTCCATCGGCCAAATCCATGTCTGTCCAATTTAGAGACCGGGATGTCATGTGGTGTGGGAAATTGGCTAGCTGAGAAGGGTAACATAGATATGATCCAGCTGGCCGAGCAGGAGCTTGGGAAACATCGGACCCAGTTCCTGTGATTGCTAATTGGCAAGGGCACCCTGACCCTGACTGCAGGTGCTAGATGGTGATGAGAAGCCTGTGATTACTCAGGCATGGGAAAAGAGGAAGTAGTTGCATGGGAGAAGAAGAGGTAGCTAGCCACAGATAAGGAGCTAAGGGCTGGAGTGATGAACCAATCAGAATGCTGTGTTGTTGGAACACATATAACTAATTATAGCAGAGTATATATGAAACATGTAGTAGCCAATGATAGTAGAGTAAATATGGAATATGTTTTAGCTCATTATAAAAGACAGCTGTGCTATTCAATAAACGAAGCTTGCTGATTGCTCATATTGAGTGTCCATGTCTTCCCCCGTCGCAACAATGTGGGACAGTGTCAAATGTTTTGCACAAGTCCAGGTAGCTGACATCTATTGCTTTCCCCTTATCCACCAAGGCTGTAACGCTGTTGTAGAATGCTACCAAATTTGTCAGGCATGATTTGCCCTTAGTGAAACTATGATGGCTGCCACCAATTACCTCCTTATTTTCTATGTGCCTTAGCAGAGTTTCCAGGAGAATCTGCTGCATCATCTTGCTGGGAACAGAGGTGTGAGTGACCAGTAGTTGATTTTAGCGCTGAAGATCAAGTATTTATAGTAAAAAATGGTAATAATTCCAGGAAACATTCAGTAAGCCTTGGACTTCAAGACCATTCAACTCTTAAAATATTTTCTGTGTCTTTTTTCATATTTCACTTTTTGTTTTAAGGAAAAAAAAGGAAGAGATAGGAGATTTGAGAGGGGAAATATCTATAATTAAAAGGCTCAGAATTTAAATATTATGAATTATGCAGATTATGCCAAATTAAATTACTGATTTTGTAAAAGAATCTTGCATCCTACGTTTTTCTGAGTTCTTTGACAATATAATACTATACAAATCAAGTCCAGCTATTTTACCTGTAGTATCAGTTTAGACCATTTGCTACAGAAAATGAGTTTTTCCTTTCCAATGTCAGGCATAGCATTACAAAACAGACATAACAAGAGACAGGAAATTTTAGAGATTTAGTTAACATTTACTGAAAACAAACAAACAGACAAAAACCCCCAAACATATATTTGTACTCCATTGCTCTACATAATAATTAAAAAAAAATTATTTTACTTATTTTCTGGTAATTTAACACTAGAAAATAAAGTGAATTTGGTTGCGGTCAGCTCATCACACTTTGTCTCTGCCACTCCTTCTTCCTCCTCAGGGGGAGCATTCTTCAAGAATTCCTCACACTCTTCCCCTGCTCCACCATGGGGTCCCACCCACAGGAGACAGTTGTCCACTAACTTCTCCAACATGAGTCCTTTCCACGGGGTGCAGTCCTTCATGAACTGCTCCAGTGTGGTTCCCTTCCACAGAGTGCAGTCCTTCAGGAACAGACTGCTCCAGCATGGGTCCCCCATGGAGTCAGAAATCCTGCCAGGAGCCTGCTCCAGCGTGGGCTTCTGACATGGTCGCAGCCTCCTTCATGTATATAAACCTGCTCTGGCCTGGGGTCCTCCATAGGCTTCAGGTGGATATCTGCTCCATTGGCTGCAGGGGGACAGCCTGCCTCACCATGGTCTTCACCGCAGGCTGCAGGGGAATCTCTGCTCCAGTGCCTGGAATACCTCCTCCTCCTCCTTCTTCACTGACCCTGGTGTCTGCAGAGTTGTTTCTCTCTCATTCTCTCAATCCTCTCTCCAGCTACAATTGCTTTTGTGCAGTAACACTTTTCCACTTCTTAAATACGTTATCACAGAGGCGCTACTAACATTGCTGATTGGCTCAGCCTTGGCCAGCGGTGGGTCCATGTTGGAGCTGGCTGGCCTTGGCTCTATCAGACATACAGGAAGCTTCTAGCAGCTTCTTATAGAAGCCACCCTTGTAGTCTCCCTGCTACAGAAACCTTTCCATGCAAGCCCAATATAACTGGCAGCATCACTTGCTATGATCCCTTAGCTAATATATCTTGGTTGGAGATATTTGCAAGCATCTTACAACAGTCACTTACAGAAGATTGATATGAAGTGATTAAGACAGAGTTGTATAAAGAACTGCTGCCTTTGACTCTTAGTATCACTCACATGAAATGGCCAAACTGTCAGTCAAAAAGCTTATAGGGCCTATTCATATTCAAAATGAAGTAAATGAGAGCAGAAATTAGGCTTCAGAAACTTGTCTAATTGTACAGTTTTTATCATATACAATATAACAAGATTATATCATGTGCTTAATTGCACTTTCATAAAGATGAGGGTTGTTTTTTTCCCCCTGATTTTCCACAGTTAATCTAATAAAAATGTTTTGCTCCTTTTACACGTACATAAAAGAAGCCAATCTTTTGTTTGCTAGATTTAGGAATTAAATTTATTTTTATTATATATGATACAGGTAGAAAATGTTATATCAAAACAAAAATGTCATATAATAGATAAAACAATACATGAAATGTTCCACCTTTTCCAGAGGTTAGTATGGAACGAAACTTAAATTTAATATTAGCTTTTAAAATTTTATCATAATTATAATAAATAGTATAGCCATGGTACACTAGAAATATCTAAAACAATAAGAATGTTTTTATACAGGTTTTCATTATATACAAGAGTTTCAGGTCTTTCTCTAGAGTGGAATAGTTAAAATCTTTACAAAAGGAAGGGCAAAATGTAATGATTCTAAACTTTAAGCCAGATATAGGAGAAGTAAAAGGGGAAAGGGCATTTTTAAGTGAGTCATTGTGTAGTGCCAAAATCCTAATAACATTTCCTGAACTCTACAAATACTTTTAGTCATTTGGGATTTGCTAGGCTAATGATATAAAAGCATCTCTTCTTCACCTTTTCAGCAATGAACTATTTTCTGCTCCATTAGCCTCCATTAACTAGGTACCATTAGCAGCATTATACAATATTTCTGTCATTCAGTCGGGTTGATATGAGCATAAACCAGTGTATTTTATATGTAGCAGGAGACATAATAAGGCAGAAAATTAATCACTTTACCTTTAACTCGACAGGAATCTTTGCCTGAAGTGAGGACAAAATCTTGAGGCTTTTTCCCAGGCTATATTCCCCCTATGTGTTGTACACAATTGTCAGCCTTTGGTGCCTAAACAAGACTTGAAAACTCTTTTTATCTATTAAAGTGTTTTCCTTTCAATATCCTTGAAAAGAAGGATAAGGAAAAAAAACAAAACAAAACAAAACAAAAACCCCAAAATAGAAAAAAGGCACTACATCTACTTTTTTCAGTGACTATGAAGTACTTTCAAGTTATTTCAATTCATTAAACTCTGACTGTTTGGAAAGAATACTAAGGTATTGAAATGCTAATCAAAATGTGGACATCATAAGTATAAAATTGATTAGCATTTTCAGACTGCTTTCAGTTCCACTTTTTCTTCAGCCTTGCATTCAAAAAACACCTATCAAGCAATTTGTGCCATGTAATGAACAAAAAAAAAAATAATCATAAATAGTTTTCAATATACTGAGAATCTCCCTAGTTCACCCAACACTATTAACTGATTTCTAATTACAACATAGTATAAAACCTGTATTTAAGAACAAGTATGGGATTGTCGGTAGCAAAATGAAGGAAAGACATCAGGGTTTGGAATATACAATAATACTATTTCCAAAGCACTCCAACGACTGGTTAATTTAGTTTGATTTAAGATGACTGGTACAGAGTTTTGAGATAATGTCCCATTAAATTCTCATAAACATTAAGAAATAAGTTAGGAAATTACTGTGGATGTAGAAAACTAAACAAAAAGAACAGAAATACTCAAAGAAATACTCAAAGAGTAGTTATCGTATCGTTTATTCTCAGTTTGGGAAGACTGAAGTAGCCGGCAAGAGTACAGCAAGGATTTCTCTTGCACTGAATACTGTTCAATTGCTTTATTAATTTTCTGTATAATAAAAATAGAGAACATGCTTGTCATATATGCAGAATACACCAGAATAGGTTAGTTGGAAACATTTTTTGATAGTACAGTCATATTTGTTTTGTTTCTTTATCTGCCTTAATATTCTTAATCTA
The DNA here is from genome assembly GCF_000708025.1 of Charadrius vociferus. NCBI lineage: Eukaryota > Metazoa > Chordata > Aves > Charadriiformes > Charadriidae > Charadrius > Charadrius vociferus. The sequence goes on along the minus strand of NW_009661373.1, from coordinate 2,772,194 downwards.
TTCATGTACGTAATGAATATACACGAATAGATTGTACACATTGAGGGACAGATTTAGACTTCAAATAATCAAAATACAAAGAAAATAGCTGGGATCAATAAATTTCAATATAAAGACAACTGTAGTCTAAGGGGGCAAAAAATGCAGACATAAAATAGCATCTGGATAGAAATTATGATGTAGAATGTTATAGTAGACCACATGTTAGATATGAATCAGTGATTGATCCATGTCACAGAAATAGAAAAGGTATAATTTATCTGAATGTTTGTAACTACATTATGGACACCTACAGCTGCAGTTCCCCCTGATAATGTGACCAGCTCAAACATAGATAAGGATGGCTAAAATTAAGAAAGATAAATCTTGTTGCAAGCATTATGTCTATTGTTCATAATCTATGATAGATAAATTATTAGAATATTTGGAGATGAAGTGATAACAACTTTGAATACATAAAAGTTAGAAAGTATGTAAAGATCCCATCCAGAGGGACCTGGACAGGCTGGAGAGGTGGGCCTGTGCAAACCTCATGAAATTCAACCAGGCCAAGAGCAAAGTCCTGCACGTGGGTCATGACAATCCCAGGCACAAACACAGGCTTACAGAGGAGGTAGTTGTCACAAGAGGGTGATAGAACATCTGTCTCAATGAGACATACAGGTTTCTTAGTGGTCCCATTGGATGGAGTCCAGAGGAGGGCCACAAAGATGATCAGAGGGCTGGAGCACCGGAGCACCTCTCCTATGAGGAGAGAGTTGGGGTTGTTCAGCCTGGAGACGAGAAGGCTCTGGGAAGACCTTATAGTGGCCTTCCAGTACCTAAAGGGGGCCTACTAGAAATCTGGAGAGGGACTTGTTACGGGGGCATGTGGAGATAGGACGAGGGGTAATGGCTTCAAACTGGAAGAGGGTGGATTTAGGTCAGATATCAGGAAGAAATTCTTCTCTGTCATGGTGGTGAGGCACTGGAACAAGTTGGCCAGAGAAGTTGTTGAGGCCCCATGCCTGGAAGTGTTCAAGGCCAGGTTGGATGGGGCTTTGAGCAACCTCATCTAGTGGAAAGTGTCCCTGCCCATGGCAGTGTTGTTGGAACTAGATGATATTGAATGTCCCTTCTGTCTGTAACCATTCCATGATTCTATTCTATGATTCTAACCACAACTGGATATAAGGAAGACAATTTATAGGATTTTATGGCTAAACACCTGATTTAACTGAAGCTGTGTAATAATATTTTCAGTTTGCTAAGCCTTGTAAATGTGTTTGTGTGTGAGAAAGAGACATCCATGCATCTGACTGCTGCAATGCTATGATACCAGCAATCAGGGTTCAGTTTCTGTTAGTCAACGAGAGGCAATCTGTCTCTTTTGTATATGCCTGTCAATAATTTGCATGAATTTCCAGCCTTGATGGAACTTATTACTTATCACTTGAGTGTCCAAGTTAATTTTCTCTTTTCATATTAGAATATTCAGTGAATTCCTTTTTGCTGGCTGTCAATCATACTTTATCTACAGATGAACGAACACAGCTTTTTACGTAACATGCCAACATTTCTTTTTTTTTTTCTTTCTTTTTCCTGGGTTCAGGGGAATACAAATAATGTATTTGCCAAGTATATTTTCTGCCATTAATGGTAACTGGTATCTCACACTACTCATTAAAATTTATAAAGTGTCTTATATGTGCAAAGAAAAATAATTCTTTTTGCCACCACAGATGAACAAGCCCCAGAATATTTCAGTCATAAGCAGTTACAATTAAGCATAAGCAACCACTTTGTCTAGAAAACTCTCATTACACATTGTATCTTCACTGATGTAATGTCGGCAACTGAAAGCGCATTCTGAGGGTTCTGGGCATAATGTATGAAGTCATGCAAGTATCATGCTTTGAAGAACACGCAGTTCATGAATGACTCTGTCATGCTTTGAAGAACACACAGTTCATGAATAACTCTGTAACAGACGTGAGAACACTTAAAAAAATAAAGCAAAAATGTAATTTATTTTTAGCTTCTGTTTTGGACTGTTAACTTTTACTATTGATTCTTTCACAACTGAGTAAAGGTTACAAGTATATTTGAAGAAAACTCAGTTAAAGGAGTTACAATTTACTCAATTCTTATCCTGCTTGTATCCTTAACTGCCGAGCGCCCTCATGAGGATTGTTATCTTTATATAGTTTATGTTTCAGTACTCAGTGAAATAATTTTAAGAACCCGTCTATTCAGAATTTATAAAATCTGATTAATTTAATGAGTTTACGTTTTCATTAACTGTATCAGTATGTATAAATCACTACTAAGCTGGTATGTGAAGTTGTACAGATTGTTATTTATTACAAATTGTTTCCACAAGAGGGAAGAGCAGGGGGAGAGAAAAGAAGGAGAAAACAAATGAAAATGGAAGTTTGTTTGAAAATATTGTACTCTGGAAAATTAGAAAAAAATAGTATTTTTGACTGAACTTTGCTTTTGGCTTTTAACATGGGTTTAAGACCTATGTTACCTGATTGCAGGCAATTTCACAAGAAAAAATGTTTATCTTAGAAAATTTTGGGATCTTTTTGCCTTTATTTTTCAGTGCTCAATGTCTTGTCCCTAAAATCTACATCTAACACTGTTCATTCAAAGTGTGTACGTTGACCTTGTTTAGCTGACAAGATTTCTGCCGCATATCATCTGTACTGCCTGAAAGAACTGCATAAACTAAATGTGATGGTGTTTTCCTCTATGATAATAAAAGGATGATAGGCAGATATTAGGGTTATTTATGTTTCTGTGACACGGTGTGCTGATTTTGACTGAAATAGAGTTATTTTTTTCCATAGTAGCTTGTATGGGTCTGTGTTTTGGATTTGTGTTGAAAATAGTGTTGGTAATACATGGAAACTTGTTATTGCTAAGCAGTGCTTACACAGAGTCAAGCTCTTTTCTGCTTCTCACACCACCCTGCCAGCAAGTAGGCTGTGGGTGCACAGGAAGTTGGGAGTGGATACAGTCAGGACAGCTGACCCCAACTGAGCAAAGAGATATTCCATACCATATGACATCATGCTCAGTATATAAAGCTGGGGGAAGAAGGAAGGGGGACACATTTTGAGTTATGGCTTTTTGTCTTCCCAAGTAACCGTTACATGTGACCGAGCCCTGCTTTCCTGAAGATAGAAGAACACTTGCCTGCCGATGGGAAGTAGTAAATGAATTTCTTGTTTTGTTTTATTCTTGCACACACAGCTTTTGCTTTACCTATTAAACTGTTTTTATCACATCCCATGAGTTTTCTCACTTTTACTGTTCCTATTCTCTTCCCCATCCTGCTGGAGGGGGGAGTGAGTGAGCAGCTGTGTGGTGCTTAGTTGCCAGCAGAGGTTAAACCATGACACATGGGTGTTTGTAGATGCCAAGGTTTTGTAGATGACCACTGCTTTTTTGGGGTTGTGCTTAATAAATTGAACAAAACTATAACGCTGAGGCCTATGTAATCTTCAACCCATTTTAGGAGTAAGAGCTTTCTGTATGGTGTTCCTGGTTAATGTCAGCAGAAAGTTCAATGTTGGCTGCAACTATCACATGTTTGCACTAAGAATGAAGTCTGCATACGTGGACAACACAATTCACATGTTTTGCTTCTTCTGCCTACATTCTCTTTATTCTCTAGCTTCATATAAAGGCTGAGAGAGCTGGGACTCTTTAGCCTGGAGAAGAGAAGGCTTGCTTACAAGTATCTAAAGGGTGGATTGAAGGACGGTGGAGCCAGACTCTTTTCAGTGGTTCCCAGTGACAGGACAAGGGATAATGGGCACAAGTTGGAACATAGGAAGTTCCATTCAAATACACGGAAAAACTTCTTTACAGTTCGGGTGACAGAGCACTGGAACAGGCTGCCCAGGGAGGTTGTGGAGTCTCCTTCTCTGGAGATTTTCAAAACCCGCCTGGATGCAGTCCTGAGTAATGTGCTCTAGGCAATCCTGCTTTAGCAGGGGAGTTTGACTAGATGATCTCCAGAGGTCCCTTCTAACTCTGAAGATTCTGTGATTCTGTTCTATAGACTTCTCCTTCAGACATCTTTGGTATTCTTTTGTTGTGTGGTTGAAATCACAAGATGACTAGGTAAATTAAGACACTTGTCTAAATATTAATAAGTTTTCTTGAGGGCAGGCAACCAACTCAGAAACTCTAGCAGATATTTGAGAATTGGATTGCTTGTTATCAGCTTGCTCCTGAGAGTTTGGGGGCCAGCTGATGGCAGTGATATCCTGATTGACTGATGTCATCTATTGCACTACGTTCTTCATAACACAGAACTGTGCCAGACCCAGTGCAAAGATGATATTATCTGCAGAACAGAGCATTTAGACTCACCAATATTCATATGAATATCAGCAAAACAAGTGGAAATTTTATGCAGTTCTGTGAGGTAAAAGTTAAAGAATTCCTTTTGATACAATTGATATCTTTTTCATGCTTTTCATGTTCATTTCAAGTATCTGAAATACTATGTTATATCATACTGTTAAAACAAGAATGTTAAGGGTCATTATTTACGGAATCACGGAATGATCAAGGTTGGAAGGGACCTTTTGAGATCATCTGGTCCAACCCTCTTGCTCAGGTAGGATCATCTAGATTAGGTTTCCCAGGACCATGTCATGACATTTTTTTAGTATCTCTGCCGATGGAAATTTCATAACATCTCTGGGAAACCTACTTCAGTGTTTGACAATCCTCAGATTAAGAAAGTGTTTTCTTGTGTTCAGATGGAATTTGATGTGTTTTAGTTTGTGCCAATTGCATACTGTCCTTTCACTGCACACTACCAAGAAGAGTCTGTTTCCCTTTGTTGTCCTCCACTTGATATCTGTACACATTGATGAGATCTTCTGAGTCTTCTCTTCTCCAGTCTGAAGAGTCACAGCTCTCTCTGCCTCTCATATGAAAGATATTCCAGTCCTTTAATCATCTTTGTCGCCCAGTGCTAGACTTGCTCTAATAAGTTCATACCTTTGTTGTTCTTGGCAATCCAAAATTGAATACAGTACTCCAGTTGTGGTCTCACCAGTGCTGTACAGAAAGGAAGGATCAGCCCCTTGACCTGTTGGCAACAGTCTTCCTAATGCAGCCCAGGAGGTTGTTAGCCTTTTTTGCTGTAGGGACATATTGCTGGCTCATGATCATCTTGGTGTTTATCAGGACTCCAAAGTCCTTGGCAAAGCCCCCAGCGTGTACTGGTGCCTAAGTTTATTCCTCTCCAGATGCTGTACTTTACGCTTCTCCTTGTTGAAAAGCATGAGTTTCCTCTCTGCCCATTTATCAAGCCTGTGAAGGCTGGGGGTGTCTCTGATTTATTTCAAATGAACTAATAAGCATTGTAGCCTCCAAAGTCCTCAATTTATCCTCAAATCAAAGAAGATAATAGACTGTTAAAAAATGTTGCATCTGGAGATGAATGTGGACAATAGTAAGCAAGAAGTAGGAAGTGAAAAACAAAGTCCAGAAAGCATTTAGGAGGCAATGGAAAAGAGAAAAAACTGAGGATGTCTTTTCCTAAAATCTCAGTAAGCATTGAAGGGAATAGATAAACATAAAAAAAAGGAATTTTCAGTTTCTGATTTTCATTTATTGCTTTGCCTTCTATGGACTTTTTGGTTGTTAACTAAATGAAGCTGAACTTTGAAAATAGTCAGGTTTATAGAGAGTGGTAATTTATTTTCATAGCAAATAGTACAGTTGGAGAGAAATAATCCACTCTTTGAAAAAAAGAATGATCAAATTCAACCTAAGTGAAGGTTGGGAGGAGCTGCTCTGCTATAATGAGTTAATTGATTAATTAATTAATGTTAATTCACATGTCCTCTTTTCAGGTTATTTTAAGCACCTAATGTCAGAAGCTCTGACTGTGATTTAATACAGTTGCTGGGAGCTGCATTAAAAAGGATACTGAAATGATGTAAAGAACAGCTTGCCTAGTTTTGCCATGACATCAAGTGGTTTTATTGCTGTTGTTGATTAGAGCTGGCCACTAAAATCTCTGACTCTCTGGTTTAGTTTGGAAGGGATTTATTTTTGAAATATCTGTTGTTCACACACAGATTTTATTTATTTGAAGAGATGGAAGGAAAAAGGAGCCCCTGGAACAACCAATGGGATTTAATTTTGGTTGATAAAAGTGTATTATCAGGTCTCTATGACCTCCTATTTGGAGCAAGGATTCAAATCAGAATTTCCAGTGTTGCAGATAGAACTCAGAGCTCTGTGTTCTAACAACTTGGACATAATGCGTGTATTCTTCTTTCTTGTATTTAATTAATTAAAAGTTCAAGTTGATGAGTGGAATTCATTCACCTTTGTTTCACTGCTTCAAATTTATGTGTCTAAATCTATCTTTTCACTCTAGGCTCATCTTTCCCTCTAAGGGAACCTGTCATATTTTAGATGAAGACAATAAAATATTACATAAATTAAAATTACATAAATTAAATGAGATTAGTAAACTGCAGCTTAGCAGACCACTAGACAGGGTATTTGTTTAAAACAGACCCAACTCTGCTGACATTCTTTGTTACATTTTGAGAATCCAGTTTCAATCTCATGTGTGTGATAATAAATTTCAAAATTTGCAGATACTTTCTGACACAGAATTTTAATTTTACAGATCATCTTAATAGTGACTGACCCATTGTGTGGTACAGAGTACTGGCAGAGATTTATTTCTTAATTAATGTGTTCATATTACTTTATTAAATTATTAGCTTCTTGATTTTGTTATATTTTAATATACATCGATGCTACCAATCATTTATTGTACAGTAATGGCTACCATTATCTAATAATTGTACAATCAGTATAACATTATACAGAATTAATAATTTGCTTTAATTTGAATATTAAATAGAAGCAGATGCTAATTCCTTTACAATGATGCAGTATGTGTAATTTTAGTTTCAGTCTGAATGCACATAAGCCTTTTTCTATTGAAAGATGCATTTAGCGCTGAGTTCAAAATTATCTGCCGTAGGACAAATGAAAATTAACTTCTTCAAATCAGCAAGGTCTGGACACGGTTTTAGCTTCTATAATCTCAATTGAACAGATCATTTTATAAGTTTGCATAAATGTGCTGACCACCTAGAGTGACAGTAAACTGAACTTGATATGATGTAATAAATGATCAGGACTGTACTGTCCTCTTCTGCTTATTTTTGGCCTTTCTGGTACCTCTAACATTTTATTCCATTTAAAGTCTTTTCTGCTTTAATATTTTGAGGTCAGTTGCAGTCCATGTAAATCTCACTGAGGGAGAATATTTGCCTTAAAATCCATCTGCTCGATTGGTTGCTGTGCAGAATTGTCTTAACCTTGGGAAGCATTCATTGTAGACTGTGAATTTCCTGGCCACTCAGCTTCTTTTTTTCTGGGTAGCAGAAATGTTCTGGAAAACTGATGATTGCATGAAGTTCTCTGGACATTCAGATGAATGCACTTAAGTCACCCAAGACATCAGAAAATTTGGATTTGTTCATTACATGTATCCTGAATTATCACTGTGGCAGTGCTGTAACCACTCTGTTCACAGTCAAAAATGGAAATTAAACCAAGAAATAAATTCTACACCTTATATTTTAATTTATCTTTTAAAAGCTGAACTTGTGTCTTTAACATTGAACTTGAACTTAAGTCATCTTCAACAGGGACCCAGCTTAAGTGCCTCTATGCAAACACACATAGCATGGGGAACAAACAAGAGCAGTTAGAGATGCATGCACACCTCCAGGACTATGATCTCATTGGCATCAGGGAGCTGTGGTGGGATGGCTCCTGTGAGTGAAGTGTTGGAATGGAGGGATACAGGCTTTTTAGTAAAAAACAGGCAGGGGAGACTAGGAGGGGTGTCACCCTCTATGTCAATGACCAGCTGGAGTGCATGGAGCTCCGCCAAGGGATGAATGAGGATCTGACTGAGATCATATGGGTCAGGTGATTGGTGACAGCCAACGTGGCTTCAGCAAGGGCAAGTCATGCCTGAAAAATGTGGTGACCTTTTATGACAGGGCTACAGTGTGAGTGGATAAAGGTAGAGCAACAGATGTCAGCTACCTGGACTTGTGCAAAGCAGTTGACACTGTCCCACGTGAAATCCTGGTCTCTGAATTGGAGAGACATGGATTTGATGGATGGACCACTTGGAGGATAAGGAACTGGATGGATGGCTACAAACAAATGTTTGAAGTCAATGGCTCGATGTTGCAGTGGAAAACAGTGATGAGTGGCATTCCTCAGTGATCATTACTGGAACTGGTACTATTTAACATCTTTGTCAGTGACATGGATGTTGGGATTGAGTGCACCTTCAGCAAGTTTGCCAATGACACCAAGCTGTGTGGTGCAGTCAACGTGCTCAAAGGAAGGGATGCCATCCAGAGGGACCTGGACAGGCTGGAGAGGTGGGCCTGTGCAAACCTCATGCGGTTCAAGCAGGCCAAATGCAAGGTCCTGCACATGGGTTGGGACAACCCCATGCACAAATACAGGCTGGGTGGAGAATGGATTGAGAGTAGCCTTGAGGAGAAGGGGGGTATTGGTGGATGAGAATCTCAACATGAGCCTGCAATGTGTACTTGCAGCCCAGAAAGCCAGCTGCATCGTGGGTTGCATGAAAAGAAATGTGGCCAACAGGTCGAGGGAGGTGATTCTGCCCCTCTGCTCTGCTCTTGTGAGACTCCACTTGGAGTACTGCATCCAGCTCTGGGGTGCCCAACATAAGAAGGACATGGGCCATGAATGAGTCCAAAGGAGGGCCACAAAGATGATCAGAGAGCTGGAGCACCTCTCCTATGAAGACAGGCTGAGAAAGTTGGGGTTGTTCAGCCTGGAGAAGAGAAGGCTCCAGGAAGACCTTCTGACAGCTTTGCAGTATCTCAAGGGTGCCTACAAGAAATCTGGAGAGGGACATGCAAGGACATGTAGTCATAGGACAAGGGGTAATGGCTTCAAACTGGAAGAAGGTGGATTTAGGTTAGATATCAGGAAGAAATTTTTCATTATGAGGGTGGTGAGGCATTGAAACAAATTGCCCAGAGAAGTTGTGGAGCTCCCATGCCTGGAAGTGTTCAAGACCAGGTTGGATGAGGCTTTGAGCAACCTGGTCTAGTGGGAGGTGTCCCTTCCCATGGTAGGGACTTGGAACTAGATGATCTTTAAGGTCCTTTCCAACCTAAACCGTTCTATGATTCTATAATGCTATGATTCTTTCTTTGGTGAGCATCTTGACAAATCAGCAAATTTATATCCTATGATATCTCTCTTCTGTTGAAGGTGAGCCATTACTGATGGCAAATCTGACAATATCTTGAGAAGATGAAGATAGCCAACATGTGCCATAATCTCCACAGAAGAGATACAAAATGGACTAGATAACCCCTTGCAGATTGCATATAGTTTTATTGAAACGTCAGAACTCATTGTCATTTCCTAGGTCTGGTAATGTACCTTGGGAGCTCTTGGCTGAGAACTAAATGTTCACCGGCCTCTTTTGCTTGGCTCACCTTCCCTTACTCTTCCCTTCTCTTATTTCTTCCTGAGGTTTGACTTCCAGCAGGAAGAAATACAGGTGTGGAAGCTGGAAGGGCTTCTTGTATAGTTAATGGACAACGGGTAGTGCCTGACCTGAGTAGAATGGCTTTCATTTTTGCAGACTTCCTTTTCTCTCTGTTGATTCCACAGAAAATTTACATTCTTTCTTTAATCAAATTTTATCTTTGTTACTCTGCAATGAAAAAATACAGGTAAGCTGTCCAAGTAAGGGGCCAGGATTCCATGTTAATAGATTTTTTCTTACTGATTAAATTATTATAAATACAAATTAAAAGTGGTGAATATAAGAGCTAAATCCAATTCCATTTGCAACCTTTGCAATCACTTTTTAAACTATCTGTGAAGTCTGATGATTCAACGTATATTCCTGTCTGGCTGTAGGCAACTGATTTGTCTGTCCTCAGCTGTACAGTTCCTTCTACCATTGAAAAATTGTTAAAACATTATTGAAGTTCTGATGCTTATTAGTTTCATTATCTTGCAATAATGTGGAATGTTTTGAAGGAGACAGCATTAAGATTATATCAAATGTTCCTTGAAATTAGAATCGGTTACAATAATAAAAATTCTCCATTGTCCTTCCTTCCCCTCTTCCCCTTAAAGTTTAAAGCTCTGTAAATTATATAGCGTGATTTTTCAGTGGTGATTTCCCCTAAATGGCTCCAGCTTTCCAGACAAATACCCTTAGAGACCCTTTATACAAACTTTTCTGTGAGCCCTCATTAAACGTGATACAGAGAGCTTGAAGGAACTATAGTAGCTGCAAAAATCTCTTGGGAACAGAACTATGTAGTAAACTCCTGCATATCTGGGTTTGGTTTTGCCACGTTCATGGAGGCTGTGAGTAGTTTCTATCTTCCAAGGCATAGTAATAACCTAAGCAGAAGGTTCCTCCTGTGGCTGGTTTCCTAAGGAAACTTTCTGCTGCAAGCAATAGATATACATTTAGCCATTAAGGTTTAATGCCAGATAAATCAAGTGTAAAATGGAAACACGGATTTAATCATTCTCAACCAGTGAACTCCTGGTGAAGTCAATAGGTGGAAAGTCAATGGCAGGTGTATCATCAAGCCTGAAATCATAATGAATTCAACAGTACTTCCAGTTCAGAGGACAACCATAAAATCTATATAAAGCAGGCATATCCGAAAAGACTGAAGAAGCAGTTATGCTAAAGCACAGTATAGTAAAATATTTACAGAAAGATGAAACTCTTCTACAGTCAGGTTTGGTTTATATAGGGTTAGGACAGGAAAGGTGGCTGAGATAATCCAGAAAAAAACAAAGAAACATAAAATGTAAAATATTCAAAAACCAGTATACTAGTCTGATAAATTAAATTAATATGAAAAACAAAGCTGAAATCTGACAAAAAAGTGTGTATTGCATAGTTAAATGGCAGTCCACATAATCCTTACTGGACCATAAAAAAGTTTTGTTGTTCTCATAGTGGTGAGAGTTTGAAGGAATAAGACTTTTGACAGGCCTAGTTGATTGGAAATTATGTACACTGGCAAAGCAGAAGTGAAAGTGATTTGCTTTTGACGTAGAAGTGTAGCAGGTAATAAAAGTCTTATGATGCATGAATATATTATACTATTACCTGGCAAAAAAATACTTTTGAGAGTAGACTGTTTGAATGCCAAAGATAAGATAAGAAATTAGGAAACCTACTCTAGTAATAAAAGAAGTTGATGGAGTATATTTAAGGTCCTAGTGACCCTGATGATGTTACAAGTATAGAAGAGACATGAGTGTAAAGAAATTGTGATTTAGCTAATTACAGCCAGTGAACTAATACCCCAAAAGTATTTTGATATATTCCTACGCATGTATATTAGACAATTTTTTTTAAAGCACTACCCTCCCTCCCAATTCATTTAAACAGACTTAAAATAATTAACTCAATAAAGAATACACAAGGAACTCTGAAACTCTGGTTTCATTTTTTCATTCTTAGCAAAACCAAGCTTCCTAAATGATGTTGGGCAAACCAATTTTTTTCCATTCCCCATCTATACATTTAGTAAACTGACTATAGTTTTCAGAGCTGTTTTGAGCGTTAGCTTCTATAAACTCTATATCTTAATTAATTTTTTTAAAAAGTTCATTCAAACAAATTCCTCTCTGAAGTTTCCATTATTATGTAAAATAAAATAGTATCAATATATTTAAATAAACTCATATATTACATTGTGGTCTAAATTTTTAAGCACCAATCTCCATTCACATTAAATGAAAGCTATTTTAACATCAGTTTTACAGAGGAATCTAGTACTTTCAAATAGAAAAATATACGCCATTGGACAGCTTTTTGGTGGATAGTATGAAACATGGAGACTCTGGTGTTCCCTTCAGGCATGTACATAAAATCCCACAGACCTTTGGAAACTGGTGAATAAAAATAAGAATTAAGGCATTTCTGAAAACAGTGGGAGTTTTTAATCTGACATAGTATTTTAATGGAAGTCCTATAAGTAATAGGACTGTCAATTTCATGTTTGCTGTCCAATTATGTAAATAAAAGGCAAACTATCAAGCTGCCTTAAGTTTATCTGGTTCATTTGAATTACAGATAGAAAACAGACAAATGTAAAAAACTCCAAAAACCCTAATATGACAGACAAAAAAAAAAAGAAGAGAGATAAAAATTTTTAGTCATAGCCTTTCCATTTGAAAGACATCTAGTTTACAGGACATTGATCAGAGGGTAAAGATCCTAGCATGGTATATGCTTGACAGAAGCTCAGAGATGAGGATCCAAGTTCATTTAATGACTCAACAAATAGAATTAATATCTTGCAGATAATTCTAGTTGAAACAGAAAGCTACTATAAATCTTTGAAGATAGTACTAATAGGCTGTCTCAACACTGAAGGCTAAAAGATGAGCTGACATGCTGTAATCTGGAGATAACTGTACTCAGCAGACTGTAACAGAGAGAATTACAATAATCTGTTCTTGCAGCTAATAAGACGTGAAATACATAAATAAAAAGAAAAAAAAAAAAAGAAGAAATGAAATAGTAAAAGGTATAGTTGTCCTCATAAAATCTGGAATAGAAAGACTCAAGATCAAAGGCATTCATTGCAGAGAATCAAACTCTGTTTCATATGCTACTTTATTCTGTGTTATCCAGTGAAAAATGTGGCACCAGACCTGACTGAATTTATTAAGGCCTTTTTATGGTATATCTATGAGATTTACTCTGACAGTAGTGTATGAAACTAGTATTCTATCTGTGTAGTATCCCAGGCAAAATCAGGGCTTTGTCTTATGCTGATTATGTGGTATTTAATAATAGATTTATATTTGTTTGTTTCTGAAACAACTCTCTAAGGTACAACAAAAGTGCAACAAGTCTATTTTACAGGAACAACTTGGATACTAATTAAGCATTTCAGATCACATCTCAGCTTTCCAAAGCTTTGAAAGGTGCTGAATTATTTCTCTCATCTTTTCTAATCTAAGATAGTTTATGTGTTTTTTTTTTCCTTTTACATCTTTTTGAATCTCATATGCTAGCATGGCCAATATGTCATATTTCTGGAATCATGTATGTTTTACCAGTAACTCAAAGAAATAGATTAATTTGAGCTCAACATTATTTATTTATTACAAAATTTTCAATTTTTGTATTTTTTTACAATGTCTTGGACTTTCTTTTCCTTAGATAAACATAACTGAGGAGAGTGAGGCATGCTGGGGTTTCATTCCCAAGTCATGTAACTGCTATTTGCTTGATGATGTGTCTTGCCATAACTAAGATGAAACAGAAAGTGGAATCTAAAAGGGCCCTTGATGAGCGAAGAATAAGAAGGTGATAAACTTCTTTAACCCTTTTTTTTTTTTTTTTTTTGGGGGGGGGGGCGGGGATAGTTGTTGTTCTAAGACAGTCTTGCTTCTCTTTACCAAGCATTTGCTGACTCCACCACTGAACTCTTGCTACAGTCCCTCAGCTGCTGCCAAGATATAAGTAATTAGGAGACAGAAAAGAATCACATCTCTTTCTCTTGTCACTATTGTTAAACTTTCAGCTTACCACCACCACAAAAAAAAAAGAGAAAGTCACAGCTGACCCCTTTGCGCTGAATAAATTCCCTGCCCTGCAGAGTAGAAATAAGGACAACTGTGGCTCCAATCCTGATGTTACAGCAGAGTTTGTGAACATGATAGTGATTCCTGTCCTCATCTGGATACATCCTGTGTTAAGAAGGCCATTCCTGAGGATGAATTTGAAGGTTTTCTTCAACACCTCCTCAATTAAAAAAAAAAAAAAAAAAAAAAAAAATAAAAAAAAAAAAATTAAAAAAAAAGAATTGGAAAGAAGAGTATTTTTCTCTAAATAGGGTAAACTACTTCCCCATGAAGAATGACAGCTGTGCCATGTTTTTCCAGAATCAAATACTTTTCCAGATTCAACTTCAACACCTTCATGAACTGGTCATCTGCAATGCCTAATTACTCAAAATTTTTGATGCCGTCAGCAGTTCACCAGCTATGTCTCTCAGGTTACAGTGTACTAGCAGAGATATTATCTTGTTTTCATTTACTTTAATTAATTTAATTTCAAACTAGAGTAGTGTCTTTTCTTAATGATTACTGAATCTTTGCTGTGCTGAAATACAGACACCTGCTTTGAGTTCCCTCAGCTTTCTAAAGCCAATAATTCAAAGCTACAAGCATGCTGGTCATTGCACGGTGGTATAATTACTTCTACATAAGTAGACCAAGATCCCTGGTCTCCAAACACCAAACCAGAAAAAATGTTAAAACATGAACATATTTATTTTTCATTGTTAATGTATACAGCTTTACAGAATATTCTTATGATACACAGAAAAATATTTTTATTTAACTGTGAGTTATCTTCATATGTTGTGAAGTACAAGAAAACATTTGATAAATTTTGATTTTCTGAAGAAATTCTTAGGTAGGTATCTAAAAGTCTTGATAAATCGCCCTCTGGAGACATCCATTTCTCTCTACCGACTACAAAGAAATCCAGGCTAATTCTGATTTAGACGTCTCACTCACTGATGTAGAAAGTAGGAGAGCTGAATCTCACCTCTCACCTTCATCCTTTTGTGTTACACACATATTTAGGCTTGCATAAATGTACATCCTGCCAGATACATGAAGAAAGAAAAAAAAAGAAAAAGAAGAAATTAAAGACATTTAAAGGCCATCTTCACAAACTAATTTACAGCTTATTCAAAATATTTCTGCCTTGGATTTCTGAGGATCTTTTTCTTGCAGCTTCTATTTCTAAGCATATATTAACATGCTGCATCCTGACATGTGCTTAGAGCAGATGCAGAATTCCTTTGCCTTTGCTCCAAATCAGCCAGAAACTTATGCAAACCTATTAGTGTGCCATTAAGCCTACAGTAATATGTTTTAGTTCTTAGTGCTTAAATGTTTCTTCCCTTTAGATACCACTTTCAGAACAAAGGTTGGGAATTGACAGCCCTGAAGACCTGAGACGAAATCTTGAGGTCCTTTTAATCTCTGTAGACTTTATTATGGGTCTGGATTTCCTTTTTTCACTTTAAAAATTATTTAGAAGTATATATACTTGACAAAAATACTGAAATTATTGCTGAAATTGAGAGGAGAGTGTTGAAATGGAGAAAAATGTAGCACTCATCTTCTACAACATATCATGTTCCAGGTGAAACATATCATAGAATCATAGAATCGTTTTCATTGGAAGAGACCTTTAAGATCATCAAGTCCAACCCTTAACCTAACACTGCTAAATTACCACTAAACCATGTCTGTCAGCCCTACATCTACACATCTTTTAAATACCTCCAGAGATGGTGACTCAACCACTTCCCTGGGCAGCCTGTTCCAATGCTTAATAACCCTTTCAGTGAAGAATTTTTTCCTACTATCCAATCTAATCCTCCCCTGGTCAACTTGAGGCCATTTCCTCTTGTCCTATGGCTTGCTACTAGGGAGAAGAGACTGACAGGCCGCCTTGCTACAACCTCCTTTCAGGTACTTGTAGAAAGCGGTAAGTACTCCTCTCAGCCTCCTTTTCTCCAGACTAAATAACCCCAGTTTCCTCCACCACTCCTCATAAGACTTATGCTCTGGATTCCTCACCAGCTTTGTTGCCCTTCTCTGAACACGCTCCACTACCTAAATATCTTTCTCATAGTGAGGGGCTCAAAACTGAACACAGTATTTAAGGTGGTGCCTCACCAGTGCCTAGTACAGGGGGACGATCACCTCCCAGGCCCTGCTGGCCACATTATTCCTGATACACGACAGGATACTACTGGCCTTCTTGGCCACCTGGGCACACTGCTGGCTTATATTCAGCCAGCTGTCAACCAACACCCCCACGTCCTTTTCTGCCAGGCAGCTTTCCAGTACTCTTCCCCAACCCCTAGTGTTGCATGGGGTTGTTGTGACCCAAGTGCAGGACCAGGCACTTGGCTTTGTTGAACCTCATACTATCAGCTTTGGCCCATCGATTCAGCCTGTCCAGATCCCTCTGTAGAGCCTTTCTACCCGCAAGCAGATCAATGCTCCCACCCAACTTGGTGTCATCTGCAAACTTTCATGAATGGATGGAGATAATAAAAAGGTACTTGAGTGCCTATAATAAAGAAGCCAAGAACCATCAATTTCTAGGCTGAAAATTTGTGAATAAGGTGTCTAAAGTGAACTTGCATATTTCTTATTATTAGCAATAGGAACTACAGAAGGCCAAAGAAATATTGAAAGGGTTGGAAAGGAAAAAAGGGTGAAATGACATATAGTGAAAAAAGGGAAAAGGGAAGATCTTGGTGGACATCAGAGGGTATCTTTGCACATTGATTATAAAACAATCTGGGTTTTTTCTCTTTTAGAAATATTGAAAATGTGGCAATTGAATTTAACATAAGTTACCTGAATCTTATTCAATATTGTTATTTAAAACAATTTCTGGAGCATGGAGTGAGAAACTTTCTTTGTGTACCTGTTTATGCTTACATATTTACAACTCCATTGGGTGCTGGAATATCTGTTAAAAAAGCAGAAAATAAACATGAGTTTACTCAAATAAAATCGAAGGGGGATGTTTGTTCTTTGACATCAATATATTCACTAAAAGACAATGTTTGGAGCCTTGGATTTAGGTTGGGGTTTTTTTCCCCTTTTTTGAAAAATAAGTGGGTATCAAAATAACCTCTTGATGAAACATTGGGCTTTTTTTCTTTTTTTTTTTTTTTTTTTTTTTCCTTTGGAAATTTCATTTTACGGTGAAGTACTCCTTGAAAACATATTTGCATTATTTGTGGGAAAATATCAAGACCACCCCTAAAACACAGAATAAATGCTTTTTTCTTTTCAGAAATATTGGAAAAAAAAAATATATAGTAGTGGGATTGATATTTCTTTAAACCTACCATAACATCATAACTGAGTTTCCAGCACTATGAAATATTTCTGGTTTGTTCTTTAAACGACAGAGTACAGTGGACTGCAGTGACTTTCAGAGTGACAAGAGTAGATGTAGTTTCATTCTGCTCAAACATTGTGAGGACAGTAAATAGACAGGAAAGGCTTGATGGCTAGTATTTGTAGAACATTTCAGATCACTGATTATCTCATGCATCATGGCAATCTGGATTCTCAAACATTTTTTTCTCATGCCTGTCAGATTGCTACCAGTATGATTTGTCTTGCTGAGGCTGTGAATTACATGATCTGTAATGAATTTCAAGTACTCAGTGATAACTCCCACAAAACTCAATATTTAAATTACTGGAATAGGTCTGATTTCAATTCTGAAGGTGGTCCATAGTGTTTACTTTGAAATAACTGCTCCACTGAGTAAGACAATTATCACTATCTTCTTGACATTTCACAGACAAACGGAGAGTAAAAGGCTCCTGTTTCATAGTCAAAGGGGAAAGGCAGAGAGAGAAAGGCTGTGAAAAGAAAAAGAGTAAAGAAAAATAGTATATGGAAGCCCAGAACCGGCATTGAGAAAGTGAGGGTGGGGAAAACAGTGAATGGAAGCACAGAAATGGTCTCAGAATCAGGAGTGAAAGTAGGGCATAGGTAAAACAAAGTCCAAAATCTCTTGGAAGAAGGAAAAATTATAAAAGCAAAGACAAGGACAGCAGCATGTTTTTAGGTAGGATCTAGGGAAGAGAGGAGAGAATTTAAAGAGCATCAACTGATGCTACAAAAATCCAGCATTTCTGGACCACAAGAGCAATTTCAAGGTGATTCTCCAGAATATGCGGTATTGCAGAAGTAAGAGTAGAATTAACATTCTTCAGGGCAGCTTTAAATATGGTAACTCAGGAGACATTTCTGTCTGCTCCTACAGATCCCTGCCTCAGGCAATACAAGCCTTCAACATTCTCCCTCTTCTTAAAAGAGAGATCGTCCTACATCTAATAACCTTGTTCAGTACACTGATTTAATGTATTTCAATAATTATTTCATAATGAGATGAATGTGACTATGAATTAACT
The DNA here is from genome assembly GCF_000708025.1 of Charadrius vociferus. Classification (NCBI taxonomy): domain Eukaryota; kingdom Metazoa; phylum Chordata; class Aves; order Charadriiformes; family Charadriidae; genus Charadrius; species Charadrius vociferus. Next base: position 2,754,111 of record NW_009661373.1, on the reverse strand, counting down.
GTTATCTGCACTTTAGGATACTGAGGAAATGGAAAAGTATTTACGGAACAGCTATTGGTATCATGAAATCACTTGGAAATATATCCTAAAGACTAAATAAGTTGAATTTCTGTAGTTGTCAAAATAAGATTGTACTACTATTTATGCTCATTAAGATAATTTTCAGACAACACCAACCTTATAGGAATTATTTTTTTTTCAGATTCTGCTTCAATAACAGCCAATTGAAAAATATATATCGTAAAATAATTTGCTTTATTGAAGACTTTTATTCTGCCTATTCACCAATACTCACCTAAAGATGTATTGCTGAAAGTTTACAGAGTGTAAAATTAGGTTGATCAAAACAAGTCATTTCTAGTCTTGTGTTAGACATGGTGATCATTAATGAAAGAAAAAAGATATTTTTCTTCAGAATAATTCCCATGCATAAAAATACTTTGGTATTATAACCTTATGTCTTTTTGAGAAAGGGCAAATAGAATGAATCTCCTTGGTATAGGAAATGAGACAAGAAGATTAGGTCATATATCTGTTTCCCGTGACTTCCTACTTGTGAAACTGGTCAGAAAGATTAAACAAGAAAAAAAAGGAGGTGCCAGTGCTTCTCTAGTTAGCATGAATGAAATATTTATCTTACCTTTTTTTTTTTTTTTTCTGTTTAATTTCAATTTTAATTTTTACCTTTCAATTTTACTAACATTGCAAAAATTACCAAATGATATATAGAAGTCTATATTACAGACATACGCTAGAGTCCTGAAACATCAAATCAAACTTTCTGGCAAACAAATTCCCACACCTCCAAAATGAACAAATTGAAATCTACTCTGAGTCAAAACTTTTCACTGCTAATTGTAGGTTTCATACGGTTCCCAACTATCTTTCTCTAAGGGGAAAAAGCAATAAAGTTAATGAAATAAGACAGTTAATAAATTGTTCATAACATAATTTTGACTTTCAAATGTGGATAGGATTGAGCCTTTATAGAATTATAGAATTGTCTAGGTTGGAAGAAACCTTTAAGATCATCAAGTCCAACCAGCAACCTACAAATGCCAAGAACACCACTAAACCATGTCCCTAAGCACCACATCTGCCTGTCTTTTAAATACCTCCAGGGATGGCGATTCCACCACTTCCCTGAGCAGTCTGTTCCAATGCTTAACTCCCCTTTCTCTGAAGAACTTTTTCCTAATATCCAATCTAAAACTACCCTGGCGCAACTTCATATGATGTTTTCTCTGTCTTCTTACTTTTTCCATAGCACTTTATTGTCACCAAACTTACACAGTAATATGGAGACTTCAGAGCTGAAAAAGTTCATTTCCAGCCATGTTAAATGTTACTTGTCACAGAAAAAAAAAAAAAAGTAATGGAGATAGATAGGTTCTGATATGTGGCCTGAGGGTGCATAAGTCTCTGGGTACTACAGGATAATATTGGAGAATGGCAAGTGAACTTGGAATGCCGTATGTAAGGTGCAGTGTATTGCACATTGCTTGTAAGACTGTGGCCTATGTATGCACTGGTACTCAGGATTTCTTTGCAGCATGACTGATGGATAGAGTCCAGGAATATTCCAATATGAGAACAGTAGGTAAAATCAAGATGAAATTAGAGATACTCCTGCAGTTTATCACAGATTTTCTTTCTCAAGTCCTCTTCCCCATGAAAAATTTGGTTAAATCCATCTGGCAGCTTCTAAAAGTATAATAGCAAAGTGAAGTACAGAGATACACTCAAAGATTAAATGAAGACATTAGTCTTGTTCGCTAAAAGTTAGTCATAAATAATTATATTCTGTAGAATAGCCTGTAAAGCATATTGCCAACCCACTCATTTCCTTTGCTGGACTTATTTTGCAGCCAGAAAACTGAAATATTTAATTTCAAACCATATTTGACAAGAAAAAGATCTTTCATACTTCTATTGCCAAAATATAATGAAATAGTTTGACAATTGCAAATTTTCTGGCTATTGTTATTCTGTAATATGATGACATGGAAGAAGATACATGAACATTTTAGTTGCTCTTCAAGGCAGCAATATTTTTTCTCAGTTTCCAATTAAATATAACTGCAAAATGTAATCTATTCAAATATTTTAAGAATCTGACTCGGTTAAAAAAAAAAAATTGGATTAAATGGCCATAAATTACAGAATGGTATTATATACATTAAAATACTAAGCCTGTTTAAGTGGAACTGACTCATTAAGTGAAAACCATGCATTTAGAATTCTGTTCTAATTATCTTGAGTATATACGCACCCTCTTTTTTTTATTCTTAATAATCCATGGCTCTTCCCTCTGCAGTGCTTGCTTAAAAATCCAAAGGTCTTCCCTGTTCAAACTAAAGATCGATAGTCCTTTTTAGTTTTATGGTATTCAAACAGAAAAGGACAGAGAGATCCTCAAAGAACCTCCTAACAGATTGTGCTTTCCTTTGGGAAGCAATTATTTTGTCCTTAGAGCTTTTAGTATACTGTCTTTTTTCTTCCCCTACAATATTATTTGTAGTTCAATGTTTCTGTAAATGTCACAAAATAGTACTAGCCAATTGTCACAATCTTAAAAATATTTGAGGTAGATTGAGATATATTTCTAGCTTAAAAGTTTGTAGCTTGCTATAATATATATAGATGATCATGATGTATATGCTGGTCATATTTTCAATTATTCATGAATATTCATGACCACATTTAGGAGCATTCAAAGCCCCAGAAATTAAACTACTAATATTAATCATATTTAAACATTGTTTGGAAACACTACAGTTTCAGAGATGGAGTAGCTCCCATCTCCATATTAAGTGAGACCTCACAGACCCAGTTGCCTCCCATATTTTGATTTCCATAGGATAGTTTCATAGGGAATAAACACACATGTATTGAAGGCACAATAGCTATAAAATATAGCACTTATGTCTCTGACTAAACATTACCTGAAATGCCTAGGGAGTAGGAGGTAGAAAATGGGACTTAAGCTATGAATGCAATCATGGATAAGACATGGGTAATTTAGACGTGAAATAATGCTTTACACTTCTGAATCACTGTCTAGAGGTGCCTATCTTTCCATTATCACTGTAATATGTTTAAGCTAAATTAGCTCCTAAATTAGCTAATTTAGACTCCTAAATTAGGTGATCAAACCAAGCTTATGAATCATAAACATACCATGGCATGGTGGTTTTCTGAAATGTGTAAAAATTTGGGGATATATCCGTAAATGAAACAGTGAAAGGATAATCAATAAGGGCTTAGACTGGCTCTTTACCTCTTCGCTATTTTTATGAAAGATTGGAACAATGGAGAACGAACTGTGATTTTCAGATATGTAATTTGTTCTCCAGTCACTTTTTAAATGGTATTAACATGTTATATTTTCTATAGTACACCTCATGAAAAGGTGAGTATTCTAATCTCATTTTATTCATTTTATAACTGCAAAGGAACACAATACAAGAGCATTTATGTTACTTTAATATAGATAGTAAGAACATGATATTTAATTCATAACTAAATTTTCAGTGTTTTTCTAAATTGAGGGATTTTACGGGGATTTGGTTTTTTTCAAATTAATTGGATATATCAACCCATTGTGCTGCATTTCTAAAGAAAAAAAAAAACTCTGAAAAAACATAAAACAAAAAGAGAGGAAAAAATAAGAAATGAAAAAAATATAGTATGTACGTTAAACAGTTTATATATTTGTGATCAATAAAGAATAAGGTAGTTAAACTGATGGTAGTAAGTCATAAACATTTTAATTTTAATTTAAATTTCAGATAAAATGTATGATATAATTAAGGGTGGTTTATAATTAAAGATATCATAAAGAGAAGCACACGTTCAGCTTAAGACTGAATGGGCAAACCATAAATTGTGTAAATGTCAGAGGTCAACAGATTGCAGCGGAGGAATGGTAATGTATCCTAGGCAATATTCTGTTTCCAAATGTCCATATAAGTTTTGTGAGCCTTGTTGAAAACTGTTGTCACCATCTACCATCCATTTCATGGTATTTTGCATGAGGAGAGTGCAGAGATGTACTACACAATTGCTTTACTCTTTCTCTTGTTAAAATCACAAAGGAAGATTGTGAGTGGATAATATCCTCACAGCATCAGTTTGGGGTACTACAGAATCAGTCGTCTCATTGATATTATATGATATTCAATGTATAAATATGATTGCTGACATAAGCTCTAAACAATCTTCAGCTCTTTTTGCTTACCTAACAAATGCAACTCCTACTCTGTCCACAGGAATCAGCGTCTGGATGAAAAGCAATAGCTGAAAGTTCAGCACCAGATGAGACAAATGTTTGATGGACTGGAAGAAGCACTAGGGATAAGATATCAGACAATTGCTAACAAAAATAACTATACTTATAGGTAATTAAAAGAACATAGATCATTTCATTTGTATCTGCTTGGATACTTTTTTACCTTAAAGTCTTCTGATGTTCAAAACATTCTGTCTAGGGATGAGCAGGAAGCTGCCAGGGGTTTTTTGCTACAATTAAGAGTTCCTCTCCCTTTTTGTTTCTAGCCCACTGACCCTCTGCTGTGTTGTGATGAAACCTAGATTTGTATCTTTGACAACTGCAACCCATCTGTTCCTTTCTGTGCTATCTTTCCTCATTACTGACACTTTCACCTTGGCAGTCAGTTTCAATGCCTGTTTCACTCACCCAGGTCTTGGTTAGTTTGTGTCTTCTCCATAATACGGTCTGTTTACATAATTAAACAAGGTATTTTAAAATAATCTATCATATTAGTTTTAGTGTACCTGCTCCCTCTTCTCTTGCTTTCACTCACCCTTTTGCCTGTGGGATTGCCTGTCATACAGAGGTCACAGCTCTAACACCTTATGCTGGAGGCCAGCTTCAGGCTGTGCAGCTGGGTTTGCACCTCCATTCACATTACCTGAGGGCACAGTAACACAAACACAACACAGGTTTTTCAACGTTCAGTGAAGTCAACAGCGTTTTTTTTATGATGCTTTGGAAAAAGCATATCCTACTGTTGCAATGAGTATTGTGCTCTGGCTTGGTGAGTTTATAAATACAATTAACTTCTAAGCTGAAGCTTTTGTCTCCAGAGGCCATCTACCATCCAGCAATGTGTTGAAATGTTCCCTACAGCTATAACATAGTAGGACCATTGCAGAAATTGTCTTGTTTATGTAATCAGCAATTCTTCTGTCATGTTGATCGTGTTTTGTTCTGGTAAAGAGCCTGAAAATTTGATCCAAGCCGATCTTCTTCAATGGGCTAAGTTCAAAATTATGAATGACAGAGAAATGTTCAGGATTCTCTGCTAGTTCAAAATGTATACCATTTTTTGAGCTAAAGTTCTATACTAGTGTATTTCAACCCTGTGTACAAATTTTGTTACAAAACATTATTCTTTAAGAGTTAATCTTCATTGTCTTATCTGTCGGTAAGGGTTGTTCAGAGATTTACTTAATTTTAACTGAAAAGAAAGAAGGAAAGAAGTTTTACTTGTTGTTACCATATTCACAAGACATTTAGAAATGTTGATCGAGATCATGTTTTCAAATATTTTTCTCCCTTTCGTATTCTCAGTCTACCTCAGTGCACAAACATTAATCAGGCAATACAAAAACTGCAATCAAGGTTGAAAAGGCATTGTTTACAGTGTTTTTGAGACACTAGCTTCTCTCAAGAGCCTAATGATCTCTCATGAGATCCGAAACTTATAAAGATATAGTACTGTAGCAAATTCACAGCTGGAAGTATTCAGTTGCTTAAAAGGAAAGCATGGACATTTAGATTCCACAGGGGAAAAAAAAAAAAACAAAAAAACCCCCAACACAACACAAAAAAAACCACTAAACTTACACTGACTCACTCAATAGCATTCACTAGTGATTTGCATGTCAGCTCATAGAGAAATAATTTGGAGATTTTGTACAAGAGACATTGTAATATTCCGACCAGATAAGTTTCTAGATCCTTTTCTCATGTTCACTAGCAGTTGGCAAACTACAGACAAATATGTTAAATTAATAAAATAATTGTCTCAAGAGAGAAAAGTCACACAAGTTATGTTTCAGCTTTTTCATGTTTATTACTTTTACTGTAATATTTATATTTGTAATCAAAATAACACAATTAATTATGAAAAACTAGCAGATTTGCAAAGCATTACTATGTAATTACATCCTAGATGTCTAAGTCTGAGCTAGCCTTCTTAGGATGACTTCATAAACATACATATGCTGATATGGCAGTTCTGCTTCTCTGTTTTATATAACTCTCTTAACAGGAGGTGAGTTATATGTGATTGGTGCCTCTTTCATTTGGAAACAAAGGATCTCAGACTTAGTAGCTCAGATCTAGAATTTAGGATGGGATTTGTTTCCCAAAATGCAGGTATCTAGTGATTTTTATTGGTCCTTATGGCACCTGTGACACCACAGAACACTGGCAGGTAAGATGCAGGACCCATGAGGTATCTACACTCATTTAGAGATGTAGATTAATGCCAAAATGAATATCCTGTGGTTTCTGAGAAGGCATCATATGCTTCTTTACAGCTCCTTTTTGGGTTAGTTTGTTGGGGCATCTTTAGCCAAACACAAAGAGATACAATTAAGAAGGATATGCACAACTTCCAAGTATGAAGCAATTATTCATTGGTTTTTGCAGACAAAAGATATCAAGAACTCAGCAAGCCATCAGGCTGAGCACCAGTATACTTACCAACCCAGTGAGATGCCCCAAGAGTGTATCTAGTTATGAATTAGAATAATTCCAAAATGCACATATCTAGTTCTGAGTTAGACTACATTATCTTATTTAGAGTGAGAATGTTTTGAGTGTATCCAGGATAAAATATCTGTCTTGTTTTTTCTTGCAGTCTGTAGGCAACACGTATTTGATATTCTCACTAGGGTAAAAGTAATTTCACCTAATTTAAGCTTTTAGAGTGTCATTATGCACATCGTACTTAGTTCCCTCAGCTTCTTGCAGAGTCAATGGAGAGTAATAAATTCTGTGCGGATTCTGTCACCTAAACAGACTCTAGTGTCATTTCGAACAGTGGGCAGCCAAGATATCAGGATAGGACTGGCAGATACGAAAAGGGACCTCTGAGACACTCAATCTGGAGTGCAGCTGGAGACTGTATGGAATATCTCACAGTTCCTAAAATGGTCATGTTCCCAGTGCCCTAAAAAAATTTTATTCCTTTCCATTGTCTATAAATGCCACTCATCATGACTGGTTTTGTTGTTCACATACAAATTTAGCAGAACAAAACCCTCTGAGAGTTTCCAAGTACAGTTATGTGCATATATCATGTTACCACATATGAAGACTGGGACATTTGTTTTGTCATTAGTTTAAACAAGCAGTTGAAAACAAAGAGCAAAGGTAACATAGCTGTCATAGACACTGAATTTCTTATTTTCATAATCTTAAAAGATGTATGAAAGAAGTAGAAGGCAAATTACTGCAAAATTACGTTTACTTAATGTGTTAATAAGAGTAGCACCTAAAGGAAAAGTGTCTGAAGAAAAATGTTGTATCCCATTACTATTTGTTCTTGTTCTGAGGTCTTAAGGGTAGATCCACAGCAGAAGTTCACTGACTTTGTGTCTTGTATAACCATTTAGAGGTTAAGTAACCATGTACTATTATGTACCTGCCACTAAGAACTTAATCCACAATGTAACTGTGGAAAAACATGTTCACCTGCTGCCTAACCCTGGAAGTAGATAAGATGCTTAGATTTCTTCCAGTAAAACTCCTCAAAGCCTACATATTTGTTCCTGTTCATACTGAGAACTGTCAGGATCCAAGAAGGGTATCTCTCACATGTCCAAACTTCTACACGATGAATACAAGTCCAGACCAATAACTTTCTATCTATCTCTGCTAGTGAAAGGTCTAAGCAGCTTTATGTTTGACAAACTAATACCTGTAAAATAGAAATGAAACACAGAAAATCAGTCCAACTTTATCTGATGCCACATCTTACATTTTTCCTGGGTGAATGTCCCCTATCCTTATTATGTCAAATAGGGGCACTTCTTGGGAAGGATCCCAGTGAAACAATTGTTCTGCACGAAACACCTAAGTTCAACCTAAGAGACGTTATTGAAATGATTATGGAACAGTTAAGATCTTTGGTTGTAAGAGTGAAATCCCAGCACTAAAAGCTGTGTCTCATTATTTGGAAAGAATTTCCTTTTCATTTGGTGACATAGTTGTACTTAAGACATTTTGCGCCCTCTTTCAAATTAATAATTATTTTTTCTTTAGAGACTGAATTTCAGAGTCTCACATTAGAATATTCCTCTGATGGTGGGAGGTTTTCAGTGGAAGGATCTAAGTCAATCTTTTTGGTGAAAGTAAGGGGTTTAGATTTTCATAGTCAGAAGCAGCACCTGTAGCTGCGTTTTTCATTGCCTGCGGGAGTGCTCTAGCCACAGAGCTGGTATGCAGTGTTGGTTTTCCAGGCTAATTTTTTCATAAGTTCACAAAAA
>NW_009661373.1:2626665-2745565 GCF_000708025.1 Charadrius vociferus | reverse complement strand
TTCTAGAAGTCAGAATCAGGCATATAAATCATGAAAGATATTTGGCTTACATCTCAACTTAATCGTATTTACTATTGGGTAGTTTTGGTAGCTGCTCTCTAACACATTGCATGCTGTGAATCTTATTTTGAAATGTCATACTTCCCTGCTTGTTCAAAATAGAATTAGTTAATTCTAGGCTGTGGTGTTACCCTGAAAATTGGTAAGTTCAACAGGCAAGTCCTTGTGAAGATTAAGCTATTAAATGTATGATTGCAAGAAAATATATCAATAGGTGGCATGCATGAATAGATAAGATATTTTGTTGATTTGTTTATTATGGTTTTTGCTGTTCAGTATTCTGAATGATTTCCACTACTGTTAGAACTGAATGTTTGTGTACAGATTCAGTATCAGTTAGGAACTTAGAGATTACTGAGATGGTAGTGTTTAGAAGACTGATAAATCAGTCGTGTTAAATTTGAAGTTGTATTTTAGTAAATTAACAGAACACTTCAGGTATAATGTGTTAAAAAATGAAATAGAAATTCTGGTTCTGTTCTGATATTAGGCTGCTACTGGTGCATAATTATTTTCTCTATGAACATGAGAGAAAACCTGCATCGTGGTTTGGGCTGGATTGGTCACTCAGGCAGAACAACAGATGCTCTCCCTTACTTCTCTCCAAAGAGAAGCAGGAGAGAGAGAAAGAGACTTATGAGTTTAGAAGGAACTAAACTACTTTAATGAAATATCAATAATAAAATAAAAAAGGAAATAATGAAATATAGACAAAACTGTATCAAGTTCCCAGGATGACAGTCACGTCACTGGCTGGCAATGGGGAAGTCCCAGACGGGACTTAGTGATGGATGGGAACTGGATTCTGGATCTGTATTCAGGATCGGGATCAAAGGCAGATGAACAGACAGAGTTATCCTCACACACCAGCCATTGAAGAAAAGATGGCTGACCCTTTGATCCCTCAGCTTTTATACTGAGCATGATGCAGATGGGGTGGAATACCCTGTTGGTCAGTTTTGGGTCGCCTGTCCTGCCCTGTCCTCTCCGCAGGGGTGACCCCTCTGTGCTTTTCTGCTTCCAACCCTCCAACGGGGCACACAACAAAGTTATCTGGCCTTGGGTGTTATAGCAATAAGTATAAGCAAGAGCCTCTCTGCATACCATGTCTTGGCATAAATTACAAATAATCAGGTCTTATCACTCTAGGAGCGAACAGTTTCTGCACAATATGCTGTTAATTTCAGAGAGTTTCAGAGAGTTCAGTTACTTAGAAGAGGCTTAGCTGCAAAGTAAAATTGCTGAACAGAAGATTAGTTGTTTTACCTCAAACCAGGGCAAGTCTGTGCATAAGTGCAAGCCAGAGCATGGTCAAGGGGAGGAGTTCGTCTCAATGTTAAATCCTATAGTCTGGTCCAAAGGGACCAGGGGTGGAGATTGCAATGGAAATACCTTTAAATTTTTGTAACCTGGGATTTGAGTTGTCTCTTATGGGAATTACTGTATCAGGTACCCCTTGTTGCTAGCCAGGCTAGGAGCAAGGGAGCAAGTTCATTGCAATGTCAAACCATATAACCTGGCCAAAAGGACCAAGGGCGGAGGTTGTAATGGATATACTTTTAAATTGTTGTAACCCACGATTTGAGCTGCATGTTATAGGAATTGCTGTAGTAGTGACTGTGCCACTTTTTTTTCCTTATTTCTCTCTCTGTCTTCCACACTGTTTAGGTTCTTTTGTTTGTTTATTGACAACAAAAGAATAGTCTTACAACTTCAGTCATATTATGGATATCAACATTTTCAGTGCGCTACTATTTTATTACTGACTCAGCTTAATCTTGTAAATGCTGAGGAAGTAGATAAACAACAGCTGTTGTTCCTAAAGTGTCCATGAGGTCTGTCTGTGTGCATGTGTACCTCACAAAAAAAACCCACATATATTATTCAATTTAGATTTTTCAAATGTGTATTTCAGATCGAATTCTACCTGATAATAAAAGTTCTCAGGAGACATTTTACATTTGCACATGCAAAGCGTTCATCATGAGAATGAATAAAGAAATTTTAATTAAAGTTGACTTGAGTGTTCGTTTGAGGATATAAAATTATTTAATCAAATATTAATTCAAAGTTTATTAAACACAATACAAAAATATTTTCAGTGGCCATATTTTCTTCCATTGTGAAGTATCATCATCGCACTTGTCTTTGGCATAAATGAATTCTTGTCACTCTAATATGGGATAATAGCTATTATTTAGGTGGAATATATCTAATGGGCCAATGTCCTTTTACACTAAAGGACTTCTTAAATTGCCTTAGCAGCATAAAGGCACGTTTAAGTTTACATAAATATAACAGCCAGAATTGCCATCTGCATCCACTTCCTGCCCCTTTGGTATTGTCAAAGAAGTTTAACAGGTAATTGGTGTAAATGGGAATTAACCCCTCTTTATTTTCATTTTTATTTTAGTAGAATTTTAGTGTTTGGAAGTAAGAACAGCTAGCAGATGTAAATGAACACACACAACCTGGGAAATGCTGAAAGAATGAATGTTTCTTTTCAACTTACCTATGCGAGAGATACTTATTACGTAAAGTATAACTTGAAATTTTATTTTTTTTTTTAATTAGGAGATGCTCAATATTTGTATTATTAGTGTAGTCATGACCATTCAAAATCCTGAACACATCTCTGAACACAGATTAAACTTAGAAACCTCTAGAGGAGGATTTTTTCATTTCTTCCCATTAATGACCAATAGGAAAATTATATCCACTTAGCTTTTATTTTCAATATCCCCAAAATATCTTTTGTCATACTCCGTTGTTACATTAACTTACTGAATTTTTTTAGGCTCAGGTGAGCAAGAGCTACTGCTTATTTAGAACTGAGAAAAATATCTCCTGAAGAGCACATTTGAGAAGCACAAATTTCTACGACTTCCTTATGTCTCCTTGGTGCTCTGTTTTCTTCACCAACTGTCCCAGGAAGTGATGACACATTCGCAGGCAGTGGGATTGTTTATATTCTTCTTCCTTCATGCTCATTATTTCTACAGCCACCATGTCCTCTTGGGACTGTTGGCCATAAGACAAATTTTTTGATCTCTGCAGGAGATAAATTCTCTGCAACAGAGCAAGTACAAGGCTTCTCAGCAATGTAAGAGGAGGGAAAAAGAAAAAAAAAATAAAGAAAAAGAAAAGAAAAAAATAGAAAAAAAAAATACCCCTCCCCCAAAGCAAACGAACTCCCCCACATATATCAGTGGGTTTCCCAAGGAAGGAATACTAGGGTCATGCTTGTTATAGGGATGATAAATCTAAAATTCAGAAAACGAAGAAAAAGGTGAGGTAGATACCAGAAGTTTGGCAGCTCTTGCTGTCTTTCTCCATGCCATTCTTTCCCAGCATTACCTACTGTCCCAGGCCCTCTTACTGTTGTTCCTTTTGACAGCAGCAAACCAAGCTTTTCAAAGCTCAGTTGTTGACCAGAGTAGATTTAGCCAATAGTCCCTACCTTGTAGGCTTCTTCAGGAGAGGAGCGGATAGGACGGGTGACCCAAAAACTGACCAAGTGGGTATTCCATGCCATCTGCATCACACCCAGTATAAAAGCTGAGGGGTCAAAGGGTCAGCCCTCTTTCTTCAATGGCCAGTGTCCAAGGAGGACTCTCTCTGTTTGTCTGCCTTTGATCCCAATCCATGCATTCCTGATCCAGATCTGGAATCCAGCTCCCATCTGCCACTGAATCCACTGAATCCAGTCTGGGACTTTCCCTGTGCTTGTTGGTGATGTGATCATCATCCTGGGAGCTTGATACTGGTTTTGTATATATTGTATATATTTCATTATTTTCTTTTTTTTAATTACTTTATTAATTTATTAATATTTTCATGGAAGTACTTTAGTTTTTCTAAACTCATGAGTCTCTTTCTCTCCCCCCGCCTCCTTGGAGAGAGAGGTAAAGGAGAGTGTCTGTCATTCATTTTCATTGGCCAGTACAGCCCAAACCATGACATTGCCTAAGAATAAGGACCTTTCTCCATATTTCTATTTATTAAAAAAAAGCTTAATTTTTTCCCTTTTTCCTTTCTTACCTGGAATGGTAACAACTGTCTCATATTGGCATTGTGGGGTTTGTTTGGTTACATTTTTTTTTATATATATGTTTGTATATATGATTACAGCTTTCCTATAATTCCTTTGCAAAGAAAAACAACGAACAGGTTTTTAAATTTGTTGAGGGCCTTAATAATTTTTTTCTTTTTTTTTTTTTTTAGTTGTCTGTCCAGCACTATGTAACTACCCTTTATAGAGGATTATATAGTAACCAGAGATTTTTAGAATTCTCTATGAGTTTGTCTTCAAAAGATTGTTTGTGGAGTAAATTCTACATTAAAGATGAAACACTGAATTAGAGAAAATTTTGTTTGCTGGGAACTTTTAAAATTTAAATTGAGCTTGCTAAGAAAGAAACACAAATAGAAATAATATAACGTATGTCTAGTCTGTTACAGCTAATACCATACCTAATTACATAAATCATTTAAGCAAAGATAATGAAGTGGCAAATTTAGATATAGGACAAGGATGGATGTTCTTTCTGACCTTGTCTTCACTAAAATATTATCATACTTGCAAAAGCAATAGAAGAAAAGGGAAGATACACGAGAAAACCAAGATCTCTAATGTAATAAACCCATGTATCCAAAAGATTTCAGAAACACTTATTCTCCATTCCAGTCTTTGAGAAATGAAACTTGAGATCCTGTAAATTGAAACAAAGCAGGAAAGCTTAAAAGTGGTGCACCACTTCTTCACTCAGTGGCCTTGGAATAATGAAAGGTCGAGACCAGTGATCATCTGTCTCCATAATTTCAGTCACAATTGGCAAACACAATTTAGAAACTGCCAGGAAATGAAATTGATCTCACTCCCTGAGAAAGAAGTATCCGTCTCTTACAATTTCTCTACCCTGCTACAACAACAAAGAAATTCAACCATATTTGTGGTTATCCTTATGAAGTCCCTGCAACTTGCATGTCAACGCACTTTTAAGTGATTTGCATCTACCACAAACCAAAGCTTAAAAAGCATGAAACCTAGCTAAGGGAAACACCACAAAAAATGCATGCAATTATCTTTGAGGCTAGAATTTTAAAAAACTTGTGAGTATCAATACAGCACAATTTTGATGACACTGAATACCTGACTTCTAGTAATATTTAAACATTTATAGCATTAAATGATTTATTTATTATTTTTTGCGAACAGGTTGATAAGACTGAACCATAAACAAGAATTGTGTATTCTATCGGAAAATGAGGAGCTTTTGAAAAACATTTGTTTATTTTCAAATAAACTAATTGAAAGAAAATTGACAGCAGATTGTTTCATTTTCCTGTTAAAAAGTAAGGAGATTTGCGTTAATGTACATGAAATGAAAGAGGAAAAATATAAAAATATAGAGTCCTATGTATACACTTGTGCTGTTTTTAGATGGGATAGAGTTAATTTTCTTCATAGTAGCTAGTATGGGGCTATGTTTTGGATTTGTGCTCAAAACTGTGTTGACAATATAGAGATGTTTTCATTATTGCTGAGCGGTGCTTACACAGAGTCAAGGCCTTTTCTGCTTCTCACACCACCCCACCAGTAAGTAGGTTGGGGATGCACAAGAAGTTAGGAGGGGACACAGCCAGGACAGCTGACCCCGACTGACCAAAGGAATATTCCATACCATGTGATGTCATGCTCAGGGTATAAAGCTGAGGGAAGAAGAAGGAAGGGGGGAACATTCTGAGTTATGGCTTTTTGTCTTCCCAAGTAACCATTATGCATGATGTAGCCCTGCTTTCGTGGAGATGGCTGAACCCCTGCCTGTTGATGGGAAATGGTGAGTTAATTCTTTATTTTGCTTTGCTTGCATGCTTGGCTTTTTCTTTACTTATTAAATTGTTTTTATCCCAACCCACAAGTTTTCTCATTTTTACCCTTCCAATTCTCTTCCCCCATCCTGCTGGGATGGGGGAGCGGGTGAGCCGCTGTGTGGTGCTTGGCTGCAGGCTGGGGTTAAACCATGACAGTCCTACTGAGAAAGACCACCATGTCATTTTTTTTAAGCCCCTTGTTTAACTGTTTAGCATTAGAAACTGTTTATTTACACAAGATATGATTTTCAGTGTCTGATGTCTGCCTAAAGCTCTAATTGTAGTGGAGAATTTTAGCTAACATTTTCAAACCAGGATAAAAGTTCTTTTACAAATGAAAAAAAAATGGGAAAGGTATGGGTAGCATTAACACTAAGAACATAGTTAGGAGTTGGGTTGGTAGAATACATTCTGGGAGCAAAGCAAAGACAATGCTTTGTCCATGCCCCGCCATTCCTGTGTAGCACCGAGGGCTGGGTAGGCCAAGGGAGGTCTCAGACAGAGGTAAAAGGCACTCTCTGCATTAAATAGAAGCTGCTACTTGTGGTGGGTGGCAGCACACCTATTTGGTGTACCAGCTGCTCCTCCCAGTTTTATACTGTCTGTAAATTTAGTGAGGGAGCACTCCACAAAACTCATGGGTTGTTTGTTCCCTGCTTTGTTGCCCTTCCAGGAGATATTTGGATGATTCAAGTCCCCCATGAGGATGAGGACCTGTGAATGTGAGGCTTCTTCCAGTTATCCAATGAGGGTTTCATCTACTTCTTCCTGCAGTCTAAGCAGACCCTCACTACAATGTCACCCATGCTGGTCTTCCTGCTTATCTTGACCCACAAGCTCTCAGTTGGTTCCTAGTCTGTCTTCAGGCTGAGCTCCACTGCAGTCTTGCATATAAGACAACCGCCCCTCTTTGCCATCCTGCCAGTTCTTCCTAAGGAGCCTGTATCAATCCATCAGAGCACTGCAGTCATGTGAGCTATCCCATAACATCATCTTGATTCACTGTTTCAATATTACTTACGTTTCTCCTGCGAGTATGGCTTTTGATTAGGCAAGAAATATAAGCCTGTTCTCTCTACCTGCAGGTTGGTTGTTTCTGTCATGCCAGCTTTCTTCCTTGTACTAGTAAATTTTCTAATCAGAAGACTAGAAGCACTGATTGTAATATTAATAATCATAATAATTGTGAAGCTTTTTTCATGTCAGCAATTTTATCTTTCAACATATGCTTTAAATTAATATAAATATTATTTTAGAGAGAATAATAAAAGTGGTTTATTCTTTCTGTGTATATTTATATATGTAGTTAATCTTCCAGTCTTCATTATTCGCTCTTTTGGTAAACTACCCTTATATTCTTACTGGCAACAATTACTCAACATTTGTTTTATTTAAATTAAAAAAATCCCTCTCATTTGTTCCTTTCCTAAAACATTTGCTAGCAAGGAACCACATTTATCTTTCAATTCCCTTTACAATGTTAATCCTGTAATAATTGAACAAAGTCAAGGGAAACTGTAGAGTGGATGTACGCAGTAATATCAACCGTAACCTTCTCCAATTTTCCTTGTAATTTAACTAAAGGCAGGGAGTTGACATAAGATATTAAGAGCCAGATGTGTTTCTATCAATAGGTGCCTGATAAGTGATTCCTAGAAGGCTGTAGTTGTCTTTTCCAGGAAAGTCATTCATGGATATGGATCAGTAGCGGAACAATACGAGCAAAGAACACAAGTCCAGAATATAAGTTCAGTCATCTTACAGATACAAATCATTAGGTGATCAGGTGATTAGGTGACCCTGAAAAAAAGGGTGACCCTTTTTTTAATTTGAATAACTTATCATAATAATTACTGGGTGAAAAAAAAAAAAAAAAAAAAAAAAAAGAAAAAAGATCTTTAATATATGAATGCTGAGAGAAACCATTATTTTCTCTTAAATAATTCTTGCTAAAAAATAGCACATTGGGAAGACAGAAATGTTTTGGTGGCTTATGATCCCCCAGATTTTTTTACAACAAGGTTATAGTTCCTAGCTGACTCTAGCAAAAAATGTCATACAGAGAGTCATACATGTCCAACAGAGCTAAGTCTTTTTATGGTTGGTTCTCTTTCACTTTTTGTAGGATTATCTGTACTGTAGATAGAGATTATCAACCTTTGCTAGTCATACATGTAACAATAATAAATCTACCAATCCTCCAGTAACTTTCCTTCAGGGCAGCACATGGACCGGTAAAACTAATAACATTGAAAAGAAATTTATATAATGTTATAATGAATTACTGTTTGGTTGAGTTTCCAATTACAACAGCTCATAGCATGCAATAACAAAATAGAAGAACAATCAAACAAAAAATCTGATGAACAATTAAAGATCTCAATTTCAGGCATCTATTTTTAGCCTTTTTCTAGAGTAAATGATACATCAGTCACTGTGACTTTCATTATTGGTTCTCAGCTCACATTTTCAGTCTCACAAAACTCCTACCCCACCTCACCTCTAAAAATGCATCCTTGCCTACTGGTTGCTGCCTTTGCCTTAAAAAAACCTTTCCTAAGTTCAGAACTATTTTCTGTAGCAACAACTGTGAATACCAATACTTAAATAAAATAAAATAATGAGTTTACTTTTCAAATAAACAGTGTCACTGTCCTTGCCCCGATCTCACATTGCAAAAGAAAAAAAAAAAAAAAAAAAAAACCCTTAAGTTTTGGGTTTGTTTTTTTTTTTTTTTTTCATTTATCCTTGCATCATCTGGTGACTCTCCACTTGGAACCTGGATACTAAATAGTATTTGTGTCAAAGTATATACAATGGATATCATCATACAAGGAAAAATGAACAAAATAACTGAAAAAAAAAAAGTCTTTGATAGCAGTTAATGAATATATCTGGTCAGCTTTAACACCTAAATAAATAGAAGTAGGGTGAGAAGACAGTAGATGTGAAACAGCAGGAAGAGGATAATGAAGACAATAATGTTGTATCTGTTATAATCAAGTCAAGTAAAATAAATCAGTTAGCATGGAGCAGTAACCATGGAAACATTCTCTATCATGATGAAAGAGCAGTAGAGATGGTGCTGTCAGAAAAAAAATGAAAGTAAAACCAATTGCAACAAATATTTATGGAGAACTAACCAAATTTCAGGGGTTGATATTGAAGAGAAATAATGTGCAATGGTTTTATTAGTGTTAAGATTCACTGAATCAAAGGAAAGTTAAGCATTACTTATTTGCATAAACGCTAGGGAGTATTCATTTAAAGAGGTCTAAAGATATGTAGATGTCAAGATAATTACCAAGGGGAATAAGCCCTCACAAATAAGCTCAGCAAGTCCTTGCTAATGTAGATTTCTTGGAGATTAAGATTATGAAATATAGATAGTGTTCATTCAACCTCATTTTTAGCTTTTAAGAAACTGATCTTTCCCTGATTGGTTTTAGCTATACAGAAAATACACAATAGAGAAACCTAAATGTTATTTTAATTAACAGTAAGCCTAGTCATAAAAGAGGCCAGACTGAAGAGTACAACATGGCACTGAAACTTTTTTTCATAATATTTGCATTACAGATAATGAAACACATCCTTATTTGATAGTAGTTGTTTAACTGTGTTAATGCAAGTTCACATTTTCTTTCCATAGGGTATTTTTGTCAACAACATTGATAAACTTAACATTATTTTATTTACAACAATAACCCAAGTTAATTTCCTCAGTCAATTACTCAATTAGTATCTTCATTTAATTCATTAGTCTATGTCACTTCATTAAAAGGAAAGCTATGACTTATTTCAATCTTATGCAAAATTCAATATGCTAAGAGTACCTACATTTTAGAAGAGTTAAGTATCTTAAATTAACAGTAAATTTCAGCTGTGCTGCTGTTACAGAAATGAATTATAATTACTAATCTGTACTCTGTGTGACTTGCAATTTTATTTATTAAATATGAGAGGATTTAAAATATTTCCCATAAGAATATATTTTTGTAACAACTATTTCTACCTCCACCATCTTTTTTTTTCCATTAGATACTTATGTTATTTGGTGGTACAAATTAGCACCCTAAAATGCTAACTAATTGGCTGATATCTCAGTTCAAAAAAATAAAACCTTCAAAACAGTCTGGGTTTTTTTTGACCGCCAACTGACCATGACGTGATTCCCTTCATAATCTTCCCCCTGCATAGAAATGCTATACATGCAGTTAGCAGTTGCCCATATACTGAGAAAAAGTTGTCTTTTCTTTTCAGTTATGGAAATATGGTTGAATTCACATATCTGAAAATAATGCAAGCAGTCTTCAAATTGAAAAGGATGAACCCTAGATTCCTGGAATGAAGAGATATTCAGCTTAATTCTAAAGACTTATTCTAAGGAGAGAAGCATATATTTTACAAGACAAAGAAATATGTTAACATCTTGAGATGTTCTCACTGTGATTGTTTATTCAGAAACAGCAAGAAAGAAAAAAAAAAAGAGAGATATTAAAAAAAAAGAAAAAGAAAGGAAAAGAAATGAAGATCCAAATGCAGGAGGGCCTGTAATTCATTCACTTGTCAACTGCTTACTCATACTGTTAGCAATATTATCTTGCTGGTTTTATCTATTAAACCCTCAATGCCTCTGTAGTACAACAGGAAGCAAAGCCCTCCAGCTACAAATGTTTGAGAGCTAAGTTCCCCTGCTGTGACTACTTTTTGCTATTTCCTAGGATATCTGGAGGTATCTAGCTTAGGGTCAAGTATAAACTTAATTAATATTTTGACAATCTGGTTGTTTTCATATGTGCATGAATGAAAAAGTGAATCAACAGTCTCTGTAACCAGAATAATTCTACATCACCGCTATGGTTTATCAAACTAAAGAATAAATGAAGTCACATAACATTTTTATTAGAAAAAACAAATCTTCCCCTAAAAGCAAACGAAGTGTCTGATTCTTGAGAATTTTACAAAAATCTAATACTTATTTAAAAAAAAAAAAAAAAAAAAAAGGGTATTTCACTAATATTGTGATACCCCTTATGGTTGTAAGGGCTTTCTTATTCGAGGAAACGTTTTATCAGTCTTGATCAAAAAGGTAAAAGGAAGATTTCTTATTTCATAAATTATTGTTTAAAAAACAAATATGTCCTACTTTTTGGATACTCTTTCTTAAAATATGTTATAAATTAATGGAGATTAATAACAAGAAAACTTTAATAAAACATTAAAAAAAATAAAATAAAAGCCACCTCCTTCTGGAGGTGTTCACTGATGGAAGCCATTTCAAGAAATGTCTTGCATGTAAGTCCCTGAAAGCAAGGTCTCAGAAGATGCTGCCCGTTGAACCATCATAGTCAAAGCCTAAAATCCTGTTTGTCAAATAAATGGCAGAAAGCCAACTGCAGGAGGGGAAAAAAAGATACCTTCTGATATATCTTAGCATATGTATATATTAAGAATTATGAAATTACGTGATTATTTGCATTTTTTCTTCATCTGTCTTCCATTAAATGAGATTTAACACAACTGATAAACCAGGAATCCTTTAACTATGGGATTCTTGAGCAGCTTGAAAAATCTTAATCTTTCAGTGTTTCCACCCAGACATCTGAAGTATAATAAAAATATTGCAGCTATGCAGTGCATACAAGGATAAAGTGAAAGGTTAAATTATGTCCAGTGTAGATGGATGGAAGTCCCCCTCTGCAAAGTACTCTTTCTAGAGCAGCTGTGGTGCTTCCCAGGGCAGAGGCAGATGACATTTGCTGAGAGATTGAGTACAAAAACATGTAAATATATGAAGCTGTACCCTTATACTAAATTTTGTGTTGCTCTTAGATCTGATCAGTTCAGGTATATCACAGAGCCAAAATGTAATGTGTCACAGACATAAATTATACAGTAGCACTGGAGTATGTAATGTAACTCGACAACCAACCATTCATGGACATACTGGAGTGAGTCTAGCAAAGTGCCATGAAGGTGATTAAGGGACTAGAGCATCTCATACGTGAAAAGGCTGGGAGATCTGGGACTGTTTAACTGAGAGAAGTTTCAGGGAGGATCTCATAAATATGCATAAAGACCTGGTTGCGAGGAGCAAAAAAGGTGTAGCCAGACCCTACCCAGTACTATATTTAATGATAAAGCAAGGGGCAATGGACTCAAACTGACACACAGGAAATCATGCTGAAAAAAACCCAAAAACTTTCTTACTGTGAGGGCGACCAGTCATTGGAATAGGTTGCCCAGAGATGTTCTGGATTCTCCACTCATGGAGACACTCAAAATCCAACTGAATACAGCTCTGGGCAGCCTACTTTAGCTGACTCTGCTTGAGTAAGGGGTTTTACTATACAAGCTAAAGAGGTCCCTTCCAACTTCAGCTGTTCTGTGATTCCATGTTTCTGTGAAAAATATTAAAGAGAACTGAACATATGCTGAGTAAAACAAAACAAAATCTCAGATCAGCATTTTTTTCAGAATTAGGAAATAAAGCTGTAAATCCAGAGTAATTCCAGACTTTTCAATAGGGAAGTTTTCTGCTTTCATAACCAAAATAACTACCTTTTATTTTTAATTTAGATTTTCCAGGAAGTTCACATTCTCTATATGACCTCACTATTACAGCTGTAAAGATAAGGAAATATAACAAACAAAAATATTTTAATTCACTAAATCAAAATGCTGGTCTAAATATCTTCTAATTTTACAGTACTTGTCATAAAACAGAGTATTTCTAATGATAATTTTTTGCAATATTTGTTCACAGTTACAGCAATATAAGCAAATTAACTTACATGACTATGCATTAGTTTGCCACCTCTTATTATGAATTGTCATAATATCAGGAAATGTCAGCCTGGATACCTTTTCTTATATGGCACACGTGCCATAACAAATCCCTTCCTATGTTCAAAGAAAGACATTTTGATCTCTGTTATGAACATCCTTTTCTTCCTTCCCTTATTGCTGCTGGAAGCTGCTCAATACTGTTCCTGCTCAAAGTTTTCAGCCTGTTGTCCTTACATACTCTCTCCTTTGTTTCTAGTTGCCTTGATTAAATGTCTTTGGCAATACACAATATTTGCCAGCCTGGTGAACAGTACCTCTGAACACACATTGAAAGTTCAATTAAATAAGAACTGAAATGTTAAAATAGATTGAAATATTTCATAATGCATTACTTTGTTTTGATCCTATATGTATTAAATATGCAGTAAGTCTGTCTTTGCTGAAACTAGACCAGTAATGAAATGAGCATAAGGTTCTGAAGTATAGTAGTTAATGAAATACAAATTTGCAAGAAAAGAAAGATCAATTTAAGGTTTTGCAATCAGTTTGCAGTCCACCTACCCACCCACACTAATACAGTGGTAGGGGATACAGACAAAAGAAAGGGAGTTACAAGCCCGTCATTTCTATCAACACCCTTACTGGGTAGAAAATAGAGGACATTTTTACTGATTGCTTATGTGACTAGAATTGAAAGTTTCACAGGAAAAGAATGTATTCCTTTACCTAACTTTATGGAATGCCTAAATATTCTGTCTATGCAACATTAAATTTTATTACTCACCAAAAACAGTGACTCATTCCAATCTTTTATGTTTTCCTGTGATCACATAACGTCACAACATATGCAAAAATTCATCTTCAGAAGAGTTATCTACGTGACCATTACCTGTACTTTTGTCCTCAAGTATGAGATGGTGAAGTTCAAAAGATTATTTGTATAAAGAAGGTTTACATAAAACCCATACTAAACAAAACCAAAAGACACTCCCCAGCTTCTCATTTCCCACACAAATGCATAGGCTGCCATACAGCTTAGCCTGCAAAGGCATTATTTTTTTTCTTCTTGTTATCTTTTTGGTTGTTGTATCCAGTGTGGTGAAGCCTAAAGGCAGTTGTTCCCATTGAGATAAATATTTTGCAAGTGGGAAGTCTCCTGCAGATGTTTGAAATAAGAAACAAGTAAACAGACAAAACAATAGGAACAATGTTAAATGTGAAATGATTATGGATATCACCATAAGCTCATATGTGGACAGCTGTGCACTAACTTAACCCATCCTGCAAACTTCCAGTCAGGGAGTTGATAATGATCCTGAAGTCTCAGCTCAGGAGTAGTGCTCAGTTTACTTACTCTCATCTCAAAGTTTAGGTGGGGAGAATGAACTGCTCTTCGCACATGATTGCGTTGCTGTGTCCTGATGTGGTTTGACTAACCATAAACATCTACTAAGTTCCTACAAATGTCTAGTGCAATTTTAAATTAGCTGCAGAATACATAAACCCTGAAGACAGATTATCTACAAGCTATAAAATACAATCCACGGACACAGAAATACAAAACATAGCCATTTGAGCTCTATTTTCTGTTGTTGGAAACTATAGAAAACTTCCTGATCCAAACCAACAGGCTAAGGCATATGAAAACTAAGAAATATTTCAAATCCATAATGTCCAGATTCTTTGGCATGGTTTAGCTTCTGTTCTATATTGCCCAAATACTTGGTGTATCTTAGATTTCCATTCCTTGTTTCATAGATCGCATATTACACAGCTTCATTGTTCCTTTTCCTACAGGGCTTTGCTTAATCTGCTCATCCAAAACAGTTCAGCATAGGTCCCTGGTGGTGAGTAATATTTGTATTAACAATTCAATTTCTTCTCCACTTCAATTCACTTTCTTCTCCACTTGTCTCTCTTGAGTAAATGCCTGAGAATTTGTCATGATAATCTTGTAAAAACTGAGAGGAGAGATTGAATACATAATAGCACATTAAAATTCAAAACCCTTAAAATAACGTTGACATGGATTCAATTGTTACATGGCAACACTATAAGCATGTTTACCAATGGCCATGTAGATCACACACTCCAAAAAATGGAGAAAATACAGGAAAAGCAACATCTGTGAACTCCTTGTGAGAAATGGGACAAAGCAGATGTTGCCTGTCTGACATTCATGTCTACATAATATGATCAGAGACAACCCTATGTACAACTTAACCCTGGATAATACATCCTAAGAGCCCTGGACTATGTATAGAAAATTTCACATATGCGAGACACTTCTGAATGAAGGTAAGCAGTCACATACACACTGCCTGTACAATTCTTTGTAAGAATCTTTTTCATTCCTTACTTCTTTTAGAAACATGAAACAGTTAACAATGCTGATAAATAATGCATTGTTATCTTCTGAGGTGGTCTAATACTTTTTGAAGGGGATTCAGTAAAATCTATCCATTGCACTGTACCGAACTTTCAAGATTAATTTAACACTCCTGAGACCTACAGAAAAAAAAAAAAAAAGAAAGAAAAAAAGAAAAAAAGAAAAAAAGAAAAAAACAGATTCTGGGATGCAAAATATGTGATAAATATGACACCCATAGGGCACAGCACTATGAAACAGTCTAGCCTAGCCTATTCAAGTGCATAGTGGTATTGTACTGTTAAAAATTAGACTGCCTTGATTTAAAAAAAAAAAAAAAAGTTCATATATATTTCAATTTCCTTCCTTTTTTCATGAAATAATTACACAATGAGTTCCAAGTTGTTTAGATATGCTAAATGTATATTTTTTTTCCTTTGTTATATTTGGATTTCATCTAAATGGATGGTTTGTTTATGTAACGATGGCCATTTTGCATAAATGATTGACAGTTATACTTTATCTGAATTCTACTACAATATTGTTCATGGGTGTGGTCTGGAGGGTGATTAGGGATTTCTGTACTGTGCATGTAGACTCCTTAAATGGCTACTAGGGAAGAAATCAAATCCTTAAATCAACACTCTCATACAATACTAGGATCTGTTGTTTTGGCCTTTAATCTCTATACTGAGTTTCATACCACATTTATGGATTTCATCGGCTTTATTGCTTTTCTCTTTTTAGAATACTAACATTTAAATATACAGTTATATACACACACAAAGCATTTTTCTTTGCTGTTGTGGTGCTGCATGGTACTCTGTTCCTCTGTCTCCCAAACAGAATTCTTTGCATTTCATTACAAGGAAGTTGGATATTATGATCCAGAAGTCTGGCACAGACCCAGTCTGACAAAATAAGTCAATTTTATAACTTCATAGAAAAAGACGATAACTATGCAGTATGTGTGGGGTAGGTGGGGGAGAAGCAAGGAGGAGTTATGCAAATTTCCACAAGAGCAAGCATAGGAAAAAAAAAAAAAAAAAAAAAGAAAGGAAAAGAAGAATGAGATACAAATAATGCCATAATGTGAACAAACAAGAAATGTGAATATACTTTTCATATTGCCTGAAGTACTTAGGCTAAACGTGTAAACATATTATCAGAAAAATTGTATAAAATTTAATATTTTCATGGAAAAGCTTATTAAATGTTAAGGGTCCATTAAACACAACAGCAAAAATAAAGACAAGCTACTTCTTAACGTTATAAAGATTAAATAAGCATCATAGCTTAAACTAACTAGTTACAAGTTAACAATAATTCTACAGAGTAAAATCAATATTTTTATAATTCCATTGACATGTCTGTGCCATTTGAAATTCTAGTTAACAGAGAAAAATTCATAATACAATTATAAGTCATTTGCATAAGGATTCCCAAGGGCTAGCTGGTCTTACAATAAGGTTTAATGAACTTTTAAAACAGAGTTCTAACTACAGGTTCTAACATGTAAAAAATCACAAAATTTTATTATAATGAGAAAAACTGGATGTCATTTATGATTGCATATATGCACAGTAATTCCATCAAAATCAGTCATCCTGAGCAGAATTTACTTGAGAGAGTATCCCAAGGATTAATATGCTCTTGGTGGATTCTTGGATGAAGAACTCAACAATAAGTTTAACAGATGTAACATTCAGCGTAACAGATACTGATTATTTTTTTAGAAGAATCTGACAATGATAAAGAGAATGTTTGTAAAAGAGTTATTTATGTTGAAGTTAGGTTGCTCTCCAGTTTACTCACAAACCACCTAAAATACATGCAGAAAACTGTATAGTATGGGAAACGTGAAAGAGCTCTGTGTATGCTGATCTCTAAATACTAGACGCAGTTGAGCAAAGACATTGAAGGTAACTTGCTATTGGGGCAGCCTTTGGGCCAGACACTATTTAGCAATGTAAGTATGGTATTGTCCCCAAGCTTATAAATCCAAACAACTTCCATGAAAATGTCTTTTACTGTGCTGTGTTATATAAACTTTTTGGCACAGTTCAGCATTTACTCTGAGTTCTCTGCATTCAACACAACAGCATACTGTAAGCATGTCTACGCAGAAAGATTTTTGTCTTATTGTGACTACACTCTTAGAGCGTCCTTTCAAAATATATTCTAATACAGACTTAAATCCACTCTTCTAGGCAGCGCTTACAATAAATACAGCAGGACTTACAATTATATGCTTACATCCAATTGATTTCAAAGAATATTGTCAATAATGAAGTCGATAATGTCCTAAGCTGGTGCTGATTTCTGTTAGGTAGATTTATTTTCTGTTTACAAAAGAATAGTCTCTATTACACTTTCGTTGGAAACATTTAGAAAATTATTTGTGTGGAAAATACTAAAACACTTGGAATCAGCAAGTATTTTGCTGAATACCTCCTTTGTTGTTACTGAAGTTCTGTCTAGCAATAATAATGTAATTTCCCAATTATAGCCACCTGAACTCAGAGTTTCTATTAAAAAGAGACAAATATTTTTAACCTTCTATGCTTTCATCATATACTAAGAAAGTATTCACAAAGAAATGCAGACATTCTGCCCCCTCTACCTAAAAAAAAACCACTATATAGTCTTTTTAAATTACTTCACCAAAAAAAAATCAATACTGGACAGTAAATGGTCTATATTCATTCTTAAAATATAGAAAAATCTGATAATTATATCCTTTTTTTATCGCTTTTGTTTGTTTATTTACTTATATCAATGCATTTATATTCTGAGGTACAAAATAAGTGTATTAGGGGAGGCTACACAGATATCATATGAATACCACAAAACATTATTACAAAAAGTCGGGGGGGGGTTTGTTTAAGTGCTTATTCATGTTTCTTGTTAATTTAGAAATGAAACATGTTTCAGAGCTCATTCTGGTTTTAAATTGATTTTGTTAATAGAAAATTCTTTTCACATCAGCATTTCCCAACTTGTAAAATTGGCTTCATAAATGGAAATAACTGATAAATATTTGAGTGGAAGTTGGTTTCGGTTTAACTACAGGAAAGTATGAACAAGCTTTGAAACAACAAGCAATTATAAATTCTCGCTGGGTTATTCAAAACATCTTTCTGCTTATAGTAATGATAGCTGGCAAAGATAAATTCAGTAGTCTTATGTATGCACCAGTAGAGACTTGTACACTCTATTTGTGAATAATTCTGGACCTTCTAAATAGAAATGAAAAAGTCTGTAGTAATTTATGTGGTTCAAATTGTCAAATATACTTTTATATATACATATATATGCATACACATACATATGGATATCTGTGTATGTGTATGTTTATATATCTAGACAGAGTTCATAAAACAATTACTACTTAGAAAAGATCTCATATGAACTTAAAGTAGAGCAATCCTAAAACAACGTCGGGTCTTTCCTGTTTTCACCATATGCGTTTATATAAAATCTGATATTCATCGCTTTGCTCAGGTATAGATTTAACATGCATCTAACTGATCCTTACCTTAACAAGTGTTAATGTAATCTGCAACTCATCTTTTCTTAGAATATTAGGAGTAACTTGCATCCTTTCCAACCTCCTGAGCATGAATGAGATTATTTCCAACAGAGTTTTTAATCCCTGGTAGTATGCTTTATAAATCACATGTAATAGAACAGCAAACAGTTAGAACTGTAGGGAGTCAAAAGTTCAACGTGCATCTATGATCTAGCTGTACTAACCTCTTTTTGTAGTCAACATTAGACAATGAAATGTGATCAATCTTAAAATGAGATTAATCATCCTTTTGAGGTGCCTGTGTCATTGCGCATTTTTATTGTCTAAAGAGAGGCTTGTGTGACTAACTCAGAGTCATAAGACACATTTTCTGATGTTTATTTCAAAGCAGGAAAATTGCTTGCCTGTTTGCATTTTGGAATAATGACCTCAATTGTTTTTCATCTTATAATTTTTTTTTAGATAACTATAGAAAACAAAAAAAAAGAAGAGCCTTTTTTTTTTTTTTTTTTTTTACAATTTGTTGGTAAACTAGAACAAGGAGATACAGAGGTTTGGTTTGGACATACTGTAATGGTACTTACCTAGCACAGGTTTATAGCTAAAGAGTCTACCTGGTGTTTTACATTACTCGAGGTTTTATTACTAATCCATATTAAGTCGCTCAGCACATCTCTGTCAGAAAAATTATTTTCAGACTTAACCTGTTAAATGAATCAGATGTCACAGACATCAAAACAAGAAGGCAGAAATATTAGATAATAGCTAAATAAAAGTATTAGGTGATGTGATAATCCAAATGTGTGTTTTGATAAACAGTTGTGAACCTCAAAGCATTGTCAGTTCCCTTACAGAAGTTGTATGTGTACAAGTTAAGAAACCCTAACTCGGTCTTTAAGTAAAACAAATATGTCTTATATTTTTTTCAGATTTTCTACAAATATCTGTATGCTTTTTTACTCATAAATGTTCTGCATTTCCTGTTCTGGTTTTGATAGCAAATGTAAAAGCAAATAAATGTGCGCCTGCCAATTCCTCATAATTTTGTAAATGTTATTCTTTGGATAAAATATACATAGCAGTTCATTTTAAAACCACATGATAATCACTACAGTAGATTTAAACAGGCAAAGTCCATATATATTTGAAGTGGAAATAACTTTAAAACTACAGGGAACACTAAGAAACATGTTTTTGGTCTAAGAGCTTTCTGACTATTTTGTCAAGATAAATTGATGAAAAACCTGTCAGGGAATTTAGGACCACAGATTAGATTTCCATGGAAAGAGCGAAAGAAAAATAAGCCTAGACAAATAACCTTGGAGAGAGGACCCAAAATGTTAAAAAGGTATTGACCAGGGAATACTGAAGAATGGCATAATTTTTCAGGTCAAGCAACACCTATGTATTGCATTTCTTTCGGGTTTTTTTTTTGTTTGTTTTTTGTTTTTTTTTTTTAATAAAGCGTACTTGGTTAAAATTTCCCTTACGGCATTGCAAAATCCTTCCATGCAGTTTTCAGTCCTCTTACCATCGTAAGGTGAGGTTGATCATATTTCTTCATCACATTATAGGGCAGATAAATTTACTAATGTGTTTAAGACACTGATATATTCTGTCAAAGTATTTATAAAGAAGAAAGTTTCTCACCTGCAGGGTTGCAAAATCTATGGAACTGAGCTTCATTCTTTCTACTGACTTCAGCAAACACTTCACTGCACTACTGTTACTTAACTTTTAGTCAGCCCTGAACTGGTCAGGCATTTGGACTAGATGATCATTGTAAATCCATTCCAAATGAAATTATTCTATTCTATTCTATCCTATTCTATTCTATTTTATGCTATTCTAAATGGTACCTACGCAATGGGCATTGTGCTTTTGATTTTACAGCTTAGTTGAAAATTCTACTGTTGAGGCAAAAATTCTACCGAATCACCAACATGTGACATCTTTCTAATATAACCATACCATTTAAGAGGTTTAATATTTGTAAGGCAGATGCCAGTTCTTTCCCATTTTTGTCACTCAGACAGAAAAGTAGTTAGCAGTGCAAAACATTAGAAAACTTGAAATGGAGATAGAAGTAGCTTCACAGACAGTTGTATTGTTATGGACATAACAGTAAAATCTTAAATTACTGTCTAATTTAATTATACATACAGATATTTTCTCATTAAAATTATAGTCTTCTAAATGGTAATTCAAAATTACTGTCATCAGCTCACAGTAAAGCTAATCTTTAGTAAATCTTTTGTTCAAAACATCAAAAGTCTATGGAGTTGATTAAGTGATAGAGTAAGGAATTTACTAGCTGAAGTCATCAGTTTTGAAGAACTAAACTGTAAATCACTTTGCATTAATTCAAATTCCAGTGCAGCTGAACATGCATGAACAGAACACTAACTGGACATAAAATGACTGTAACTTTAGGGGATCTGATAGTCTTTTTCAAGGAATCACTTATGTGCTACCCATTAAAGGCATAACAGAACTAGCAGTTAGCTGCAAGACTCACATCTTAGATTCTGTTGGATCATGCATAATTCCAAGGCACAGAGTCTGAGTAAAAAAGTGACCTTCATTTATCTTTTAGTAGAAATTGCTTTTAAATTAGCCAGGTAAAAGTTCATTAATTTTGGGTTGGTTTTTTTTCTGGTTTTATTTATATTTGGGGTTCTTTTTGCAAGCAAAGAGCCATGTCCCAAACAGATTTGACTTAATGTTGCTTTGCAGTTAAGATCAGTTTCAGGCTTACAGTCATGGAATCAAAACCTTAGGATGACAAATTTTCCCTTCTGCCATGGGTTTATTCCATTCTCAGACATCGTCTCTGAACAATTAAACAGCAACAGAGAACTCTATCTCTGAACAGACATTGTCTATTTTCCCTTGTTGATATCTGTGTTTGAAATAACTTGTTGATGCATTTTAAAAGACCAACACAACCATTAATAAGCTATAACTTCCAGAATGTTTGTTGAGACAGACCTCAAATACAATGTATAGAAAGTTATATCAATCAGAAGGTGTAAAAAATTCCAGATTCCTGTAACTTAATTTTCTTACACAGGAAGTTGTTCATGTGAAACTTTCTCAAGATCCTCTGTGTAGTAATAGATGAGTAATAGACCTGTAATACATGCCCAGAGCCTGGAGAAGGATCACAGGTCAGCAGGAGAGCACCTGGAGTGCCGCACAAAGGAACACCAGCCACTCCAGCCAGTAAGTCAGCTCCACTGGGGGCCGAACTTAAATGCCTCTAGGCAAACGCACGTAGCATGAGGAATCGACAGGAGGAGTTAGAGATGTGTGCACACCTGCAGGGCTATAATCATATTGGCATCATGGAGATGCAGTGGGATGGCTCCTGTGACTGCAGTGTTGGAATGGAAGGATACGGGCTTTTTAGGAAGGACAGGCAGGGGAGACGAGGAGGGGGTGTCACCGTCTCTGACCTCTGACCAGCTGGAGTGCGTGGAGCTCTGCCTGTGGATGGATGAGGAGCTGACTAAGAGCTTATGGGTCAGGATTAAAGGGAGCTCAGGGGCAGATGACATTACAGTGGGGGTTTGCTACAGGCCACCTGAGCAGGAGGGGCGAGCAGATGAGGCCCTCTATAGACAGATAGGAGCAGCTTCACCTTCAAAAGCCCTAGTCCTCATGGGGGACTTCAACCACTCAGATATCTGGGTTTTTCACATTTTTCACACCCAATAATTCCTTTCATAGCAGCAATATTTACAACATCAGCCTTCAGTATGCACTGAGAGCTAAGACAAAAAAGAGTCATGGTATTGAAGCTGCCTGTCTCTGTCTGCCCTGAGGAGACCATGTACAAACAAAAAGTACACTTACCAACTAATTTGTTCTTAATTAAATAACTTAGGTCATTGTAATTCTTCTGATTATATTCTTTCTTTGAAACTCTGTCATTTAGTACCATCAAATATCACTTTCTCACAATGATTTGCTGTCACTTTCATTCATGCTTACTTTCTCCCCTTCTATCATCCAGACATTCAAATGATTTACTGTACTTCTTAGACAATTCATACTTACGTGATAGTGCCTCTAACATTTAAAACTATCTCTGCTTCATATTTCCTACCTGTTATTTGCCCTTTTTTTTTTTTTATCAACATGACCATTTTTATTGATATTATCTTATCTAGAGGAGAAAATGATGTCTAAAATTTCTTAGCTTTATTGTTTTGACACAATAATTCAAGAGACAGTGTATCTCTGGGATGTCAATTGAAGTTTATTTGAAAGTTGCAAGTTTTCATCTGAATCAATCTATTCATGCATTCATCTTGATTTGTGTTGCTTAGTTGCTTGAAGTTTATTATTTTTCCCAAGGTCACACCTCTTACTGTTCAAGGAAAAAAAACTTACAGCTGGAACATTTCAAGCTTTGTGTGTGTGTGTGTGTATGTGTGATAGGACAGAGATTTTCAAACATTTTGTTATTGCTGTTGTTTAATCTTCTCAATGTCAAGACTTTTCCTGCTAGACAAAGAAATATGATTTGTATACAGTATTCTTCTGTTTAAGATCAAATTGCAGATATTCTATGCCTGAGAAAACATCTAGCATTTTCATGCATATCACCTATGAGTGTTTTAGAAAAAATCCCATACTTCAAATTTCAAGGGAGCTAAACATAGTAAATACTTCTCTTTTCTTAAAAACTGTGCCCTCACCGTGACGCGGAATTCGATAAAAATTACAATAAGGACAGTGAGGCTCCATTGTTCTAACATTCCACTTAGATATTTTTAGTTCCCCATTTGGATTAATGAATCTCAATTTAAATGTTTGCAGTGTTGACATCTTGTCATGGTTTCATCTGGGATAGAGTTAACTTTCTTGCTAGAAGCTCGTGTGGGGCTAAATTTTGGATTCAGGATGAGAATGGTGCTGATATTGCGTTGGTGGTTTTGGATGTTGCTAAGTGGCCAAGACCTTTTCTGCTCCTTACACCACCCCATCAGCAAGTAGGCTGGGAGTGCACAAAAAGGTGGGAGGACACACAGCCAGGAAAGCTGACCTCCACTCACCAAAGGGATATTCTAAACCGTATGACATCATACTCAGCATGTAAAGCTGGGGGAAGAAGAATAAAGGGGGATATGTTCGGATCTGTGACATTTGTCTTCCCAAATAACAATTACACATGATGGAGCCCTGCTTTCCTTGAGATGGCTGAACACTTGCCTGCTGATGGGAAGAGGTGAATTAATTCCTTGTTTTTCTTTACTTGCCTGTGCAGATTTTGCTTTACTTATTAAACTGTCTTTATCTCAACTCACAAATTTTCTCACTTTTGCTCTTCTGATTCCTTTCTCCATCCCGCCACGGGGGGTGGGGGTGGGGGAGTGAGTGAGTGTCTGCATGGTGCTTGGTTGCTGGCAGGGGTTGAACTATGACACAGCTGTTACTGAGCTACTTATTGAAAGTTTCCTTTACAGACAATAAAGAAAAGGTAAGCAGCTTTAGTACACAACTTACCTCATCAACTTAAGGAATGTGCTCTATGATGACAGAAATTGTATCCCAAATGAGTGTGTCTGCCTAGAAAGAAGCTTAGCCTTCCTGGGCTTGAATGTAAACGTATAAGATTTGCTTAATTTTCCTACATAGGTTTCACCTGAGATGTCATAAAGCATCTAAGAGTTCCAGGTCAGGATAATATATAGGATGCAGGACTTAAAAGACAAACAAGACCTTCCAAAGTGGCAATGAGAAGTCAGGTAGGATATCTTCCAAAGTAGCAATGATAGTAGACCCTGAGGAGTAGGCAACTGAACTAAGCATAATCATTTAGTCAGACAAATCCAATCCTTAGTCTGGAATCTAAA
Source organism: Charadrius vociferus (assembly GCF_000708025.1). NCBI lineage: Eukaryota > Metazoa > Chordata > Aves > Charadriiformes > Charadriidae > Charadrius > Charadrius vociferus. The sequence goes on along the minus strand of NW_009661373.1, from coordinate 2,721,075 downwards.
TAAGCACAGATGAAAAAATAATAGTAATTTAGTTATTATAGTTAAAAGTTCTTAGAATTTATTTTTTTTTTTCCAGCAAATTCCACAATCCTCCATGCCCTCTGTAGGTAATTGTTTCAAGGGGATAGGTTCAGGCTTCTATTTTTAATTCTTGAAATGCCAGCGGCGCAACAGTATATGTTGTGTAGACACGGCCATGATGAGTAGGGATGTTTTAAGATTTCAGGCCGTATTGATTATCTTCATACAGATGATGATCAGAAAATGTTACTGAAGCAGTTGACTATATAACAGTTTAGAGGCATAAAAACAATGCGTTACAAACCATATTCCTCCAGTAACAGTTTGAAATTAGTTTGGATGTAAATAATGAAAGAGCAGTAACAGTGATTTCAAGACTCTCATTTTCCATTTGAGGGCTATTTTGCTAAGGAAAGAGTTGATACAAACAGTGAAAGACTTTCCCACATTTACCTTTAATCAATGGAAAGCTATCTAGGTGTATTTCAGAGATGCATTTGTTTGCTTAGCTCTTTAAGTTTCCCTCTGAGTGAAGAGAGAGCTAGGGTTTTGTTAGGTTGTGCAGAATTAAGTACTGGGTGCTGCTTAAAGTGCTCTATCATCTCCTCCATGGCCTCCAGAAGCTGTCCCAAGAGGGATCAGGTTTCTCACAGGTTTAGTCTCATACCTGCAAACCTCATGCAGATGTCTCCAATGCTGTATAGGTACTCAAATAGCATTAGACATTTATGAATGGCCAACTGAGTTGCACTCTAGCAAGCAGTTATTGAAGCTTAGAGTGACACAGATGTCTAAATTAAGTATGTATTTTAGGATGCACTAAACAGCTGTCCAGACTTCAGTGACTGCATTTATAAGGTTTCACTTGGCTTTAAAGCGAGCCTAGAAATCTAATTTTGTTACTGACACCTACTATTTGAGGCTAAATCTGGAACTGAATCCTACTTTCACACTTTTTAATAAACAGAGACACAAGGATTGTCACAGCTTTTCTTTATTTCTTAATGTTTACACAATCCTTCACAAATAGCCATTAATTTTTTTCTCACTTCAAAAGACAAATTTTTCTATCCTATCTCCTTGTTTTCAATTTAATTTAAAATTCTTCTGCGTTTTGTTTTGTGTTTTTGTCATATTCTACTCACTCCATTCTGTTACTGTGTCTTCTGTGTTTATTTTTTGATAACTATATAAACCCCGACCTATCAGACAAAATGTAGTGAATCAATATCAACATAAGTGTAGTAACAACAAAAAAAAAAATTGTTCATAGTGTTATAGCTTCTTGAAATACTTCTATTTGGATCATTTTTTCAAGAGTCCCAGGAGATAATTTATTTTTTTCCCACTAAAACTACAAGAGACATGATCAAGTAATTGACAACTTTATGTATCTGTAGAGACATGACTAGGATGGACCACAGTTTTTTAAAGATAGCACATAATTCTTGTGTGCATTATTTCCTAATGCAGTGGAAAGATTTCAATGTTTTTTTCCTTTATTTTCAAGGTGTCTCAAGGGAATTTTCAAGGTGCTACAGGAATAACAGAGACATCATCAGATATCCATTTTCCTGTTTAAAATAAATCTTTTTTTACCAACACGGGAGCTTCTTAATAGCATTTTCTGACTTAATGTCTCATATATTCTTACTGTTTTTTTCTCTCTTCTTTGTTGTTGACCTTCTTGCATCTATACTGAGGGCAGAAGGATTGTAATTTGAAATAACTTGAAATGACCATAGCTGCTTTTAGACAGGCAGCTTCACAATTTGAATTGGGAACATAATGTTGCCATATCAAGGTAGGTATATTGTGCAGTCTACTGTGATACACTAAATAAATGGCTTTGCAATGAAGCTACAAATCGTGCTGTAAAAGTATATCAGAATTTTCCCACCTCTACTCCCCTTTTGGTTAAAGCAAAAAGAGATCTTTATACACACACACACATTAGTTTATGTGCAAAATACATAGTTTTTTTAAAGTAGTTTTTGATCTTTCTATTTTAATCAGGAATGAAATCCATTGTATTATGATATCCATTATATAAATCTGGTTTGTCATGTGATATTGTCTTATTTAAAATAAATATTAAAATGATGTGCATAAACAAAAACATCAAACCTGCACTAAGATTTTTTTTAGACATAATATTATAAGTACCTCAGTTTTTTTGTGTCCAGACTAAAATTATGTCAGTTTTGTGAAAGTACATCCACTAGTATAAACTCTATTGGAATGCAAACAAAATATTGGGGGGTGGGGTGGGTGATAATGGTCCTTTAAAGTTAGTTATCTTGGATTAAATCTCTAGCTTTTGGCGTACCTGATAGATTGGGAAGAGAAATGTCTGTCTTTGACAAAGGTTTTAAGCACAGGAGACGGCTGGACAGACCAAAATCTCCAGGTTCATGTTCACCACTTGAACAACCTCAGGACCAGGTAGTGTCAGAGTTTCCAAACTCACCTGTATTAACAGTCAACTTCAAAGAGGTTGAAATTGAAGCTAAGTTAGCTCTTCTTTCTCTCATAATGAATTGAATACATATTCCTGTTAAGCTATTCTTGTTTCAGTTTGTTATGAATAACAGCTTTGTTTTTCAAGGATAAATTCTGTTGTATGATATTAAATAATAGAGGCTATGTTACATGCATTGAAAGGTCTGGATTATTCGCTTGTAGATTGTGCTGTAACTAATGGATAAATCTTAATTCCAGCTGTTTAATGAATTATTTAAATCTAACCTCATCTGTATTTCAGAATAATATGCAATGTATTAAGAAAGTTACTTATCACTAAACTTCTTTTCTTCTTAGTGCCTTTTTTTTACTTATACATTAAAGTATATTAGAGATTAATCCCTGGAACACTAGTTGTATATCTGTTTGGAAATGGAATAAAGGTGTGGAATTTATAATAGTAGGTATACACATACAGTAACTCCCATGAACTGTCTCAGCATAGTTTTTCAAAGTTATTTATATAAAACTTAAAAAAAAAAAAAAAAGGTAGATATTTTGTCTATATAAAAAATGCAGAAATTCTGAAACCAGGCACTATTTTTCATGTATAAGAAAAAAATAGCACACCGTTAATTTTTCATCATGCCTTAAAAATGTCATTGTTTAAGTAAGTGTTCTGAAGTGGTACTTTTTTTAAAAGCCTACAGAAAATTTCTATTTCTTTTAGATTTGAAAATATAATTCATAACCTGTTAAGAAATGTCAACAGAGTCTTTGTGCCTTGAAGGTTTGTATGATGTTTTTGGAAAGCTCTGCTTAGTAAATGAATTTTTATTCATAATATCAACTCTGAAATGGGTTACGACACTAATTTAAAAATGCAACAAACATGATGAGATGTCAGCATTTTTAAATTGGGAAAGTCTGGAAAACAAATTACTGAAATTGTTATATGGCCATACTAACAAAATTCAATGAAATTTATAAGGTTCAGAATTTATAGAAAAAATGTGTTAACAACATTTTTTTCAGTATGTACACTTTTTATTGTGGAAGTCACTTGGGAAAAGTTGAGGATCTAGTCCCTCTACATTTTTTGTATCCTTCTTAATTTTCTGTAAAAGGAGGAACAATATTTCTATAGGCATCCCACACAATTAATGGGGAATGAGGAAAAATTCTGCATAATGATACAATCCACCAAAGCTTTGATCTGCTTTCCTTTGTTGTCTCTCCTTTAGGAGACTTAATTTTGTAACCTCTTCTAAGTATCAAATTTTATGACTTGAATCTGGGCATTGGTGCACATAGTTAATTTACAACTGCCTTTTTCAAGAAAATAAAATTTTAATAAACTATTTCAAATAGTTATGAAATTGGCTTCCATGTTGGAAAAGTACGCCTCAGACAGTTTTGTACCCAAAGCAGACTTTTAGGTATTCCATAAATTTTATGTAAGGGACAGTTTTCTGACTTCTCTGGTTAAGCTTCTACCAGAAAATAACAAACCCACCTATATACTACATTTACTTTATTCTCCGCACGGTAATGAAATCTGAGAAGTGCATACAGGCAAACAATTTCAGCACCCTTCAGAGAGTTCATGATTGAGAAATAGCCTATGACTGTACTTTTATCTGTAGCAGTACTACAAAAACTCACCTTGAATATTTAACTTTACTATTTACTCAATGACATCCGACCCATCTAAAGCCCTTCTCCAAGGTATTGTCACTTTGAGAGACCTCTGATTATTTCAGTTAAAGAAAATGGTGATATCTGCAAAATAAACCATGTCTTGTCATGGCTGGCTGCCCCTGACAGATGGCCTTGTTATGGTTTCTAGTTTGGCTTTAATCTTCCAGTTGTTATGCTATTTTCATTGTTCAGCTAAATACTTAAAACTGCTTAAAAGTAAGCTAAAACATTTATTGTTTAAGTATGACTCCATCAGAACTGGTGGAAAATTGAAAAATTGAAGGGAAATTGAAGATTAATTGGCCATAGAAACCCACCTTCCATTTTCACACCTAAATTTAGACACCTTAACAGAGGGGTTTGTAAGTTAGGGTCTAACAATCCTATGCTCATTCTACAAGTGTGCCAATCATCTAAGAGCTGAAACACTCCCTCAGAAGTCATCCTCAAAGTATTGGTGGCTAAATGACTCATTTAAATGCTACCTGCACAGAATAAAATTTATCTGGGATTCACCTGCAAGACAAGACATTGCTGGAATATACTTTGCAATAAAATTAGTTCTAGAAATATGGAGTGGGTCTCCACCAATATGACTTTAAATTAATTTGCTTACATTCCCAAGTCCTGGGATGACCATCACACATTTGCATCCATACCTGGTCCATCAACCTTGTCCAGGTAGTGTAAAATATTTCAGTGTGTACCATTCACATTATCCCCACAGAAAATGACTGCTGTATGCCTAATTATTTTCTAAAATTAAAGCAGATGAAATACATGTTAAGTATTTAAAAAAAAAAAAAATCACAGCAGAGAACTAAAAAAGAATCTGCAATGAGACTGCAGACCAACTGTTCCACTGATATGAGACTGTATTATCTGAAATATTTTTGCTCTGAATTGTTGTAAACTAGGTTGACGTAATCCTACTTAAATCTTAAACTCTACTCATTACAACAACTTTTGGACTTTGATCTTGATGTTACTCCTGTATTTCCAGAAAATGGAAGTTCAAACATTCAGTTTAATTTTTTAGTGAATTAGTGACCCTTATGTGTGCTTTCAAGACTCGCTTATTTGGCTTTTGAGAATAGGCTAAACCACATACCCAGACATAGCTTTTGTTTCCTCATCTCCAAGAACTGTAATGTTAAACTGAAACCTTGAGAGTAAATGAATGCAGAACAGAGGAAGAAAGGAAGAAAGCCTTTTAGGTCTGCGAGACGGGAGACTGTGGTTATGTAATACAGTAATTGCGCAAATCTACTGAATGACCTTGTAAACTCGGTTTACTCTTTTATACTCAAGTTTATCCTTGAAAAAGCATGATAGTACATGCTCATATTCTCTCATAGTCCTCCCATTAATTCTTCAGACAGCTTTAAAGCTATTGAGAGAACAGTATTAAAACATTGTCATATACTATGTTGTTGAATCTGACACTCGCATACAAATGTAGCAACACCTAATATAAAGCATAAAGTTGAAGTGAAATGAACCATAGCATATTTCAAGTATAACATGCACCATAGCATAGAATTGTAGCGGTAATAAAATGTTATTCACCCATGATATCTACATTGACAAAGAGCTCAGTGCAGGAGAACCGGATGTGGAGTGTAAAGGCTGGCTTTGGATTTGGGGAGCTGAAGGTCCATTTGCGGTTGGAGCGCCCTGAAGAACCTCTTCCAGCATGTCTTCTGCTTTGGTTTCACCTGAAAGGAATCTAGTTAATGTACTCCAGGATCACACTGTGGTTGGAACTAAGGTATAGCTAGTGGGGAAGAATAGGAGTTTTTCTGTAGAAACACACAGTTGATTCAGAATAAAATTGAATTTTTTGCCCTCAGATTATCCTCAGAGTAACGGCTGTCACTTTTAACCTGCTCCCTATACATTTTACATTCCAAACAGACTTTATCTTAGAATTCAACTGTTGTATCCTTTTATCCTTTTTTTTTTTTTTTTTTTTCACTTAACAACTTCTCTTTTACTGATGGAAAATTTCTGTTGCTGACTACTATAACAAAAAAGAATAGTTTAAATATTTAGTTTAATAGCTAGCTTCTTTACAGGACAAAGAAACCAGATAAATTGTGTATGTGTTCAGAAATACATTCTTCAAAAATGTCTCTAGTCTGAGCTAATTAATCTAACTAGCTAAAAGCAGGGACTTCTCTTCATAAATATTTGACAAAGCTGGGAACCTTAAGGAAATAAATGTTTCTACATCACATTTGAAAGTTACTCACATTATATAGGCTTCTAATAACGTCACTTTCCTGTTTTGTCCGGAATGTCAGATCTGCCCAAATATATTTGAAATGCCAGTCTATCACCTAGCCAGTGCACCACACTTTATATCTGAACTATATAAATGTTCTGCAGTCCCAGAGGATGAAGACTTCAAACACATATTTTAAGACATCAAAATATTTTTAATGTATATTTAACATGCATCTGTTTCCTGTATTAAAACAGCTAACTGTTAATCAATCAGTCTATAAAGTATATTATGAAACAGCAGAATCTAAGTGCTGTGCATTTCCTTAACTTGTGGAATTATATGAACAATTGGGCCATTTTTTTTTTTTTTTTTTTTTTTTCCATTACAAAATTCACGTGCTTTGAAAAGAGACTTGGACTGACATTCAGAGGAGTCAAATCTGGGTTAGCAGAATTAGCAGGAAAAAGTAAAATCTAGCAAATCATGTGATCTGGGGACTGCCTGTTGATCAGCCTGATCAACATAGGCCAACAGGACAATAAATCTGTTTTTTCTGCCATAAATGAGCCTGACATTTGCAGAGGAGCTGGAGCACCCTACATCATGCTGGGGAAGGAACACTGAGATGACAGACTGGGTGTCCTAGTGACAGAGACCGGGGCCACTTTGCTGGTGTCAATGGAAAATTTCTGTAGGGAGTGGACCAGACTCCTTAACATTATAAATAACACTCTAGGCTTTTTTTTTCTTTCCTTTTTTATATTATATTTTTTATTATAATATATATTTTATATAATTTATGTATTATTATATTTTTTAAAATTTTAAAATTTTTTTGTGGTAAATGTATAAGGACATAAGAAGATTACTTATTAAATAATGGAACTATCAGATGAGATGGGTATAGGTTCATCTATAGTCCTGGCAGCTTGTAGGCCTGGTTAACTTTACACCCAAGCTGAAAAGCAAAATTGAAGTTTATTTTTTCTAGAGAAAAATAAAATTTCTGTTCTGATTTAGACTTAGTGGGGAACTTATTCTGCTTGATGACAACATCTTGGTGCTCTGCTCACAGAGAAAGTAGGTATAAAAGATTTAGCTCAGAATTTATTGTGTATTCTCCAGTTCCAATTAAATTTAGTATCACAGTGTGAAAGTGTCAGTAACAGAACTCTAGAACTGCTGGAGGTTTGGTTTTTTTTCAAACTGTAGTAGCAGCAACTAAAGGTCCAATTACTGATCCAATAGCAGATGCCGCAGCTATCTCCCATATGACCAACGTATTTAATTATAGGTGATAAGTGACAAGAGACTGATTTCACCTACAGAAATGTTCTGTATAAATAACTGCTGAAAGAAAACATGCAGAGAAATAAAATTAATTGTGGGAGCGGAGACTTTCTAGAACAAAACAACTATTATTCATGGGTTTCCAGGTTTCAGATAAAATCAGATGGTAGTTCTAATCACGTATCAAATATTTGGCAGTAACAGACAAGTGTCGTATTTAATTTTCATTTTGCAAAGAAATGGTACTTTTAGATCAGATTCCATAGCCAGCCAATATTTTTTACTTTTTGTTTCTTCTTATATTTCTTTCAAAAGGTTACAATTTACCTTGTCTACATTTCTTCACAGTGTACTGTCTTGGACAAGTTATTTTTGGTCTATTTTCTAACTCTGCTCGGACAGCAGACACACCGAAGTCCCTTTCAGTAAGTTAAGATACTAAAGGTTTCTTTCAAAAAAGTCTGTACAACATCTAAATGTCATTATACTTCTTAGGCCATGAAACCTTTTCATAAGTTACCTTCTAATAAACTGAAGACTTACATTAAAAGAAAACAAACACCACGCCCCGTCTCCCCAGCCCGCCCAAAAAAAAAAAAAACCACCTAAAAAACAACCCCCAAAACCTCCTAATAATATATCCCAGCAATGAAGTTTGAAAGATCAAAGACTGGCAGTGTTACTGGTCCTTGAAATTGCATGGAAATGCCAATATTTTCTTGGACATGGATTATACTTACGTTGAGACTTAATAAAACACCACCTAAAACCTAGCAGTCCCTGTCAATTTGCCCAGACATCAAAATTCTTTCCTGACCCCAAATCTGACAGTTAAATTATATTTGAGAATGTGAAGAAGTCATAACAACCAGACAACTGTTGCTCAAGACACACAAATCTGTCAGACATATCTTATGAGTTTCCTACTCTCTGCTATTATTTATCCATGTCTTTTGCTACACATGGTACAAAATTTTTTTATTTTATTATATTGTATTATTTTATTATATTTTATTATCATATTGTATAATAAATGTAAATATTTACTATAAATATGTAAATATTATATATTTATTATAATTTTACTTTAAGACTTTATTTCCATTTAGATTTTATACTGTAGCAATTCATAATGATCAGTTGCTAAAAGACAGCTTCCTGAAGGTCCATTAGAATTGCACGACAGTGTCCATTTAAACAAAAATTAAGAAATAAATAAAATGACAAACATAAATTCGTTACATATTTAAAAGCACTTAGGCATTGCAGATATTTAGCCATTTTGCAATAGAATTCAGTTGGATAAAAACTTCAGGAAATGTAAATATAATGTTTTGACCCTTAATATAGATTATCCTTTTATATTTATTCCACTGAAGTATCTTTCCAGATGGTGGAACAAGATTCAAATTTCCCTATAGATTTTCTTGCAACTCTTCCCAATTTGCTTATTTCCTTATTCTGTGAACAGCTCATACAGTAGATTTCCTCGTATATAAATTTCACTAGTCTTCTCTTTTGCTATTTTTCTGCTAGCTTTATAGCTTAAGAGTTATTCGGCCATGGGGGACGAGTGTGACTATGAAGGACAAAATCATTATAAGTGAGGAATATTAGACTTTCATAGACTCACCAGTTTCTCCACCTGTTTCATTTAGCAAGATAAGTTATGAGATAGCAAATAATCTGTTTTCTGGTATAAAAGACTGGTTGACTAAAGGAAGTGATTTGAAGGGAGAGAATAGTACAATGAATATTATGTTTAAGTTGTGTACATAAATAGAGTTCTTTGGTTCTTTGATAATTACTTTCCCTTTAATGAAGGAATCATGAAAACTTTTTCAATCCAGACCCTGTTAAATTTTCTGACCTTTATGTTTCATCCATTTTGATTTTTGCAACTGAATATATACACACCTGTTAGGAAGTTAGAGATCATTTTGGTGGGAGTGTTTAAAAGACATGTAAGGTACAGTTAGCAAAAGGGCTGTGGCCTGTTACTGAGAATGATAATATGATCTTACTGTGCTTCTGAACATAAAAATGTTCATGTAGTTATATTAGTATGTTTTGAGGGTTTTTTTTATTCAAAACAATAAAATTTTAAATCTCATTGGCATGTTTCTACTTTATGGGTGCAACAGGCCTTGCTTTTTACCAGTAGGTTTTTAAAATTGGGGGGAAATAAGATGGACAAAATTAAATTGACTTTAAAAAATGTACCATATGGTAAATCAAGCACTACATTTAGGATTAATGAAATATGCAAATAAAGAATGAGGAACAACACACTAGCCAGCTGCTTTGTACAAGAATATCTCTGAGTTACAGTTAGCACACACGTGTGAGTAACATAGTAAAACACTCTTGTAAAGCGTCAGTGGTAATACAATGATAGTTGTATTGGCTCTTTCTGCAACATTTCTGTGAATGATGGGAGCATCGATCAGAGATCCAAAACTCAGTTTGTTAGCAAAGCTTTTACATAGGTTTTCTTTAGCTCAGACAATTTGGCAAGTATCATAGTTGTTGCCTATTTCTTGTCAAACCACCAGCAGAGATCAACTGCTGTCCTTAGGCTATGAGTTTGGAGTTCCCTTTTACACAATAGTCATCCCTTTTTATTTTATTATACATTTCAGAATTAGCTGTGTCTTATTGTCATGTTTAAAACATTTAATCTTACTTCTGATACACACCACAAAATTACTTTCATCGCTGTTTGAAGTTCAAGTTTAGCTAGATCAGTTGAATTAGTAATTTTTTCTGGTATTCAACTCTAGATATTTAAGCCTGTTTCAATCACAACACAGAGCTATACATGAAAACAGCTTGAGAAACTTCACTTTTCCATTTGAAAATTCTTACCAAGTGGTATATAGAATCTTTAACATTAGTTAGGCCAAAATGTACAACATGAAGGCACGCAACACAGCGCTTTCTCTCGACTTTATATTAGAAAGGTTGTAATCAGAGTGGTACTCAGACTGGTGCTACCTGTCAAGGAGACTGTTATAATCTAGAGAAGTGCAATAAAAATGAAGGAAAAATATGTTGAAATAGCTTTATTTGTTTAATCTATAAAACAGAGAGCCAATAGACAGTCATATGTTGCAAACGTGTCAATGGTGGATTGCTATGTAGAAAGGGACAGGAATCAACTATCTTAAATCACAACACCAAATTTTGGTTAACCAGTAGGGAAGGGAAGAACAAGGTACAGTTTGCCTTACTTTGAAACCAGTGGTTCACCAAAAAGAACAAGAAAGTTGTGGTTCCCAGCACAGGGTATTGTCAAGAAAATACTGGACAAATATCTTTCCAGAATAATGTGCACATACCTGGCCTAAAGTTGGGGCAAGAAGACTGTTTTAGATGGCCTAGATATCACAGATAACTATGATTTCTATCTTCAAGTGCAATCCTCCTGAGTCAGAGTAAATTTGTTAGGTTCACAAATTGCAGAGAAGAGTACTTCTGCAAACCTACTCTGGAATTGACTCAATAACATTTTCTTATGTGCAAAGAAAAACATAGAAATAACTCTTTGAGTATGCATGTGTAGTATATATACACATACATGTTAATGTAACTGGGTGTATTCCCTAACAATTAGCATAAGTCAGTATGGATACAGTCTGCTAGTTTTATGGTGCATTGCTTTGCAAATATGACATTCTTAAATAAAGAGTTTACTAGAAAAATGCATACATACAGAGCATGATAATTATGAGTGCCCTTAGTATAAACACAGTAGTAATTTACAGATGAACTGTATTTTATTAACTCATGTGAAGGCAGGGCAAAACCCAGCCAGTGAAAGCAGAAGGGAACTTACAGAGGTTACTAAAATATTGTTTAATGCATTTTCTTTGAAAGTGCTGTTGACCACCTTCCAAATGTCTATATACATAGACATGTGTCTATACAAATAGTGTCTTCTAAACATGCCTGTAGTATCTATATAAAGTACACAGTGCAAATGCAACCAAGGAGGGTATTCATCCTCAATGTGGAACTTCTAATGCCTCTTGCTTGCCATCTATCATACAAAATGGTGGGAAAGAAAAAAAAAAAAAAAAGTCCCCAAATATCTGTTTGTTAAGAGAAGCTTTTATTGTGAGTCTTTAAAACGTAATTGTTTAAGAAATGGTGATGGATATTTCTAAAGCAATTCGCAGAAAAGATATTTCTGAAATGTTTTAAAATGATAACGTAGTTATAACTGAAGTTATCCACAAGGTTTAGGATTTGAATATTGTTAGCTCGACACTGAAAACACAAACTACTCTTCTTCCAAATTGCTTGCAAGTAAAGTTTGAGAAGTGAGACAACTGACTGATGAAGAGAAACACTGAACAGACAGAAGAAACCTGCATAACCCTCTTGACAACACAGAGGAAGGAATCAGAGAATTTTAAAGAATAAGGAAACCAAGGAAGCCAATAGCCAAGCCAACCTCATGCAGTTCAACAAGGCCAAGTGCAAGGTCCTACATCTGGGTTAGGGCAATCCCAAGCACAACTACAGGCTTGGCAGGGAATGGCTGGAGAGCAGCCCTGAGGAGAAGGACCTGGGCGTGCTGATTGACCAGAAGCTCAGCATGAGTCAACAATGTGCAATCGCAGCCCAGAAGGCCAACTGGATCCTGGGCTGCATCAAAAGAACTGTGGCCAGCAGGTCAAGGGAGGTGATGCTGACCCTCTACTCCACTCTCGTGAGACTCCACCTGGAGTACTGCATACAGCTCTGGAGTCCTCAACATAAGAAAGACATGGACCTGCTGGAGCGTGTCCAGAGGAGAGCCACGAGGATGATCCGAGGGCTGGAACACCTCGCCTATGAGGAGAGGCTGAGAGAGTTGGGGCTGTTCAGCCTGGAGAAGAGAAGGCTCTGGGGAGATCTTTTTGCCACCTTCCAGTTCCTAAAGGGGGCCTACAGGAGAGCTGGGGAAGGACTTTTTACTAGGGCATGTAGTGACAGGACGAGGGGGAATGGCTATAAACTGGAAGAGGGCAGGTTTAGATTAAACATTAGGAAAAAGTTTTTCACTTTGAGGGTGGTAAGGCACTGGAACAGGTTGCCCAGAGAGGTTGTTGAGGCCCCATCCCTGGAGGTGTTCAAGGGCAGGCTGGACGTGACCTTGGGCAACCTGGTCTAGTCGGAGGTGTCCCTGCCATGGCAGGGGGGTTGGAACTCGGTGATCTTCAAGGTCCTTTCCAACTTAAACCATTCTATGATTCTGTGAAGTCCAATCAAGAGGGAGAATGTCATTGATTGTCCCACAAGTGACTAAAAGATCACAAAGAATGAAAATGATACCATTTTCTGAACTATAGCTAAGACATTGTGAGAGACTTCAGTGATGTTTAATTCAACCAGGACGGCTGTTTCTCGAGCATACAGTATACTTCTTTATTTTAGAATTTTGAACAACTAAAATGAAGAGAGTATATGTATTTGCTGCACCGAGATTCAAACAGACAAATTATCTCTAATTATGCTGTTTTGCTGAAGAAGACACATTTCATTAGGGACTGATTAAAATTTTATATATACATGCCATTTCGGGATGATCAGAGAGAAAAAAAAATGCCTTTCTTAAGAAAATATTTTCCTTATTTTCCATCTGCTGCATGTATCAAAGTTTTGAAAAATCAGTCATCAGAAGTATTTTCTCAATGTTCCTCTTTTAGACAAGGTTTAAACTAAAAATGTTGTATAATTTCAGAAAAAAATACCTTTCAAAATGGTTTACTGGTAACTTGCAAAGCTTCCTATAAATAATTTCAATATTTGTGTAGGAAAAGTTCATGTGCATACACACCAAAAAAATGAAGCATGAATCTCAGGGGAAGACAGATCTTTAAAGACTCCAGTTGTGTTTATTTTTTTCCATAATGCAATATTTCCTTTTATGCAGAAAAATAATCCAGTAGTTCCAAAGACTGATCAAATTTTATTTATATATCAATACATTTTACAACTGTAGTAATTAGGTAATATCTTCTCTATTAAAATGAAAAAAAAAAAGTATTATAAAGTATTCTTCTTGAATTTAGAATCATACCATCGTTGCAAATATTATTCAGAAATATATTTTTTAAAGTATGTATATTATTTAACTTTAAATATGCTATATAAAACCCTAACAGCTCTGTGAAGTTTAAAAATGTCTATTATATGATAAATCGGGTAAGCATTTGAAGCTTTCCTAGCTAGGTAAAAGTATGTTTTCGAGCCCTATAATCTTAGTAACACAGGTTAATCACCAGCCACAGTTATGGTAAATACTTTCTCTACTAGAATAGTACCAGAGGGGTAAATCTGGGGAACAATGAGTTAATTCAAACTTTTAGTAATTACATTAATGAAGCATGATTTTCCTTTTAATGTTGTATGAATATAGCTTAAAAAAAAACAGTAAAATTTCAGTGAATGAACATAGGATTCATGTAGTCTTTGTTACAGGGATCTGCATCTTTTTGTATGTCTAAATGTAATTCCATAACTCAAAAACATAATATGTTTTTATTCTGTCCAGCTCATGTACACAAAACATTAACATAAACTAATTATGAATATGTGCATAATCCTTGCAATAACAATTTCAAATCTTAATTCTATAACATAAAGTGAAAATCCTGTTCACTTAAACAAATCTCCTATTAAGTCAAACTCCATTGCAGTTACTTTGAAGAGGTGCTATAAGATGGAAGGAATCCAGCTCTACCCAGCATCGCCTAGAGCTATCTGATTAAGGTCCTTTTCTGGAAAATGAGTTCACATGCAACCCCCCTCCAAGCTGAAGAAGGCTTGGACAGAAGCGCTGCCTGAAGGACTGCAATAAATAAGAGCTACTATTTAAAGAAAAACAGTTGTCACTGCCCTCGGGAGAGTGCTCATTGTTCTGAATTCATGGAGATAAACACCTGTTCTCCAGATTCATCCTCTCACTGCATGTGCTTGTGGTTTTCCATCTCCTGCTCTGGACTTCTTTACATTATGCCTGCAGGAAGAGTGGTTGCCAAGGACTTCAGATAGACTGAAGTACTCTTTGCAGGCACCTACCATCACCAATTGGTACTATCTAGACATTCAAACTTGAACTTTCTGATTCAAGTTGCTGATCAAGAACCTGCATTTAAGACATTTAAAACCTAAACTGGCCAGAGAAAGAAGATGTGCTTGCCACTTTTTATAATTCAAATTCTTGTAGGCCAAAAACTAAAATTCTGCATTAGAAGCTTTTTTCTCCTGATGATTCTAGAAAACTTTTGTTCTGTGTAGTCAATATTGATATATATTGAAAAGAATCAGAAGATTTTTTTTTTTTGTGAAACACTTCAGCAAACATATTAATATGGATGTAAACACACAAGGACCTGCAGGTTTGCATAACTTATATCAACATAGATGCAGTAGTTTGATATTAACACAACAAAATTGAGTAGTCAGAAACAGATAATGAAGACTCTGGATTTTCTGCAACATTAAATGGATTTAATTTAGCATGCTTCATTTTGCTCTCTTATTTTCCTTATTAAAAACAAACCAGCATGAAAAAATATATAATAGATCCCAATTCAGCAAAGTCCCATTTACAAGAAAGTTTAAAAACATGCCTATTTCACAAAATATTTATGCAAATAGTAATACATTCTTATTATAGGCTGTCAATGTTACTTACTGTATGGGGCAATATATTCATTATTATGCTATATGTACTGAGTATCTGCTACACTTACATAGTAACTTAAACTATTATATTAAATGCAGCATTTTTAAAATTTGTGTTGAACCTGTTTATCTGCAAGTTGGAGACAAATTGGCTACGTAATTTTTAGGAAAGACAGACCAGCAAGGCCAGGTAGTGGAGTGGCCCTTTATGTGAGAAAGCAACCAGAACATACTGAGGTCTGCTTAGGGGTAAAGAAGGAGTCGAGAGCTTATGAGTAAGAATTAAGGGACAGGCTAATATGCGTGAAACTGCTGTGGGTGTTTACTACAGGGCACCTGATCAGGAAGAGGAAGTCAATGAGGTCTTCTACAGACAGCTGAAATTATCCTCATGATCACAGGCCCTGGTTCTCATGGGGGACTTCAACCGCCCTGATATTTGCTGGAAAGGTAACACAGCCAGGAATACACAGTCCTGGAGGTTTCTGCAGAGCATTGATGATAACTTTTTGACACAGGTGGTGTAGGAACCAGCAAGGAAAGGTGTGTAGCTGGACCTTGTACTAACAAACAAAGAAGGACTGGCTAGGGATGTGAAGGCTGGGGGCAGCCTTAGCTGCAGTGACCACGAGATCGTGGAGTTCAGGATCCTGTGTGGAAGAAGCAGGATAATAAGTTGGATTACAACCCCAGATTTCAGGAGAGCTAAATTTGGCCTCTTCAAAGACCTCCTTGGAGGAATTCTATGAGTTAGGGCTTTAGAATGTAGCGTGATGCAAGAAAACTGGTTAATATTCAGGCACTACTTCTTCGAAGCTCGAGATTAGTGCATCCCTATGAGTAAGAAATCAAGCACAGGAGGCAGGAGACCTGCATGGATGAGTAAGGAACTTCTGGAAAAGCTCTGATGGAAGAAAGAAGTTTACAGAATGTGGAAAAAGGGACTGGTCACTTGGGAGGAATATAGGAACATTGTCAGAGTATGCAGAGATGCAACAAGGCAGGGTAAAGCCCACTTGGAATTAAATCTGGCAAGAGGTGTCAAGGACAACAAGAGGGGCTTCTTCAAGTACATCAGGACAAAAAGAAAGATGAGGGAAAATGTGGGCCTGCTGCTGAATGAGGTGCCCTGGTAATGGAGGATACAGAGAAGGCAGAGCTACTGAATGCCTTCTTTGCTTCAGTCTTTATTGCTAAGGCTGGCCCTCAGGAATCCCAGACCCTGGAGATAAGAGAGAAAGCCTGGAGGAAGGAAGACTTTCTCTTGATTTGCAAGGATCGAGTTAGAGATCATTTAGGCAAACTCGACACCCACAGATCCATGGGTCCCCATGGGATGTATCCATGAGTGCTGAGGGAGCTGGTAGATGTTACTGCTAAGCTGGTCTCCATCATTTTTGAAAGGTCATGGAGAACAGGAGAGGTGCCTGAGGACTGGAGGAAAGCTACCGTCACTCCAGTCTTCAAAAAGGGCAAGAAGGAAGACCTGGGAAATTACAGGCCAGTCAGCCTCACCTCAGTCCCTGGAAAGGTGGTGGAACAGCTCATCCTGGGTATGATCTCTAAGGAGGTAGAGGAAAATAAGGATATGAGGAATGGTCAATGTGGATTCACCAAGGGGAAATCATGCTTCGCCAATTTGATAGCTTTCTATGATGGCATGACTGGATAGATGGATGAGGGAAGAGCAGTGGACATTGTCTACCTTGACTTCAGCAGGGCTTTTGACACTGTCTCCCATAACATCCTCATGGATAAGCTTAGGAAGTGTGGGTTAGATGAGCAGACAGTGAGGTGGATTGAGAACCAGCTGAACAGCAAAGCTTGGAGGGTTATGATTAGCGGTGCAGAGTCTAGTTGGAGGCCTGTAACTAGCAACGTTCCCCAGGGGTTGGTACTGGGTCCAGCCTTGTTCAATATACACATCAATTACATGGATGAGGGGACAGAGTGTACCCTCATCAAGTTTGATGATGATACAAAACTGGGAGGGGTGGCTGACACACCAGAAGGCTGTGCCGCCATATAGTGAGACCTGGACAGGCTGGAGGGTTGGGCAGAGAGGAACCTAATGAAGTTTAACAAAGGCAAGTGTATGGTCCTGCACCTAGGGAGGAATAACTCCAAACACCAGTACAGGTTAAGGGCTGACCAGCTGGCAAGCAGCTCTGTAGAGAAGGACCTGGGAGTCTCGGTGGACAAACAAGTTGACCATGAGGCAGCTATGTGCCCTTGTGGCCAAGAAGGCCAATGGTATCCTGGGGTGCATCAAGAAGAGTGTGGTCAGCCAGTTAAGGGAGGTTATTCTCCCCCTCTACTCTGCCCTGGTGAGGTCGCATCTGGAGTACTGTGTAAGTTATAGGTTCACCAGTTCAAAAAAGACAGGGATCTGCTGGAGAGGGTCCAGTGGGAGGCTACAAATATGATCAGGGGATTGGAGGATATGCTCTTCTTATGAGGAAAGGCTGAGAGACCTGGGTCTATTTAGCCTGGAGAAGAGAAAACTGAGAGGGGATTTCATCAATGCTTACAAATATCTAAAGGGCAGCTGTCAAGAGGATGGGGCCAGACTCTTTTCAGTGGTGCCCAGTGACAGGACAAGAGGCAATGGGCACAAGCTAGAACACAGGAAATTCCATCTCAACATGAGGAGGAACTTCTTTACTTTGAGGGTGACAGAGCACAGGAACAGGCTACCCAGAGAGGTTGCGGATTCTTCTTCTCTGGAGATATTCAAAACATGCTTGGACACGAACCTGTGCAACCTGCTGTAGGTGAACCTGCCTTGTCAGAGGTGTTGGACTAGATGATCTTCAGGGGTCCCTTCCAACCCCTAGCCATTCTGTGATTTTGTGATTCTGTTTATGAAAAAAATTACTGAGTGCATTCCTCTAATATATATAATTTCACGTGTTTACTCCCTCTGTAAAGTATTTTGTGTGCTTTAGTATGACTAGCTTTTTTGTTATGGGCATTTACAATACACACATTAAATCTTTAGCAAATTATGTTTATACATTTATAGGTAAAAATACATTTGAATGTATAGAACTTATTGTATTTATGAGATTTGTAATCTTTGTCCCAGCATATATGAAAGTGGTTCTTCTCCTGTACTTCTTTTAAGCAGGACTAGGCTCTCCTACTTTTATTGTTTGTTTATTTTTTCTAAAATAGTTTAATTAATTAAAGAATACCCAGTTCGTTTGTGAACTGAAAATCCTTATAACTCCTTAGCTACTAAATTAATTGTTAGTGTTCCTCTTAACTCTCTAACATTAAAACCTGGTAAAAGTACCCTGCTATACCAAGCTTCTTGATATTATTTTATTGTTAAATTAACTATTAAAAGATCACTAGAATGAATACTTCAAGAATGAGTTTTGTTTGTGACTGCATGCTCTCATGGAGAAGTGAGCAAGGGGAAAGTCAAGCTGTGATTTTTGCTTTAAACCACCTTCATGATAGAGGTCATTGTATTGGCATGAAGACTACTAAATCACTCCTTGCTTTTTCCTTTGCTCACTTCTTCAAGGCAACATGTACTTATAGCTAGACATTCATCTTGGGACTCGTGTCAGAGTAGTTTTACAGGAGGAAGGAGAGAGGCTTAGGTGAGAAGCTGAGAACTGCAAGATTACTTTTCCTGTGGGTATCTCACTGTCATATTTGAGTTTTACTTCACTCTAGACATGCTATTATCAGAATTATTACTGTTCCTGACTCACAGTGGAATGCTGTTGAACAGTTAGCTGTAAAAACATGAAGCATTGTCTTTTCCCTTATACTTGACACAATATTCAGATCTGGATTTTAAAACAACCAACCAACCAAAGTCAAAAGCTAAACTTAAAAAACAAAAACCATCACAAACCCCACACAACTCAAAAAAGAACATCAAACAAATATTGAGCTTATTTCTGAGGAGAGGGAGAATTGAGGGATAATTTACAATTTAAAAAAGGTGGCAATGATAGTAAAAAGCCAAATGTCAACAGAATGTTAACATGAAATCAAATAACAAAATCTTAGGAAGTTTCACAATCTATACTACTTCTACCCTGTGACTATACAGTGAGCTTATCTGTTATTACTTCTTTGATGATCCACTTCTCTACAGAATATCAGTTTAGTATTCTGATGGAACAAAGAGTAAATTTTGGTCAGGGCTCTGCATGGGTCTGCAGCTCCCTGGGGCTGGAGGCCAGAAGCAGCGGGGGCTCCCCATGGGGCCATATTGGCAGGGCCGTGTGGCCCAGGCCTTTCCTACTACCCCAGCTCTCTCAGGTGACAGGTCAAGGATGGGATGGGTTGTTGGCCCAGAGATTGCTGTCATGTCTAGACCAACAGGGTCCATGGCCAGACATAAGCTTTGCTGTGACACTGCAGCTCAGGTGGGCACCAAAGGTGAGATCTCTGGCTTAAAAGTGGTTCCCCAAAGGAGCAGCCATTTCTCAGGCATCTTCTAAGTTTCTTCATAAAAGCTTTTCTAACCAAAGGAGCTGAGTTTGGACTCATCCAACAAATTCATAGGAGATGGGAGTGGGCTCAGTGTCCTGACAAATTTTGATCTTGACTTATTTTCTGTGGAAACCTGTTTAAAAATCTTGCTTTCCTCCAACATTTTATTTTTATAAACCAGCATATAAATATACAGAGATAGCTTCAGAAAAGTTAGAAGACAACACTAACTTCACACAAAACCAGGAAAGAAGTAAAATATAAAGTAAATTCAAAATATTTTAAAAGCCTCAGTCTTAAAAACTTAGTTCATGGTTCCACTGTGTATAATTTACTTATCTTGGGACTAAAAGAACCTTGCACTAATAAAATTTAGTCATAGGAGTCAAATGCCCACATTCAACTGAATGTAAATGGGTAGTCAAGTTGATATGCACTCATACAACCTATCCATTTTAAAGGTGATTTTCAGTGTTGCAGACAGCTGATTTCTGTTTGCTTACATGCATATTTCAGTATGTTTGGAGAATCTTTGTTCTTCTGTTAGAAGATTACGTCCAAGTTTGTTCTTTTATTGTATTCCCCCTTTTAAAAATGTGTGCCCTTTTCTCCTATTCCTTGTTGTCTAAGTTTGCTGTTTTCAGTCTAACAAAACAAAGAGGGGGTAAGACTGCTGTCCGTAAATACATTAGGAAGGTAAACACCATTAATGTCCTGAATATGCCTTTCAATTGTGTTTTCTGGGGCAAGAATTAGCCAGTCACAAATGACTGTAGTAGGTTGACCTTGGACTTTAGTCCACTTAACCACTCTCTCACTCTCCCTCCTCAACAGGACACGGCAAGAGGTATAAGGTGGGAAAGTTCATAGATCAAGATAAAGACAGGGAGACCACTTACTGATTAACATCATGGGAAAAACAGACTTGACTTGAGACACCTGGATGCCTGAATCCCCACAGGTGTCAGGAGTGCTGTGGGTGTCTCAGATTCCAGGGTCACCTGGGTTCCCATGTGTAGTGGGGTGGCACAGGTAGGCCCAGATGTCTGAATGCCCCCCTGGGTGCTGGTGTCTGAAATGGGGCAGCTCTGCCCTTGTCTGACAGAAGCCACCCCTGCAGCCCCCTGCTGCCCACACCTGGACACCTACACCCAATGAAATTTAAATGTAGATTGACTCTGAGGTCTAATACTCACTAAAGCGCAGTCCTTTTCCAGCCTTTCAGTTGTGTTAATAGGGTCAGAAAATGCCAGTTTTTAAACAGTGTTGATTATTTTATACAGAGAATTGTGAAATAATACTGCCTGTGTCAGAATCACCTGTACTGTAAAAACTAGGGAAAATGTGGGCCCGTTGTTGAATGAGACAGGTGCTGTGGTGACGGATGATGCAGAGAAGGCGGAGTTGCTAAATGCCTTCTTTGCTTCTGTCTTCACTGTTCGGGCCAGTCCTTGTGAGACCCAGACTTTGCAGGTAACAGAGAAAGTCTGGGGGAAACAAGACTATCCCTCGGTTGACAAGGAGCACGTTAAAGATCAGTTAGATAAATTGGATATACATAAATCCATGGGGCCTGATGGGATGCACCCTCGTGTGCTGAGGGAGCTGGGGGAAGTCATTGCTGGGCCTCTCTCCATTATCTTTGAAAGGTCCTGGAGGACAGGTGAGGTGCCTGAGGACTGGAGGATAGCCAATGTCACTCCAGTCTTCAAAAAGGGCAGGAAGGATGACCCGGGAAACTACGGGCCGGTCAGCCTCACCTCCATCCCTGGGAAGATGATGGAGCAGCTTGTTCTGGGAGTCATCTCAAAGCACCTGGATGAAAAGAAGATTATCAGAAGTAGTCAACATGGATGCACCAAGGGGAAGTCATGTCTGACTAATCTGATAGCCTTCTATGACAAAGTAACTAGATGGGTGGATGAGGGGAGGGCAGTGGATGTTGTCTACCTTGACTTTGGCAAGGCTTTCGACACTGTCTCCCACATCATCCTCACAGGAAAGCTTAGGAAGTGTGGCTTAGATGAATGGACAGTGAGGTGGATTGAGAACTGGCTTACAGATAGAGCTCAGAGGGTTGTGGTTAGTGGCGCAGAGTCTAGTTGGAGGTTAGTAACAAGTGGTGTCCCTCAGGGGTCAGTACTGGGCCCAGTTTTGTTCAACATATTCATCAATGATCTGGATGAAGGGATAGAGTGTACCATCAGCAAGTTTGCTGATGACACAAAACTGGGAGGAGTGGCTGACACGCCAGAAGGCTGTGCTGCCTTACAGCGTGACCTCGCCAGGCTGGAGAGTTGGGCAGAAAGAAACCTTATGAAGTTCAACAAGGGTAAGTGTAGGGTACTGCACCTGGGGAGGAATAACCCCATGCACCAGTACAGGTTGGGGGCTGACCTCCTGGAGAGCAGCTCTGTGGAGAGGGACCTGGGAGTCCTGGTGGACAACAGGATGACCATGAGCCAGCAATGTGCCCTGGCGGCCAAGAAGGCGAATGGCATCCTGGGGTGCATCAAGAAGAGTGTGGCCAGCAGGTCGAGGGAGGTCATCCTCCCCCTCTACTCTGCCCTGGTGAGACCGCATCTGGAGTACTGTGTCCAGTTCTGGGCTCCCCAGTTCAAGAAAGACAGGGAACTGCTGGAGAGGGTCCAGCAAAGGGCAACAAAGATGATTAGGGGACTGGAGCACCTTTCTTATGAGGAAAGGCTGAGGGACTTGGGTCTCTTTAGTCTAGAGAAAAGAAGATCGAGGGGGGATCTTATTAATACTTACAAATACTTAATGGGAGGATGCCAGGGGGATGGGAGCAGTCTTTTTTCAGTGGTGCCCAGTGATAGGACGAGGGGTAATGGGCATAAACTTGAACATAGGAAGTTCCATCTTAACATGAGAAGGAACTTCTTTACTTTGAGGGTAGTGGAGCACTGGAACAGGCTGCCCAGAGAGGTGGTGGAGTGTCCCACTCTGGAGACATTCAAAACCCGCCTGGACGCTGTCCTGTGTAACGTGCTGTAGGTGACCCTGCTCTGGCAGGAGGGTTGGACTAGATGATCTCCAGAGGTCCCTTCCAACCCTAACAATTCTGTGAATTCTGTGAATTCTGTGAATTATTCATCAACCTCAGTAAATCTAAATGTATACTTAAAGTTCAATATCTGATCACGCATTAATGAAGTTTGAGGTTAACTACAGAAAATATAGATATGCTGATTTAGTTAAGATGACTTTCAGAGTATAGTTTGTAATTTTCAGAGGCAAATCCCTTAGAAATGTCTGAATACTGAAAAATACATTTGAATAAAAACATTCTTCAGCATACGCTGCATGAATAAAAGTGTAATTTTTGATAACTCTCCCCTCTAAAAATTTATACTTACAGTTAATTATGTGGTTTGTATTTCTCATATATTGTACTAGTGTACAGACAGTTTCAGTG
This sequence comes from Charadrius vociferus, assembly GCF_000708025.1. Taxonomy (NCBI): domain Eukaryota; kingdom Metazoa; phylum Chordata; class Aves; order Charadriiformes; family Charadriidae; genus Charadrius; species Charadrius vociferus. The sequence goes on along the minus strand of NW_009661373.1, from coordinate 2,697,793 downwards.
ATTCCGTAGCAGCACGTCAAAAATACATTAGTATCTTCCTATAATTAATAACTAGGAAAAGAAGGAAAAACAAATTTTCCAGATGATTAGTTATTAACACAGTCAGCAGATGACATTTTTGAAATCTTTAATAGATATTTAGAGGCATTTATTCAGTATATTTCATATCACAGCACAATTTTTTTTGACGCAAATAAAGAATTACATCAGGAAGTCTTCCTCCCTCCTCTGTTTTCTCCCTCTCTATAGTTTAAAGTCTATTTTGTGTATTTCTGCCTATATCAGTTAAAAAAAAAAAAAATAAAAATTCCCTCCATTTATTTTCAGAATGTTAAAAGATAATAATGACTGTTTATATGTAAAACCAAAGGCATCTTCAATCTCTTGAAATCTTGTTTCCTATTCTTTTCTGGTGATGCACATCTTAATGATCCCACATACGTCTTACAGCTTTAAATTTGCCTGAATTTAAGAGATCAAGGGAAAAAATATATAGAGAGAGCTTTTACTGTCTGAAAGTAGAAATAAGAGGAAACACAATTTCCTGTATTGGCTGAAAGGGAAAACAAGAGGAAAAAAAGGCTTCCTTTTTTAGTCCTCTATGGCTGAAATCTACCCCTACTGAAAGCTGCATAAGTTTTTCCATTGATTTCACCTCTTCACTACCCTACAGTCTTATCTAGAGCCATTCAGTACTCCCTGGAATAAGACAGAAGTTTCACATTGAAATTACTGAGATCTTCCCTGTGAATGAAGGGAGCTTTTGGATGGAATCCAGCCACCATCTTTTTTAATGTGTCTCGTGAAATCAGTTCTGACCAACTAAAGTATCTGAAATGTAGAAAAGGGCATTTGATGTCTTACTGAGAACCCTTATACTGGCCTAGTGATCAATAATGAGTAGAGAAACATCTGATGGAAAACTGCACCATATAGGAAGATATGTAGGAAAACATATTTTTTTTGCTTAAAGATACTGTGCTTTTTATTATTTCAAGCCTCCTAAAGAAAAAAAAAATAGCTACGAAAGCCAGCTTTTTATCTGCAAAAAAAATCCATGCTTAACAACAAATTTGGTATTACCTCTTTTGCTTTAAAAAATCTTTAAAGGATCAGAATAGAAGAAACAGCATTTCTATTTAGAAGTCCTTAGGGAATACAGATTGGACAGTTCCAAAAGACAGTCCTACAAACACCAGACAGCACAGGAAAAACAAACAAGTTATAGGGTCAGCCACAAGGAACAGTCTGTCATTCAAAATGTCTGTCTTTCACACATTTAATCATGTATTATGTCTATCTGACCTTTGATGTTATGATATAAACATCGTATAGTAAGTACTAACCCATTTTCATATGGAAGTTACAGAGCACTTGTGCTGGTCTCTTTCTCTCCATTGACTGTAAAGAGTTTTGAGGTGACTCGTTGAGCTGTAAACTGTCACTGGTCTGAAGTTAGGAAAGATGAGTCCCAAGCTCAGTGAATAACTGGAAACAAAAACATCCAAAGTAAAAAAAAAAAAAAAAAAGCACCAAACAACCCACATTTTAATGTAGCATTGTGCTCACTAAGCAACATCAATAGTTACATATCGCATTCAGGATCCTGTGACATTAATGGCAGTGGGCATGAGATTCAGAAGTGTGTATTCTCAGACACATGAATAAGTGGAGTTGGATAAATTAAGGTTCTGAGTCATAGATCCTTGTTTTGAGTAGGTCCCAGAAATATGAAGTGCAATTTGATGCATTTTTTAAATTGTTTATTTTGCATATGTCTGAAAACATGACTGCTGCCCTTGAAACACAAACTGACAATGTTATAAAGTCTCATATTCTACATTGTCCTGCTGTGTTTTGTTTTCCTATTTTCACTTTAAAATTATACAGAATGATATGTGTACAAACTGCCCATTACCTGATGGAATATATGGGTTTCCTTCTCCACTCCCCTTTAACACACCAAATAATTGAATCATAATCATTAATTATTATCACACAGAGTTTTAAACATGTGTGGAAAATTATGTATCTTTATGAAGCTTTCTGTGTATGATACATCACACCTGGCTACGTCAGCACACATTGCTGTATTGAATTATTATTGGATTGATGTGTTTCATTAGATTGAATTGGTTTTATTTTTTTTTCTCCATGTTCTTTTTTAAGCTTTGTCTTAGAACACCTGTAAAAATTCTTATTCTTTCAAGTAATTCAGAAATGCTACCTTACTTTGCTTCTAATTTATTTTATTCCTTTCTGTAAGCAACTTTTCCCTTAAACAGGTTTAGACACTTTTCCATGGATTTGCCTTTCTGTTTTGTTAACCTAACAACTCTCAGAAAGTTACTGCCAGCAGAATATAAAACAAAAAAACAGAAGATTTTTTAGCATAAATATCACTAGGCATGTTGTTTCATTTCTAAGTTAGGAGCATATGTTCTCTATTCAATCGCTGCAGAGAAATAGGTGCTCCTTGAGTACAACTCAGAGCATCAAAGCTTTGGAATAGAGTCTGATCTGATCTCTCAGAGTAGGGGACTGCTGGAGAACATAAGAATTGCCTCCATATCATGCACTTGGCATTTTTTTTCTAAATAAAACCAGATGCAGAGAGGGACTAGTTCTGCATTCAGATGTCAGTGTACACATAACTGGAGTGTATATCTGGATGTGCATATTTCATACATCAGAAGTAACTTTAAAAAGACTAAGATAAATTCCTAAACTAGATGGAATAATTATACTTTTATCTAGTATGTCCTTCCAGTTACTCAGAGACACATAAATATTTTATCTGTTTCTGCTGTGATTCTGAGAGAGCTTAAAGACCAATCACACTCACTTTCAGTCTGTACAAGACATATACAAAACTCTAAAAAATAGTGAGAGGCTGCACATGTGTACCTGAATCAACTTTTATCACAGTCAAAATTTTCTTATGGAGAAAAATGGAGCACATTTTTTATGCAGACAAAAGAATTTGTTGCTTTAACAGTCTAATCCAAATACAAGAAGCAGATACCATTAATCTAATCACAATGATATGAACACTTTTCATTCAAATTGTTAAATTATTCCCAATTCCTATTAGTAATTCAGTTGAAAGTATTGCACACATAGACTTTCCAGTATCTTCCTCTGTTCTCAATTGCTATACTCGCCGTTCTAAGCACATGCAGTCAAAGAGCATTTTTCTTACTGTGAGATGCTGTGGTGGGTTGCCAGTATCCAGAGTCCTTTGTCAAGAGGAGTATGGGGTCTGTCGTGGTGGTAGGTCACTTTCTTTCCTCTTGAGTCTGGCATGTGGTGTTCTTTTTCATGCTTCCAAACACTGTTGCTAACACTTCTTTTAGCCTGATGCACAAATTTAATTTCAATGATTATTAACTTTTATTAAACTTCTACTATATGCAGTACAATTTCTTGGTACAGTTGCATAAAGCTACAAGCTAGTCAGAAGACAGTCATCAGATTGATGAGCAATGTGGTGTTGCAGCTAAAACTAAGCTGAAACAAAATCAAGTCCAGGCAGGTCAGTAAAGGCCTGAAAAGCCCTTTTATTGCTAAGTTAGTAAAAGACCTGTGGTGGGCTCACAACTGCAAAAACACTACACTTTCTGCATTGCAGTGCTATACTTGTGATTGTTCTTATGTGTCCTCTGAAGTCTTACAAAATTTAAGACCTTATCACTTGTGCATGGCTTTTGTATCATCTTCTGTTTCATTATTTTGCTTCTTCATTTGATGTTTTCCTGCCTACAGCAGACCTTTCTCTGAAGGTAGCCTTTTGTTTCCCTTCTGCCCACAAATCCTTTACGTTCGTACCCCACTGAATTCTTTCTGAATGTCTAAGATTCTATAAGTGTAATTTATCTTTACTAACCTGGGCTTTAACAAGTTAGTTTTCTGAGGCTGAGCTACTCATCCTAAGATCTTCTTACAAGCCAGAGATAAACAAGCATCTTTTCACTTATGTCTAAGGGCACATCTATCTAGCAGTTATGATGGATTGCAGTTACATACCTTTGTATCAAAAATATAAGTATTTCTTATGTATGTTAGTTTCTGTTGTTTCTCTGTGCAGTGTGTCTAAAATAATGTGAGGATTGTTTTGAAATTCAGCAAAACAATGTTTTTATAGAATGAAAGCAAGGACATGTCTTGCTGGTATTAGTGATAGCCTCAGGGCACATGGGAATGCTTGAACAGGAAAGAAAACAAAACAGAAGACAACACATATATATACACACAAAATGAATCTATGATGTTCTGTGTTGCCAAGTTATTGTATTAGATTCTCCATAGTCTAATTCAGTTGAGAGTTACAATATTCACACAAAATGCATACCTTACAAGTAGAGCTGTTGGAACTTTCATTTCCTTTCAGATCTTTTGTCCAAAAAAACCCACCAAAACCCCAACCCCATACCTTGAGTTTCTCTTAATAAGGCTCAGAGTCTGAAAACTTCCTTTTTTAAAATATGAAGTTTTAAAAGAGAAATCTATATGTTTTTCCAGACTCCTAAACGCATATTTCTTCTCCTATATTTGGATATAACGTTGAAGTATTCAACTGCACAAATATTTTTGCATTTTGCATTAAGCATTCTTATCAGTAGTGGTTTCATTGATTTATGCTTTGAAATAGGAAAAAGATAATCAAATCTGCCGTGTAAATACCTCTCTTTTTCAGTTATTCTTAATAATTTATAGTCTTTTTTTGTATTTCATGATTTTGTGATGGAGGGGAACTCAATTTTTTAGTAGTTTCACACTCCTTTTTGTGACTCAGCTTCTATTTTTAAACTAAACTTTCAGTTGTGAATTATTATTAATTTATCATAATATAGAAAAGCCTTTTCAACAACTGCCAGTATTGGTGAACATGTATCCCATTAGCTTCAGTGTAAGTACAATTATAACAAGGCTGGTTGTGGCTGTGAAAACAGCACCTGCAAAGTTCTATTGCCTTTTTGATAAAAAACAGTTAGAATGAAGCAAGTGGTCTCTACAAAAGTTGTTAAGGAGAGAAGAAATAATCTGAGAAGGGAAAAATGGAATTTAATAGAATCCAATATAATGTTTGAGATTCAAGTGATAAAAGGGAAGATTTAGAGCAAAATAGACATAAATACTTGTGGTTTTGTTTTGTATTTTGTTGTGTTTTGGGTTTTTTTTTCTTTTCTTTGCTGGATGCAATTTCTTTTTCTTTTTTTATAGCACAGACATTGTAATATAAAGCTTCTGTTAGTTTTGACAGCAATAATTCAGTGATACTTCACACTTTCCTTTGGGGACAGATTCATTGAGTAGTTACAGGAGGAATTCAGACATTCACAGTAAAAGTCACCACATTACTAACAGTGATATGTAGCTTAATAATGACCTATTTTTCACTTAGAAAATTACCATATTTTACAACAAAAGTTTCACCATAGGGACTTTTATTAGCACTTGTGCATACAAATGCCAGCAGCAGCGTCCTGAGGGCACTTGAGTAATGAAAAAGGCCACAAGACACCATCTATGGTATTGGACTTCATATTATATTATACTATATCTCTATTTGTACCAAATGTGTACATTGTGACTTTGGGGTAACCAGAGATACACTTAAGACTGCAATAGAACTTCCATTGTAACTCAAATGTTTTGTTTTTAATTCTACCATCAGAATTACTTCTAAAATAGACTTGAAATATATATTTTTATCAACTTCCCTTTGGGATATCAAAAAAAAAAAAAAAAAGGTTCCTGACAATTATTTATTTCTTTATTTCCTGGTAAAGCTATATGAAATCTATTTTTCATTTTTTGTAAATTGGTATGAATTCATTTTAGAAATTATGAAGAATTTAATTGTTTGCTGGACTGTACATAAACTTGGAATAAAGACAGATATAAATACCCTTTTGTACTTCTGTTCATGAGCAAAAATATGCATCCAAATATATGGTATTGCTTTGAGGTGCCCAATGAACAAGCAGCTAGAGGGTGGAGCCAATAATTCATAAACAGGAATTGACAAATTGAATTACAGGCTGGTGTTGGGGCAAGCCAGTAGATTTCTACTCAGCTTTCGTCCTAAAGAAAGGCATGATTTTGTGTTATGGAGATCTCTAAGCTTCTTTTTAAGTAACACAACTGCATATTTATCTTGTTTTAGAGTCTATGTGAAAGTCAGTTTCACAAAAATCAGTTTCAGTACAGACTACATTTTTGTTAAAATCGTTGAGGCTGGGATTCCTCTGCCATAATGTGGTGTTGTAGTTTAAACTTGGTAGGCATCTAAGCTCATTCACTCCTCACTGCTGAGATGGGGAAAAAAACAGAAAGGTTAAGGTGAGAAAACTCGTGGGTTGAGATGAAGACATTTTAATAGGTAAAGCAAAAGCTGTACATGTAAGCAAAGCAAAATGAGGAATTCATTCATTTCTTCCCACCAGCAGGCAGATGTTTAGCTATTTCCAGGAAAGCAAGGCTCTCTCACATGTAATAGCTACTTGGGATGACAAACTCTGAATGCCCCCCTCCCCACACACAATTCCTCTTTCTTCCCCCAGCTTTTATTGCTGAGCACAGCATCATATGGTGTGGGATATCCCTTTGGGAAGTTGCGGTCAGCTGTCCTGACTGTGTGCCCTCCCAACTTCTTGTCCACCCCCAGACTACTTGCTAGTGAGGAAGTATAAGAAGTAGAAAAGGCCTTGACACTGTGTAAGCTCTATTCAGCGATGGCTAAAACACGTGTGTTATCAACACTGTTTTCATCACAGATCCAAGATGTAGCACCATACAAACTACTGTGAAAAAAAGTCACTCAATCCCAGCCAAAATGAGCAGAACCTACACCTCTTATTCCATACCATTTACATTGCACTCTGGTCCCACACTATCCAATACATCCTCATTAACTACTTCCCCCCTTTCCATCCTTTGGTATGTACACAGACATAATTTCCTTAGTCTATGGTCCACCCCTGGAAAATGCCCAAGAAATGTCTATAAAATGCCCAATGAGTTCATTTAGACCATGACTTTGGGCTCCATCTTTTATTGTGTCTAATCAGGACAGGAGAGTTGGTGTGCTGTGTTGGATTGCTGCACACCAAAACCAGCTCAGGTTGTGTCACCACTGCACTTGCCTGGTTCCTTATGATATTCATTCTTCATTGGTTCAGGTGACCCCTGCTGTAATGCCTTTGACATATAGCAGCCTCAGCAGTGGTGACATACAGCATCATATAACATCAGCATCATATGGCAATGGCATCATACAACTGGAATGATGGGTTATTTTCACCCAAAAGTAAATCTACTTGGGGTACGTGTTGGACTTCTCCATCCTTACATATTACTGACCAAGTACACCCAGGTCTTTGAGAAAAAGAAAACCCATAAATGGGTTTGCCTTTTCACGAGACCCGGACTGCCTCTCCCAGCCAGTTCCTTATGTGCACTTGTTGGGGTTTAACCCCAGCCGGCAGCTAGGACCACACAGTCGCTCACTCAATTCTTCCCCTCCCCCCTCCAGAAGGGTAGGGAGAAGAGGGAGACAAGGATGGGAAAGGAAAACAAAAGCAACTCATGGGTTGAGATAGGCACCAGTATAGGTTGGGGGTGGACCTGCTGGGAAGTAGTTCTGAGGAGAGGGATCTGGGGGTCCTGGTAGATAGTAAATTATCCATGAGCCAGCAATGTGCCCTTGTCTCCAAAAAGGCTGATGGAATTCTGGGCTGCATAGGGAAAAGTGTGTTCAGTAGGTCGAGGGAGGTCATTCTCCCCCTCTACTCGGCACTGGTGAGGCCACAACTGGAATACTGTGTCCAGTTTTGGGCTCCCCAGTTCAGGAGGGACAGGGAACTGCTGGAGAGAGTCCAATGAAGGGCAACCAAGATGATTGAGGGATTGGAGCATCTCCCTTACGAGGAAAGGCTGAGAGAGCTGGGACTCTTTAGCCTGGAGAAAAGAGAAAGCTGAGGGGAGACCTTATTATTGCTTACAAATATCTAAAGGGTGGGTTGAAGGAGGATGCAGCCAGACTCTTCTTGGTGGTTCCCAGTGACAGGACGAGGGGTAATGGACATAAGTTGGAAAATAGGAAGTTCCGTTCCAACACACGGAAAAACTTCTTTATGGTTAGGGTGACAGAGCAGTGGAACAGGCTGCCCAGGGAGGTTGTGGAGTCCCCTTCTCTGGAGATTTTCAAAACCTGCCTGGATGCAGTCCTGAGTCATGTGCTCTAGGCAATCCTGCTTTGGCAGGGGAGTTGGACTAGATGATGTCTACAGGTCCCTTCCAACTCTGAAAATTCTGTGATTCTGTGATTCTGTGCTGGAGCACATTCAAAGCAGTGCAATGAAGATGGTGAAGCATCTCAAGCACAAGTCTTATGAATACTGGCTAAAGAAGCAGGATTTTTTTAGCCTGGAGAAAAGGAGGCTCAGGGGAGAGGTAGTTGTAGAGAGGTGGGTGTCGGTCTCTTCTCCCTAGTAACAAATGATAGGGCTAGACGAAATGGCCTCAGGTTGCACCCTGGGAGATTTATATTGAATATTAAGAAAAATTTCTTCACCGAGAGGGTTGTCAATCATTGGAACAGGCTCACCAGGGAAGTGGTTGAGTCACCATTCCAGGAGGTATTTAAAAGACGTGTAGAAGTGGTGCTTAGGGACATGGTTTAGTGGTGGACTTGATGATGTTAAGGGTCTTTTCCAACCTAAATGATTCTATGATTCTATGTTTCACATTCATGGATAACCTGTGCAATGGTGTCAATGGTTAAGTCCATCCTTCAGTCACAAGCACATCTTTATGTTGCTTCTCTTTCTAGGTGTCCTGATGTGTCAGGGGCCCACAAAGATATAAATAGCTCACTATTATGTTCCCCTATCCAGGTCCACCTAAACAACTATTTAGAATAGAATGGAACAGACTATTTCAGTTGGAAGGGACCTACAATGATATCTAGTCCAACTGCCTGACTAATTAGAGTCTGACCAAAAGTTAAAGCATGTTGTTAAGGGTATTGTCCAAATGCCATTTCTAGCAGCCTCATCCACCTTCTTGTTGTTTCAATGTTTTTCAGTAGCATGACCCTTGGATATGTGAGCATCTACATGACATACTTTTACAAGCAGGTTCTCTGCCTGCGTAGCAATATCTTGCCACAATGTAGCAACCCAGATGGGTTTACCTCTGTGCTGCCAGTTGTTCTGCTTCCATTGCTGTAGCCACCCCCACAGGGTATTTGACACCATCCATGAGTCCATAGAGTTCTAGAGTATTAGCTGTTTTTCTCATTCAACAATATCCAAAGTCAGCTGGGTGACTTTAACTTCTGCAAACTGTCCCAATTCAGCTATTTCTTCAACAGTTTCTGTGACTTGCCATGCAGGACTCCACATAGCAGCTTTCCGCCTCTGATGCTTTCCCACAATATGACGGGAGCCACCAGTAAACAGGTCATATTGCTTCTCTTTTCCTGTTATTTTTCAATACAGTGGGATCTTTTCAGCACAAGTCACCTCACGCAGTGATGCTCCAAAATTTCTGTCTTCTGGCCAATCCTTGATCACTTCCAGGATTCCTACACAGTTGGAGTTTCCCATTTGAGCTCATTGCATGAGCAGTGTAACCCACTTACTCCACGTAGTGTCAGTCTGCATGAGCAGAAGAGAGACCCCCTTTGAACGTCCAGCCCAGCACAGTTCTTCGAAACTGTTCTTCATTCTTCAAAACCAGTAAAATATGTTGAGTTCCTTGATTTTCAAAAGTATGAAATGAAGATTTAATTGCCTTCAAAAATGGATTCTCAAATACGTACCTAAAATAAGGCACTGAAATTACTGATATAGTGAACTAGAAGACAATAAAATTATTTTGATTTATATTAATAACTTTAACACTTCTTTCTAGATATAATATTCATAATATGTGAAGTTTGTTATATGAAATCATAAGAGAGAATTCAAATAACAGATTATAGACATATTTTAGATATTTCTCTTCATAGGATATTGTGTGGAGACTAAAACACTTCTGAAAGACAATTTGTTTCACCTAAAATAAGGCTACAGAGTACACTGCACTCTAAGTTGGACTGTTCCTTACAAAGATAGCTGTAAGAAATTCAAATGCAGGCACCTGTTTTGCACATGGCAAAACCTTTGTGTCTTGCTTAACAACATCTATTCAGGTCATGTTTTCCTCGGTGTAATGGAACAAACAATGCTCTGAAATTTAAAGACTGGTTTGCCCTGAGAGTTAGGTAGTTCAATCTATAACAATCGATAACAATAGATAGCAAACAATCTATTACACTGTCCTTCATTACATAATAATAGTTAGACTATTGTGTTAACCTTATTACTAAAGCTGCAATTATACAGATACAAAACGTAACCTAACCTAACACTTGCAATGGCAGCACGCAGTGGTCATACAGACACAAAGCATGCTGGCATTTCAGACTTTGTCACATTAACTACAGCACCATCACCCACCAAAGACCCAGTGTGACAACCCAAGGAATGTCAGGGTTTCTCTGGGAGGGTACTCATGCTGACGGTAGTGGGTACATGCTACTCACTGAGGTCTGTTCCCTTTCTGGTTCTGACCACAGTGTACATGCACAGCTTTCTTGCTGTGGGTGCACAGCAGGGGCAGGGTCATCTTCTTCCTGTCACTGGCCTATGGTCTGGCCCAGGGATGAGTGTCCTCTGGGACAGCTGGAGGAATGTGCCAAAACCCAACCTGCCACGACTTGTGTTGACCTTGGTGACCTCATGTGGATCATCTCGCCAGGTTTTTATCCAGTTGTTATCTGTTTCTGGCAGTCTGTGCATTAGTGATGTCAGTTTCAATAAGCGCAGTTCAATAGTTACTTTCCTTTCTGTACCCATCTTCTTAAAGCTACAGTTTATGTATTTATTTCTGTCAGATTGCAGCACCAGTGGAAAGTCATGCAAGCTTCACCACAACCAGCATGCATGCAAAAGATTACATTCCCATGTCCTGAATTTAACTGTTTCTATATAGCTGTAAAATAACAAAGGGACACACAAACCATTTATGCAAACGATTTAAAAACACATTTTGCATATGGAAAGCAAAATTTTGAGACTTTTTTCCTCTGTATCCAATTTTGAAGTTAATAGAAGTTTTCCTAGTGTAAAATGGAGACATTATATTAATTTCAGTAGAGCTTTTCTAGATGTGTAACACTGTAATCTACATGAGAATCTATTGTTTAGAAATTTGTAATAAAATACGTCTGAACCCCCTTTTATATTGCAGGATAAGCAGCATAAGACTTTTAAATCATTACTCCTTTTTTTAGTCAAGATTTTAAGCTTCCACAGTCTTACTAGTTAAACTTTAAAGTGCCGTTCTACAAATTGAAATCTGTAAAATTATTCAAATAGAGAAAGACTGACAATAAGACAAGAAAGATATGCAACAAAATGCTATACAGAAGACACATTTGATAAAGAAGCCCTTTGAAAAAGCTTACTCATTAAGTCTATGTTTTATCTAAACTTGTGATTATAATTTACTTTATGCAGTGGGTTAACCTTGGTCAACAATCAAACTTCCACCCAGCTGCTCATTCCTGCCCCCTCCCCAGCAGGAACAGGGTAAAAACAGGAAAAAAAAAAACAAAAACCAAACAACAAACCAAACCAAACCAAACAAACAAAAAAAGAAAACCACAAAAACCCACAACCAAATAACAGGAACAAGAAAGCTCGTGGCCTGAGATAAAGTCAGGGAGATCACCTACCAATCACCATCATGGGCAAAGCAGACTCAACATGGGGATGATTAAGTTATTGCCAATTAAGCAGACTTGGGCAGCAAGAAACAAAAAAAACCCCCAAGCATTAAAACAACACCTTTCCTCCCCCTACTCCCAGGCTCATCTTCACACTTCATCTCCAACTCTTCTACATCCTCCCACCTAGAGCTGCACAGGGGAGGATGCAAAATGGGGGTCATAGTCAGTTCATAACAGCTCTCTGCTGCTACTTCCTCACACTTTTCTCCAGGGTTGGCTGGGTTTTCCCAAAGCAGCAGGGAATATCTGTTCAATGGAGCTTCTCCTCTTGTCAGGCTTTGGTCTTCCATCTGCTCTTTCTCACTCTTTTTGTTCCACCGTCCTCTATCTCCACAGCATTTTTACCCTTTCTTAAACATGTTTTCAACAAGGTGCCACCATCTTGGCTAAGAAGCTCAGCTATGTCCTGCAGTAGGTCCATTGGAGTTGGCTGAAACTGGCTCTGTCCATGGAGAGGCAGCTCCGGTGTCTCCTCACAGAGGCCACCCCTGCAGCACCCTCTACCAAAACTTTGGCACCTACACCCAATGCACTTTAATTCAGCAAGCCTTTGCTGATTTCATAAAGGGCAAGGCCACCTTCTCCTCTATTTGTTCCTGCAGAATCTTTTGGTCCTCACTATTTTTTATTCAGCTATGCAGTGAATTGAAACCGGAAATTCGTCTGCTAAAGACTGTCCTCTCCACCTACACACAGGGAAGTCAGAGACAAGTACCACTGCATTTAATGGCAGCATAGACTTACTCAAATGAAAATAATGCAATGCTAAATTTTAATGTGGCAACTCCTCAGCATCAATGAATAAAGACAGATAAGAAGTATTCTTTCCTCATGACTGAGTGGATCTTGCTGATGTCATTCATCATTCACATTGTTTATTCTTTCCTAATTACTCTGTAGGATGATTATCTTATAAGAACTTTCGTACATCATGTATCATCTGGCTCGTGGCTCCTTTTCTCTTCCTTTAATAAGTAATGAAAACTTATATGTATTTATAAAACACACCATTTCTAAGTGCCCTGGAAACATTTCTGATCCAGTGAAAGGACTTTATGCTATTTATATTTTCCATTGGAAAGAACAGTAATGATATATGCACACTTTACCTGTGATTAATACATAGCAGACAGAAAACCGTGCATCACAGTTTTAAACACAGGACAGAAATACTGAAAGTTCTAATGAAAGAATTGAAGACAGAGACTCGGAGGCTGATGAATAGAAGATCTTTCTAAGATAAATCACCATTTTAAAGAAAAAAGTAGATAATAAAATTACATGATTTTTCATCATAGAATTATCAAAATAAAGCTTTTTATCTTCACTAAGCTGACAGTGCTATTAGAACTCAAACCAGAATATAATGAAGTCATCAGTTTTTTATATGGTAGATCTAGTCCATCTGTCCATAAACCTGCTTGTTGAATTTGTTATTCAATTTTATTTTTTTTTTTTCCTTTCATGAGCAACCTCTTCAAAAGCTAAACCAAAGAAATATCCTCCCTTTGGATCTCCACAGTATTTGGTGTCATGCAGATAGAGAACAAAAAGACCTATAGACAGTATGTAATTAACACATAAAACAACAGACAACAACTGAGTGGATTAAAAAAAACAAGAACACAAGCAAACCCCAAAGCCGTTATTAATCCATAACCTACACAGCGATCATAGGACACCAATTGTCTAACTATTAGCAATTGTTTTGAAGAGATTGCAACAACAGAGTCATCTCTGGAGGAACATGAAGGAAAACAGTAAGCTACATAGCAGCCGATAGACTTGATTAGCAAAAGTGCTGCTCAAGGGGCTGAAATGTTGCTCACGTTGACATTCTTGGTCAGCATTTCTCAAAAAGAAAACAAGTTTTCCTGATGTGTAATGCTCTTGCAACACATGTGGCAGTACACAGCCTTAAAGGCTTCTGTATTAATGTTAAGGTTTCATAACACTAAGTAGTTGGTAGGAGATTTACAATATCAGCAATAGCAATATAGCTTCTGGTAGGCTTGTAATACAAATTAGGCACATTTTGTTGTACTGCTGTATAACGATTTATTCGTGCAAGTTGAACATGGTCACATAGCTCACTCTTGACAAAGTCATAGTTTACTTACACAGTTCATCTCATATTAAGCATAGAAAATATCTCACATCCCATGCGAAGCATGAAGTGCGAGGCACAATTTCAGGGTATTTTAGAACAGTCTTTGTGCACATGAGATTAATTCCTCTTAGCATCATGAGTCTTCAAGAAAATCTAGTAACTGAAGTGCTTTAAAAAAATTACCTTGCAATGCCCAGCTTTAATTGTCTGCTCTCCCAGGCAGAATTGAAAACCTACAGTTGCAAATACATAATTGTATAGATATATGATCCAGATGTAAAATTAAACATCTCAGAATGGGATCCAACACAATCTGAATAATATACGGAGCCACTCAGAACTACCTCATAGAGCTGTGTCTCTCCTGTGATTTTTTTAATAATTCTCAACCTTCTCTGCCAACTAACTCAACAGTGAGTGAGAAAGGCTAGTTCACCCTCGGGAAAGACTTACCTTCAAAGAGAAGTTTATCTCTACATTGACTACAAAGAAACACAAATGACAACCTAGTTTAGCCATGAGATCCTGAAGTTGAGCGAAATGAATCCCGCTTCCTATAGTAACCGATGAACAGAAATAGAAAGAAGCTCAATGTCCATCAAGACTTTAACTTATTTCCTAAGGTTTCCTACAGACTCTATATGGTCAAATGACTAAATCAATACAGATCTAACAGCTTTTAAGTTTGAAATATTTGAGTCTCACTCAACTTGACATTCTCTTGTGTTCATAACAGAATCTGGAATTATTAAATTATTTAATTTAACCATCACTGCTATTATCTAATCATGCTTTTTTTTTTTTCTTTTTTTCTTGCCCACTAATTGTGGAAACTTTTTGGAAAACAACAGACACATATTGAAGGTCAACATGAAGGAGGAAATCATGCACTGACACTGAAACTACTGCTACTCCCCAACAGATGCAGAATGTGTATTAATTAAAAGACTGACTTGGCAGAAATAGTAACAAAGTGTAGATAATAAGTTACAGCTGTGTTTAACTAATAATACTTTGTGTGTATAAGTCTAGAAACCACTGAGCACAAGCCGCAGAGCTAGCCCACGTTGTAGTAAAAAGTATATAATGGTTTAAGTATTTTAAAAAAGTGGCTTCAGCATTGATCATATTGGTCTGCATCTGAGTCCATCCGCAACTAATGATTAGTAAACTTGGTGGCCTAAATTCATATTTGAACTTTATATTGTGTCTCCTGGGTTTCAAACCAAATGTTGTGTGAACAATTTTTCTCTATATTTCCAGCTTAGTATCAGAATATTATTTCACGCAGGACTTTAACACTTGAATCCATCACAAGAATCTGGTATTGAAAATATGTATGAAAAATGGAAAAGGGAAGATGGTTCTTGAACAGTTTCTTGAACATACAGAATTTTCCTGCAGAGTTTTGATCAAAATAATCTTGCATGATGCTTTTTCTCATAAGTCTTAGGCTGTTGACTATTGTTGACCTCAGAACTGAAACAGTCCTATGCAAATTATCAGTGGGCCTCCAAAAACACACTGTAAGATTTTTCCCGTTCAACAGAAATGATATGTGTTTACAAGTAGAAGCTGCAGTCCGTGATCTGTTTATAAACCTTTTCTTTGAGTTGGATTCTACTATTTAGTCATGTTCATCCTCCATACACGAAACCTCTGTCACCTGCCGAAAGCACAGCAGATTCCGGATTGATGCATGAAATACAGCCAACTTCCTCAACCTGCCACTTGTTGACTTCTGTTTCCTACCTTGTAAAGATGATCTAGAAGGATCTTTACATCCTGAGGAAATAAATACAGCTTCTTAAGACTAAGCAGGCTGGTCAGGTTGTTCTCTAGTAAATCAAGAATATTCTATGTTGACACTTTATGTCTAGTGTTCAGTCAACTGGCAAATTTCAAACTTTATCGGAACTTGATTTTTATTAGACATATCCGTTAGGTTTCTGTCTGCAAAATTATGCTCTCTAAAAGAAAATACTTTAATAGGGTGAGGTAAGGAAATAAACGATGAGATTGTTCATAGTCTCATTACTTTATAAGACACAAAAACCTAATCATTTTTTATTAGGAAACTGATAGAAGGAGGTGCTCGTGAGAACTTTCTGAAATGTGATTTGAATGATACGTGTGTTTGGAGCAGGTTTCCAGCAAGGAGAGGATGGATCTGAAAGCAAGACTGTCAGGTGTGTTCTTATATAGCCATCCTCAGGTTTTATGCTGGTGTCGCTGTTGTCCAGTTATGAACCATTTTGTAGCTTTTGTCACTATAAGTCTTCTGCCTGGAAAAAGAAGATCAATGATGAATGCTGGACATGGTTGCAATGTTATGCTATAAACCAGGACCTTCATGTTAGGGAACTAAACCAAAAAGAAAACTGTTTCTTTTTAAACTGTAACCATAACAACTGTGATATTTTTTTCCCCCATTATTCTTTCAGTCATCACAAACTTGCGTTCATTTGTTTCAAGGTGCACAATAATTGTCACTGATGTGTGAAAATACAATGTGCAGTTGGAAACACCTCTTAAAATCCTATTTATGTACAAAACTGACAAGCCTGTGTAAATCATGAACCTGAAATCAATGTCTGATAGAATATAAACCATCTAAAAGTCAAGGGAAAGCAAAACTTATCTTTTAATTTGCAGAGTGCCTTTGTTGATTGAGGAAAGAATGAATCTTGAGCCAGTCTGGAACAGTTCATGTAAGTTTCCAATAAGCCTCTACCTAATGTTCGTAATACCTGAATGTTTGTCAAAGCCAGCATAGTTAATCAGGGAATTTTCCACGGGTAGCCGTACATGAAAGTATAATGTTGCTAATATTCATAGTTTGCTTTATTTGGTTTTGTCTTTTGTTCATTCAGCTCTCATGACCTAGGTTAAGTTCCAAACTCCTAAATTAAGATGTCTACAGAGTTGAGGTCACTCAGGGATCAGAGTATATACACTCTCACTACAGGCATTAGAAAGCCATTCTTAAGAGATACCTATCTTGCCCTGAAGGCGGTATCTACACTGAGATAGCTAGGGGCTTATGCAAGATGTATAAGGAGAGGCAGAGGGAAGTGGAATTGTTCTGCCTGGACAGAGAAAACTAAGGGAGATCTAATTTTCATTTTCAGCTACCTATCTTGGAGGTAGAAGGGGTATTATAGGGAAGACTAGACAGGAACCTTCTCAGAGGTGCATAACAACAAGACAATTCTGTCTAGAAGAAAGAATGGGGTTGATCACAAAGAGAGTGGAACAGGCTACCGAGAGAGGTTAGGTATTCTACCTTCTTGGAGATATTCAGACTTTTATTGGACCAGGCCCTGAACAGCATGATACAACTTTGAATTTAACCTTTGTTAGGAAAAGGTAGGGACTAGATGACTTCAAGAAATCATTTCCAATGCCAGCTATGGCTTTAAATTTTCTTCTTGAACAAAAATGTCTTACACTAAAAAAAATATGTTGAGAATCTCTATTACTAACATCTTCAAGTTACTGTAACTGAATTGTACAATAGAATCAAGTACATTGTGGAACAGCTGTTCTCAGAAATAGCTGTTGGACAGGGAAATCTTATTTTTGACAGGTAATATACGCACATTTAACAACTTACATATACCCAAAAGTTATTGCAATACCTAACTGAGTTATTGCCATGTTCTTTCTGCAAAATTCAACTAGGCACTATGCAATACTACTTCACTATGAACAAACTTGCACTGTAGATAATTTTCTACAAGCGGTTTTGTTAACAAAAATAAGAATACACAGTAAGATAAAGTATAGTTCTGCCTTCAAACTTCACTTGATGATAATTTCGAACAGAAATAGTTCTTTTCCATCTGTTGTGCACCTTAAAACTCTTGACATGGGGTCTGCCACTTAGGATGATCAGGTACTCTTCCTGAGCCATGCTTCCAAATACTTCCAAAAATGCAGAGATGTGTAGGTTTTAATATGATTTCTGAAGGATTCCCTCTTTAATTATAATGATTTTATTAACTGAACAGTTATGAGAAAAAAAGTTCATGATTTAGTCAATAAAACTTGTTTAATGTTAAATGTGAAATATTTTTTGTCTTTTCAGTAAGGAATATACATTTTTAAATACTTTCTTCTATTAAGCATCATCCTAGATAATGAACTAATTACTGGTCATATTTAATCTCAGGGGTATTTGTCTTCATAAAAAAATCCCAGATTTAAAGAAGTTCATTTGCAATGGCAAGTGCAGCTCAGCATTTTAATGTGGAAGACTACAAAGGAAGAGGTATTTGTTTGAAATTGAGGGTTTTTTTTGTGATTTAATAATTAATAGAAGAAGATAGTATCAACTTTAATCTTCAAAATCCTGCAGGGGATAATATTAATGTAAATCATCATTATGATGCACAAAAGTGCTCGCAATATTGTTGAAATGAAATTCATGATAATCCCTTTGTGTAAGGACAGATTTCCCAATAAATCTGCATATGTCATTAAAAAAAAAAAAAAAAAGAATTACCCAAACATATAAAAAATAGATAGGAATTTGTGTTAAGCATTTAGCTCTTAGTGAAATTTCAATCTACTTGTCTTTAGGCTGTTTGCATTTTCATAATATCTTCATATGTTGTACAGTTTTACAATTTATTTTCCATTTCTTGCAGTGTAATTTTTATTTCCTTACAGTTTCAGTTTGAATGAAATTTCAGAAACTTGTAGCAAGAACAGGTTTAGGAGATAGGAATCAGTTTTGGTTCTGTTATGTTCAACTTTCATTACTGACAAACGAAGTCAAATAGTCAAATCTAAGCAGAAAGTATGACCAATAATCCAGGAGTTTTGGAGTTAACTTTGCTTTAAAAACAGAAAAAGCAAACAAAACTCACTTACTTGAAGTTAATGAAAGTTCAGACGTTGTCATTAAGAAATAATACAAAACAAAACAAAACAAAGCAGATTTTCAGGTATCATCCTTCTTATACTCTGGGGTTTTGTATATCAAAGTACTTCTAGTCCCTTCCATGTATTTTGTATTGACCTGTTTCCAGTATTATGCATTTGTGAGTCTCATTTTCTTCAGATGATAGAAATGTTGATTTTTTTATATATGTTTTATAATAGAGGTTAAAAATGTTCCAGTAGTAGACATCTTCTTTTCCTTCTAAATGCTAATCATAATCTGACCAAAGAGTTTTTGTTTTAAAATAACTAAATTTTAAAAAGAGCAAAACAAATATTGGAAATAATGTTATTAACCGTAGAGCAGCTTTCTTTGGTGCCTTTGTGGAAATGTTGACAGTTAGGTTTACATGGTTTACATGGTCACACAAATCTGTGTGTAAAGCACAGAAGTTATGGTTTACTTATATTTAAAAAGAATCTAAAACATAATTAAGACAAAATAATAATATTAACTTACCTTCTGCATCCACAGAATGAAAAATGACTGAGCCAAAAGAACATTGATCTGGCTTAGTTTTGTACATAATTAATGTAAAGGATAATGTATAAACAAATGAAAACAATAAAATAATTCAGAAACAAAGAAACAACCTACAACAAATAGTTTATCTATCTGAATCACATCCAAGAAAGACAAAGTCTGTAACAGTCTTTTAAAATAATGAAATATTACAATACTTCTCACTGTCTAGATTAAGATCTAAAATCTGGTTTATAGTTGAGAGACAATTAGATGTCACTATTAAAACTGGAAAAGAAAAAAAGAAAAAAGAAAAAATATAAAACCTCTGTTTCAAAAAGTTATTCAATAGGAATGATTTTCTAGATTATTTTTTTACCGATTAAAGAGTTTCTTGTAGAGTTTGGAGTGTGTATGGTTTGTTGTTCAAAGAACATTTTCCATCTTGCGTTTTTCTATTCAGTTTTTCAAATTTCCACAAACACTTGAATTTCTCTGACAACTTATTCACAAAAAAAAAAAAAAAAAAAAAGGGGAACACATCCACCCCACAATAGAACATTAAAAAAAAAAATATAAATATTTTTTCAGAAGAACTTTCTCAGGATATTATTCAGAAGTGAGGTGGATCACAAAATTTCTGAAAAATTCAAGGAACTATGTTTACGACAGAAATCTTACCAACAAAGTTAATACACCTAAGTCTTGAATGATTATGCTTTCACAGAAATTCACAAACACTGGATATTTTAATTACACATGTAATTTCAACCAAACGTCATTACTCTTGTGCAAGTTGTAACATCTTATATAGATCATAGAGGGCAGAACACTTTTTACTGGATAACTTTAAGCTTTAAATCTTAGCTATTTCCATTGGTCTTAAAAAGGAATTCTTCCACCAATATATTCATATTAAGCTGCTAAAATGTGAGGCATAAGTGGTGACTGGTAGGAAGTTGACTGGTGAAAAAGGTGGTATAGCAGCATTTTTAATTTGCTTAAACAATCTTTCATCCCAGCTTTTTAAGTACTTAATAAAATATTTTCTCCTTTTTTCTCTCTCTCTCTATTTTGAGGAAGAGGAAGGATAAAGGTTGCAACAAGACAAGAGATAAAGTTGATACATACAACTTATTTCCATCAAGTGAGTACTTGAGTTATTCAGGAGTGAAAGTGTACTTTTTTTGGTTTTAGAATCACAGAATCATAGAATCATAGAATATTCTGTGTTGGAAGAGACTTTTAAAGGTCATCTAGTCCAATACAATGACCAGGGACATCTTCAGTTGAATCAGGTTGCTCAAATCCCTCTCCGACTGGACCATGAATATTTTTCGGGATGGGGCATCCACAACTTCTTTGGGCAATCTGTTCTAGTGTCTCACCACTGTCATTGTAAAAATGTCATCCTTATATCTAGTCTAAATCTACCCTCTTTCAGTTTAAAACCGTTATCCCTCATCCTATCACTAAAGTCCATGATAAAGAGTCCCTCCCCATCGTTCCTGTAGGCTGTCTTTAAGTACTGAAAGGCTGCAGTGAGGTATCCCTGGAGCCTTCTCTTCTCCAGGCTGAACAACCCCAACTCTCTCAGCCTTTCTTCATAGGAGAGGTGTTCCCTCCCTCTGATCATCTTTGTGTCCCTCCTCTGGATCCACCACAGCAGGCCCATGTCCTTCCTGTGCTGAAGTCTCCAGAGCTGGATGCACTACTCCCAAGTGGGGTCTCACAAGAGTGGAGTAGAAAGGCAGAATCACCTCCCTCAACCTGCTGGCCACGCGGCTTTAGATGGAGCCCAGGATATGGGTGGCCTTCTGAGCTGCGAGTGCACATTGTCAGTTCATGTCCAGCTTTTCATCCACCAGTAAACCCAAGTAAACCCAAGAGGGCCGGTCTCAAAACCTTTATCCCCCAGCCTATATCGATACCGGGAGTTGCCCAAACCAAAGGACCTTGCACTTGCCCTTGTTGAACCTCATGAGGTTCATATGGGCCCACTTCTCAAGCCTGTCCAGGTCCCTCAGGCGTGTCAACCACACAACCCAGCTTGGTGTTGTCTGCAAACTTGCTGAGGGTGCACTTGATCCTACTGTCTGCATCATTGATGAGATGTTAATCAGTACTGGTCCCAATATGGACCCCTGAGGGACACCACTTGTCACCGATCTCCATTTGGACATTGAGCCGTTGTACCACTACCCTCTGGATGCAACCATCCAACCAGTTCTTCATCCACCAAAGAGTCCACCCATCAAATCCATACCTCTCTGATTTAGAGAGAAGGATGTTGCGGGGGACCATGTCAAAGGCCTTACAGAAGTCCAGATAGACAACATCCGTAGCTCTTCCTTTGTCCACTGATGTAGTTACTCCATAGAATGTCACTAAATGCATAAACCAAATTCAATAGATAACATTCTTTTAAGAGATGATGATCTTCACACTGTTTCTACTTTATGTTCATGTAAGTTTCACCTAAAAGTAATTAAACAAGCTGGGCTTAATATTCTTAATCATTCTGCATCAAGAAGAGCGTGGCCAGCAGGTTGAGAGAGGTCATTCTCCCCCTCTACTCTGTCCTGGTGAGGCCACATCTGGACTATTGAGTCTAGTTCCAGACTCCACAGTTCAAGAAGGACAGGGAACTGCTGGAGAGGGTCCAGCAAAGGGCTACTAAGATGATTAGGGGATTGGAACATCTTTCTTACAAGGAAAGGCTGAGGGTCTTGGGTCTTTTTAGTCTAGAGTAAAGATGACTGAGAGGGGGATCTTATCAATACTTAACGGGAGGCTGCCAGGTGGATGACAACAGTCTTTTTTCAGTGGTGCCCAGTGATAGAACAAGAGGTAACGGGCACAAACTTGAACATAGGAAGTTCCATCTTA
The DNA here is from genome assembly GCF_000708025.1 of Charadrius vociferus. Lineage (NCBI taxonomy): Eukaryota > Metazoa > Chordata > Aves > Charadriiformes > Charadriidae > Charadrius > Charadrius vociferus. Next base: position 2,675,542 of record NW_009661373.1, on the reverse strand, counting down.
ACATGAGAAGGAACTTCTTTACTTTGAGGGTAGTAGAGCACTGGATCAGGCTTCTCAGAGAGGTGGTGGAGTCTCTGGCTCTGGAGACATTCCAAACCCACCTGGATGCTGTCCTGTGCAACCTGCTTTAGGTGACCCTGCCCTGGCAGGGGGTTGGACTAGATGATCTCCAGAGGTCCCTTCCAACCCTGACCATTCTGTGATTCTGTGATTCTTTTTTATTCACCTTGGCTCCTATGTATGTTGTTGACTCATTCTATGATATCATTGTTTTCTAGCTAAGGCCTTCAAAGGTATAAACAACTATGTTTGCTAATACTCCACTCAGCTCCTAGAGAGGTTTTTGTTATTACTTAGCTGCTGCAGCTATCATTTGCCTTTGAATAAAATATGTTTTGTTGCAAACATTTCATGACTGGAAGTCTTTCTACACTTACCTCTTCCTACCTCTTCTTTGCTTGGATCTTTAATTCCAGAACTTTTTGTTTCTCTTCCTGCTCTCCCTCCCACGCACCCAAAATATGCTTTTGTCTCACTTCCATTATTCTCTCCAAAGGCAAAAAACAGGCAACAGGGATTTGGTTTGGGTTGTTTTGACTTTTTTCAGCAGTGAAATTCTTTTCTACCTCAATAATTTGTAATCGTTACTTGGGTTAATTGCCATATCAATTTCAAAATAAATAGACTCACTAATGCCATTAAATTCTCAGTTTTGGTTCTTAGAGTTTGGGGTTTGGGTTTTTTTTTTTTTGGTTTGGGTTTCATGGCATATTAAGTTTTATTTCTGAGCCTATTTATAATTTGTGTGCTCTTTAGAAATTCTGACCTACTTCCAAATGAAGAGAAGATGTTTATACACTGTCCTAGCAACAGTCTCATCATTTATGCAGCTCTAGATAGGTAAAAAAGCTTCAATATGTGCACTTTATTTATGTAATTAAGTTTTCTTTATTTTTTTACAGGTAACAGAATATACAATGAGTTATTCCAAAAGTCTGCTATTTTTATTGGTCATATACGTGGTTGTTAAGGTGCGCATCCTTGTTTAGGCTGCTCCATTTTTGGTCCTCCTTTGTTCAACTACCAGAGAAAACTGAGATTGTCCTATACCATCCCATATTCTGCTCCTTTAACCCTCAGATGGCATAGCAGAAACATTGGAACTTGCTACCCAATGTTTGGGCATCATAACAATAGGCTAAGGCCTATGTCTCCACTTTCAAAATCTCAATTTAATGACAGTTTAATGTTTCTGGGTTTTTTTGTGACCAGAGGTGTAGGAAGAAAAATTAAATTCATAGGTTTACTCAGAGCATGCACAGGTATTCTGAATCACAAGGTAAAGATCTGAAACTTGCCCTTGTCTTGTATAAGGTATGTAGGGTGTCCAGAATCCCAATTTAGACACCTAAGTTTAATGCTTAAAATTTTGCAATATTAATATATTCCAGTAGACTACTCTAGCCTCTAAACTCTTCTCAGCTTCATTTATTTTTTAGTCCCTCTAAAACTCTCTTAATTGTCTCTACGTATTTTATAGAGACCGGAATCTAGTATAAAATTCTGAAGATTTTGAAGGAACTGCATCAAATCATTCTATACTCAAAAGAAAATACATGGAAGAAATAACAAAGATCACTGGATGCAAAATGAAAAATAGAATCCCTTATGACAATAAAATTACCCTGTTACTTTCTAAGTTATGCTACCCTATTCCTGGGTTGTTTTTTTTTTTTTTAATCGTGAACTTGTGACAGGATTTGTAGCAGCCAAAGCTTCAGTCTGCATCTGACATCAATGGAAAAGATATTAATTTTTACTAAACCAAGATAAGACACTTATGTTTTACAATTAAATGAATCCAAAATAGTTTGGTGGTGTTTTTTGGTTTGGTTTTTTTTTTTTTTTTTTTTGAGAAATTAAGGAGTTTGAAGATGAAAACTGTCTAAACAGAAAATCATCTTAGAGATTTCACCACAGTAGCATAACATATTTCTGGATCACTCCTTCTGTAAAAAATCATATGGACACAATTATCAGGCTATCTGAACAAGAATGTCTTCTTTAACAAGGGTTTTGGGCTGATGATTTACATCTAGATGAGCAGCATTGATGGTCTCTATCATCTGTTATGTCAAGTTGCAAATTTAATGCTTCTGATATCTAAGCAGTAGTGACACAAGGTGTTGCTGAACTTTGTCTAACTTAAAATTTCAACTAATGCCTGCACAGAACACTGGGATTTGTTAATGAGTACACACATTAGTAACAGACTCAATATGCTGATGATCCATTAAAACTGATCACATCTTCTTGAGGGCTCAAGTGTTGACCTAAATACACATAAGAATATTTGGAGAGTGAGAACAAGAGACAAAGAGTAGACACTAGGAATCTTGGGTACAATGATTTTAACTTTATTTTTACTGAGATTTTTTTTTCTGTAATCGTGTTCGTTATTTTCCTTCTTTTTCTGTGATAGTCGTATCTAAGCAAATTATATACATATATATACCTAATTAGGCTATTAAGATTTCAGTTGACTACTAATGAATTCTTGTCTTTGAATGTAAGGTTTGTTCCTTTGGCCCCATTGGATGCGTCAATCTAGGCTGTTAAAATTTAGCTGCAACTATATATACTTGCATGCTGAGCTGATCATAAATAAAAATGAGGCTATGCCAGAGTATAAAAGCTTGTAATACATCTACTTTGTGATTGTTGTGATTACTTATATCCATAATCAATAAAGTATTTCAGAGTGCTGGACTTCTATGCTTACTAGAAGCAATGGACAATAAGTCTACATAAATCCAGAAACAGTGTCATCTTGCTTCTAGGTTGTATGGCTGAAGCAACTAAGGAAAATTATTAAGATAAATCCTTATAATTCATCACTGCTGCCTTACAGTCTATTTGTATTTATCCTTTTAACAGATCTTTATATATGTATATACATTATGCTATTAATGCTAGGGCCATCACTGAGACTCCTGGATAGTCACAGAGTATAATGAATCTGTGTAACAAGCTATAGACCAGGGATAAATTCTCTGTATCATTGTTTTGGCTAATAACGATAGCCGTGGGTGTAATTACAATTCCTAGTTACTAGCATTCTTAGGATATTTAAAATAGCTAAATTGACACTGATGTTTGAAAGTTTTCCATTATACTCTGATAAGTAATTTTTATTTTCATACACCAACATAACATTTAATATAACAGCATAAGATGAAAACTTGCAACAGATTTTGTTCATAATATGCTATGAGATAGAATTTATAATTACAAATATATCAAAATTTTTTGCCTACATATCCCCATCCTAATCTTCTCTATGAAGAAAGGACTATCTCAGTGTACCAGTTCCATTTCTGATGTGACCCAGGCAACTTTTCTTCACTTTGGACTGAGACATGAAGCAAGAACAGAATGAAGTGTGTGAATTGTGACTGCCAAGTAACAATAGGGTATGCATCTGTTCTGTAAAGCACAAGCCATTAATTAAATAGTTGGCCATCATCTCTTGATTTACACCATCTATCCAGAGTGCATGATGTTGGATACCTAAGTATTTGCACATTTGTAGGCAGAATAAAACATTTGCATAAAGTACAGATAAACAGAGAGGTATTATTATTGTGTAGTTATCAATAATGTGCAGGTAAACTATTCATAAAAGTTGACAAAGTGTCTTTTTTTGGTCAGGATTTAAAAAAAACCAGTTTATTTTAGACTAATTTCAGCTTAATGTTGCAATTCAATTTCTGAACATAAGAATATAATAACTAGCAGTCATCTGTCATATAAGAAGACTATACTTTTGTGTTACATTCTTAAAGACATAAATAATGTTGATGTTTAATAAAATAATTTAGTGTGAAACTGAACTTATGGTGATTTTTAGGTGTTTTAATATATGTCCCTTTAAGAGAAACACTAGCATTTATACTACTAACTTGCTGAAAAAAATAGACTATCCTATTTGGCTACTGATGAAAAAAAAAACCCGCAAACAAACAAACAAACAAAAAACATTGTGCCACCTTGTACTAACTGTAATATACATAAAACAAGCTATATCAAATAATACCAAGACTGATCATGTTTTTTCCCTGCAGACGAATAATGGATACCTAGAGAAAATGAGAAAACTATAATGAGTTAGTTCCAGAACACTCTTCCAATAATCAGCAATTTATGATTCAGGACAGAACCCCAAATAAATTCTTGTGGAACTCCACCTGTAACCAGCCTTTTTTCATTGATGGCATTAATTATTACCCTTGCTTACTTATTTCAAAAGTTTATCTGTTGCTTCAAATATTTTTTATTATCCCATAGTTTTGTTTTTGTTTTTTTTTTTTCTTCCAAATTTGCCAGTTACCTCAATTTTCATAGGAATAATTAGGTTAAGATCAGTTTCAGGATTTTACTACCCGTCCAGTTATTGACATAACAGTGCTGTTTTTGTCTAGAAAGGGTTGAGGACAAACTAGATCGTGGAAGATTAAATGCAGATGGTCACAAATCTCTGGGGAAGAATAGATATTTAGTATAGACTTCATATTGATACTGCTTTTCTATGGAGAAAAAGGTCAACCCCTATGAATAAGCCTAGAGCTGTAACCTTCTTTCTCTTGTTTTGTCTAGGATTTTTTTTTTTCATTTCCCTTATTTTTCTTACATTTATCCTAGCTATCTTTGGTGTGTATTAGCTAAAAAATAATTGGTTTATATTTTAAGATGCATCCTGTTTGCTAGACACATTAACTCAGTGGGGGATTGTAATGGAGTGCTTTCTTTCCTGAAATTCAGCTAAAAAGTTAAATATTCTAAATGCTAGAGTTGATAAACTGGTCCTAGAATACATTCATAGTTGTTACGTGACAGATTTTTACCTTAAGACTGGAAATCCACATATGAAGTCCTCCATGCTAATTACAATTTCAATGATCTATGGCTTTATTGAAAAGGTTTATCAGTCTTCCATTAACATATCCTTATATTTATATATGCAGTAATGTAGTCTTTCCTAAATTTGCTACAACAAACAGCTTCTCTGAATAATAATTAGCATTTATATCTGGGGCTAACTCCAGAAAATATCTTCAAATAATTATACTAACATGGAAAAAAAATCACTTTTAAAGTCCTCTGGAAATTTTTTAATACTAGGTACAGCTACAGGATTAGCTGTTATAAAATGAGGTTGAGAATGTACATATTCAAATTCATATCTTGTTTTGCAGCAAGCTGATGACAAGGCTCCCTCATGACCTTCTCAAACGAGTTCTCAGATACATACAAAGTACAAATTACTCACCTTTGGAAGAAAACAGTCTTCAGTGTTGTTTCACAGTTCTGGATGCAAAAAAGCTAGTGAAAGTGAATTTTTAAAGTCTAAAAAGGATTCAACATGGCATAAAATGCAAGGTCTGGATGTTGATTAATGGCACTTGACTGGATGTCAACACAAAGCTCAAATTCAATCATTTCAAGGCATATATCAGTGTTGGCATAGCATAGTTTTAGGATTGTCACTGAATAGTATTGAAGCATAACATCACAAAAATCAGATTTATTTAACTAAGTTTTTACCTGTAGTCAAAATTCATTCCCGTGTGCCAGTAATGTGATAATACGATATCCATGAAACTACCATGATGAAGCAGATCAATGGTACCATGATCTACGTTAGTTTTATCAAGTGACATCATAACGTGTTAAGTGAAAAAGTATACAATTGTATTCTTTCTTAATGTATATCAAACAGAATAAATGTTAAGATATTATTTTTGCTCTGCATAATATGATTTTATAAAAGGAAGACGGTCACCCAAGATTATTTCAGAATTGAGACATTATAGTAATGGAAAAAGTTTTGTATTATGTCTTCAGTACCTCTCTGAGAATAAAGTGTTTTCTTTAGGACATTTATAGCATCTGTTAACATATAATACCACATAGTCCGTTCATATAATAATTTTATACTTATTTCAGTCATGGAAATTTAAATACTGTCATGTCACATTTGGAAATGATCATGTGATGAGACTGTTCTTCCATTTCTCCAGATTGCTAGCCCTAAGGTTCTTACATGATCAAATCTAATTTCTTAATTAGAAAAAAAACCCACATATTCCTAAAATGTTTTAGTTTTTCATGGTACCCATCCATAGGTTTATGCAAATGTTCTCCCTGGTTACATCTTTCAGAAATCTAAACCAACAAAATAGAACCCCTTACATTCTTTTTTTGTTATACAGACTTAAGACTATTCTCCTTACCAGCAAAGTTTTATACTATAGGGTGGTGTAATGCCAGCATAATTAGAGCATATAAGAACTAAAGAATATAAATAATATATTATATATGCAGCCAATATAATGGAGAAGAAAGCTGCTGCTAATTAAGAGTTTTTAAAATATTTTCAGTTATAGCAAACGTGAATTATAGTAATGAATAAAACACAATAGAGACTAAAAATGAAATCAAAATATAGGTAATATTTTGCGATCTCTTTTCCATTGTGAAAGAACGAGATGAATTCTTTTATATGCTATTTTACCGTCAGTCTTTACCAACAAGGTCTCCTGGGCATTTGTGATTAATGAAAGGGGTTAAGGTGGAGAAAAAACATCAGCGATGGATGAGGATCAAGTCAGGGATTACTTGAGTGGCCTTTACTCATAAAAACCCACAGCACCCGACAGGCTGCATCCTCTGGTGAGAGAGGTGGAAGATGTCCTTGTGAAGCTGTTGTCTGTCATCTTTGACAGATAAGGGAGACTGGGGAGGTCCCTAATAATTGTAGGAGGACAGCTGTTGTACCGTCTTCAAAAAAGGCCACAAGAACAATCCAGAAAACTATAGGCCAGTCCGTAAGGAAAAATCATGGAACAACTCCTCTTGGAACACATTTCTGGGCCTATGAAGGAGAAAAGCAGGAGGGTAAATCATGCCTCATTAATCTGATGATTTCTGTGATAAAATTACTAGATTTAAGGGCAAATGAAGAGTAGTGATGCCATCTACCTCAGCTTTAGCAAGGTTTTCAGCATTGTCTACCATAATACTCTTGTACCCATATTGAGATTTTATGGGCTAGATGGGCAGACAAGCAGATGTGTAAAAAACTGATTAGATGGTTGGGCTTAGAGCATAGTGGTAGTGGAGCGCAGTAACAACAGGCATGCCACCGAGGTCTCTACTGGGAGCTATCCTGTTTAACATCTTTATCGATGACCTGGAGGATATGTCACGGTGCACACTCATCAGTTTTGCAGAGGAAACCGAATTGAAGGACCAGTTGAGATACTGGAAGGCAATGCTCCCTCCTCTAGAGGGAGCTAGATAGGCTGGAGGAATTGGCTGATGGGAACCTCATGAAATCCAGCAAGGACAAATACAAAGATCTCCTCCTGGGAAGGAAAACTCCTAGCAGTGTTACAGGCTGGGGACTGACAGGCTAAGGTAAAAAAGTCTCTGGTGGCCCTGGCAGCAGATAGCCCAAGGGCATCTGGGGCTCTATGAATCAGAGCATAGGCAGCTGGCTGAGGCAAATGATTGCATCTCTCACTCAGCATTCATTAGACTACACCTAGATCACTGTGAGCAGTTTAGGGACCTTCAACACAGGAAAGATTTTTGAACTGGGGCAAGTTCAGTGGAGGGCCACCAAGATAGTCAAGGTTGAAGCCATAGAGGCTTCAGAGGCTCTCAGCAGAGGCTGAGAGGCCAGTGCTTGTTCAACCTGGACAAAGGAGAGCTGAGGAGGGGCCAAACTGTAGTTTTCAGTATGGAGAGGTCATCAAGGAAACAGATCCAGGCTCCTCACAATGATAAGTGGCGGGAGGATGACAGAAAAGAGGCATAAATTGAAAGAAGTGAGCTTCAGACTAGATGTAAAGAATACCTTCTTCATCACGAGGACAGCTGAGCAACAGAGCAAAGGATATGCGGTGTCTATCCTTGGAAGTTTTCAAGACACAACTAGACCAATCAAGCTCTGAGCTACTCTGTGTGACCTCAGAGGTGACCTTCTTTAGTGCAGGAGAATGAGCTAGAGACCTCCTGTGATACCTTCTTACCTGAATTATCCTATAGTCTTATGATTCTAAATCTCTATCTAAAGCTTCTTAACTCTTGATTCAACTGACATGAAGGGACATTGGAATCACAGAGCCTCAAGTCCAAATCCCCAACACTCTGATAGGCTCCTTTTGAAACTGGGGACTTTTGGAAGAACTATCAAAATCAGTAATAAAACAGTGGTTTGTATTTGGGTACTTAGAATTTTTCACATTAACTTCCAAAAGCAGGTTAGGCTTGATCAAGAGACTTGGACCTTTATTCATCTCTCTTGAAATGCAACATAGTTTTATTACTCTTCCCTAATGAAAATACAAAAAAAAAAAAAAAATCCCCTAATTAATTAAAAAATCTACAGTCTACCTTTCTTTTGCATGTGTTCTATTGCAACCATACAATTGCTTTTCAATCAAAAGCAAGAAAAGGGTGCTGAAAACTTATGCATCAACATTAAATTGTCATGGAGCAGAAAGGGCTAGCTACTCTACTGCAGTGAGGAGCCAGGCACCATGAAGATACCAGGGCAAGTCATGCCCTCCTCAACAGGTGCTATCCTATAGGTCCTGAGGGTATTGGGTAGAGCTGGGGGCCAGTAATAGTGTCCATGAGCAGCTCCCAACATTTCAAATGGTGATCCAGGACCAGGGGCTGGCTGATGGATCCTGTCAGGAGCAGCAGGAGATGTGGCCAGAGACTAACTACATTGTGGGTCCAAGGGGCCTGGCAGGGACAAACTACCCAAAGTGCTGAGCAGAAATCCAGAGATGGGGCTCAGAACCCACACACGCATGGTGTCACTGGGGCTGTGGCTGGGTGCCCAGGCCTGAGCTGAAACAGGGCTCCTGAGATCCTTGTAAAGGAGTGCAATGGGGTTTCCAGGTGAGGCTGGTAAAAGACAGTAAGGCCTATTGGAGTCCTCATGGTCCTTATACAAAGGACATGCCTAGATATTAGATCATGATGTTATATGACACATTCATGTTCCCCTAAGTGATCTTTTGTACTCCTGCATAGTTCTTGACAAGATGTTAGTTTTGTTATGAAGGAAAACAGAACTTAGCAGGAAGAGAGGAAAAAACTAAAGAGATGGAAAGAGAATGATGGAGAGGATAATGATATGGTGCATATTCAGATCTCATCCACAACATGGATTAGGAACACAGCAGGTGTATATAGACAACAATTTGAAAAATGATAGTTAACTCCATGTCTGTAAATACAGACAAAAGATATATTATTTTTTTTAAGTTCATAGTTTAAACAATGGTTGTAAAACAAGGTAATATTTTACCTAGTTGCTCCGATGTGAAGGCAAGTTGAAGTTTTGGGGTCATTTGATTGTATGAGAGCCACAGAGGTCAGAATAACATTGAAAATGGGTGAAGTTCAAAGAATATACACAGGGTGAGGATGTAGTCATATGAAAAAGGGAAAGAATGGGATGAGAGGAGAATCAATGAATGTTTCAGACATCTGAACAATACTTCAGATGTCTAAAGTCTTTTTCTGGTACTCAGGAATGCACTCCTTTTCTTTTATGTTTTCAGTGAATTTCCCACAGTATCTCAGATCTCATTGGAATTATGGAGACATTTATTTCAGTCAGAGAAAAGTGAAAGAGGAAGAATGAATAGCTAACCTTTAAAAAGGTTATACATCCATTTAAAAGGTATTTATGCTGCCAGTTTTACTTAGTCTGAACATGCTTCACCACCCTTGTCATACTACACACTTTGTAACCTCCCATTAAATTTTCCAGGCTTTCCTGGTCTGGTAGCTACTGGTAGTCACTTGTTTAAATATCTTCCAATTGCTTCCAGTCAAAGCATAGAGTTCCTGTATCAGATTATTATGTAAGTAACTGATCAAAAAAGTAGAAAGGCAAACAAAATCAGTACAATGAAAATCAGTTTATGTTTAAACCCTTTGTGTGAGACACTTGAAAAAAGACAGGTTTATAGCAATGTTCAGGCTTAGAGTGCATAGGATAAAGCACAGTGAGGGGAACCAGGACCAGTCACAGCCCTGAGGTGTTCAGGCAGGACCACAGTGATGAGGCTGCATTGAGGTCAAGCCGGGAGAAACGTCCACAGGTCAACATCAGCACGATCAAGTACTGCTGCAGCTGAGCTGTAGATCACCAAGACTACAACTCAGCCTAGATAGCACCTGAAGACCCAGACTGAAATGGGGCTTCTGGACCAATGGTTAGGGTGAGGCTGATCAGGGACATTTAGGTTTATTGGTTTCCTCAGGAAAAACTACATTTCTCCTTTTTCTTGAATCTAAATCTTAAAATCACAGAATTTCTCACCTGGTGTTCTATACACGTGGCAATATATTATTATTATTATTATTATTATTATTATTATTATTAAGGATAAAATAGATTTAAGGGGGAAAAAAGGGAAAAGGTTAATCTTCTTACACACTTTATCAACAACTGTGCTAAAGTTGAAGCACTGCCAACAACTTTAAGTACATTTCATTAAGATTACTTTCTAGATAAAAGTTATTTGCTCTGAATTTACAGTCTAATCTATAATTTTTCTGACAAATACTTTGTTCCAAATTACAGAAATCAAATAAGTCTAAAATGAAAATAGGTTTTAACATAGCCTGCTCCTATTGGCTCTGTCTAACCACTAATACAAGACGAACAATAATCAATCCTTAAACCTAGGGAAATGGCTTGCATCCAGTGCTTGAACTGGCTCGTATACACACTTCAAAGATTGCACTTTGCAGAGCAGTCTGGAAGTGCCCCCTATTGCCACAACAATGTCCTGAATCCAAAATGGCTTTACACATAATTATTATTATTGTGTTCTTCCCGGTTTACTTCACCATCTTCCTAGTGTGATGCTTAAGCAAGGCTCAGCACTCACCAAGGTAAACAGTTCCAGTGCCAGCACCATCTGCACTTGAGTACTCTAGCACAGTGCACAGGGGTGTTTCCCAAACCGGGGGGACCTCAGGAGGAGCCAAGACACCTGCCAATATCCTGCAGTTCACGCATAGAACGAGACCAAGGCAGGGCTAGAAGACAAGGCAGACAAGTCCCCCTCCTCCATAAAAGAAGCACCTGGGGAGCACTACTGACCAGGAGTGCTGCAAACATGGTGGGCAAAGAGGGCGCGGCACATCAGCAAGGGCATGGCCTGGCAAAGCATGGCAGTCTGCACAGCAGTTTGCGTGGAAGGGTATGCAGGAAGGAGGATGGGGATAGATCCGGGCTTGCTAGCATAAAGCCTGAAAGTGGCATGCTGGCATTAGATTTGGAAAAGGAAGGGGGTGTAACCAGGTTTCTTAGGAATAATTCTGGGAGTGGCAGAATTATGGCTTTCTCCAATAAAAAGGAGAAGGGACCAATAGCCCAGCTGAAGTGCTTACACACTAATGCACGTAGCACGGGCAACAAACAGAAGGAGCTGGAAGCCATTGTACAGCAGGATAATTATGATGTAGTCGCCATCACAGAAATGTGGTGGGATGGCTCACATAGCTATAGAGCTGCCATGGATGGCTCTATGCTCTTCAGGAAGGATAGGCAAGCAAGAAGAGGTGGAGGGGGGTGGTGGCCCTGTATGTCAGGCAGTGTAATGAATGTCTTGAACTAAATGATGGTGACAATAGGGTTGAGTGTTTATGGGTATGAATCAAGGGGAGGGCTAACAAGGCAGATATCGTAGCAGGAGTCTGTTATAGACTGCCCAACCAGGATGAGGAAGTAGATGAAATATTCTACAAATAGCTGGGAGAAGTCTCAAGATTGCAAGCTCTTGTCCTTGTGGGGGACTTCAACTTGCCGGATACCTGCTGGGAATACAATACAGCAGGGAGGGAAAGGTCTAGAAGGTTAATGGAATGTACTGGGGATAACTTCCTGATGCAGCTGGTGAGGGAGCCAACTAGGGAAGGTGCCCTGCTGGATCTGCTGTCTGTAAACAGGGAAGGTCTTTTGGGGGATGTGACAGTTAGAGGTTGTCTTGGGAACAGTGATCATGAAATGATTGAGTTTTCAATCCTGGGAGAAGCAAGGAGGGGGGTTAACAGAACTGCTATCTTGGACTTCTGGAGGGCAGACTTCGGGCTTTTCAGGAGCCTGGTTCACAAAATCCCTTGAGAAGCAATCCTCCAGGGCAAAGGATCCCAGGAAGCCTGGAAGTTTTTCAAGAAGGAAGTCTTAAAGACACAGGAGCAGGCTGTCCCCATGTGCCAAAAGACAAGCCGTCAGGGAAAAAGACCAGCCTGGCTGAACAGGGAGCTAGGGTTGCAACTTAGGGAGAAAAAGAGGATTTATGGCATTTGGAAGGAAGGTCAGGCCACTCAAGAGACCACAAAAAGATAGTGAGGCTATGTAGCGAAAAAATAAGGGATCGTTGAAAGAGCTTTAAACAAGATTTGAAGTGGGAAAGGGGTAAAACCAGGCTTGCTAGAGATAAGCGTAGGGGTGGCACACAATTATGTTTGAGGTACAGTATGCTAGTGAGGTCCTTTGGCCTGCCACCCCAGTGGAGGTAGGGGATGGAAATCCATGGGGCAGCAGAGACACAAGGGATATTGATGGGCTAGAAACCACGAAAATGCCTGAGAATGGTCCGGTAGGAATTAGGGCTTCTCCCCCCAAAAAGGTGATGGGCCCAGCTGAAGTGCGTCTACACCAATGCACGCTGCATGGGCAACAAAGAAGAGGAGTGGGAAGACATTGTGCAGAGGAAAAACTATGATATAGTTGCAATCACAGAAACATGGTGGGATGACTCACACAACCAGAGTGTTGCAATGGATGTCTATGAACTCTTCAGAAGGGATAGGCAAAGAAGGAGATGTGGTGGTATGTTAGTGAGTGTCTTGAATGTCTAGACTTTATGTTGGTGATGATAAGGTTGAGTATTTATGCGTAAGAATCAGGGGCAAGGCCAACAAGGCAGAGATCATGGTGGGAGTCTGTTGTAGATCACTTAACCAGGACCAAAAGGAAGACAAATTATTCTATAAGCAGCTGCAAGAAGTCTCACAACGGCTAGCCCTTGTTCTCATGGGGGACTTCAATTTACCAGATGTCTGCTGGAAATACAATACAGCAGAGAGGAAACAGTCTAGGAGGTCCCTGGAGTTTGTGGAAGATATAACTTCCTGACACAGCTGGTGAGTGAGCCAACTAGGGAAGGCACCCTGCTGGAACTGTTGTTTATGAACAGAGAAGGATTTGTGGGTGATGCAATAGTTGGAGGCTGTCTTGGGCATAGCATTCATGAAATTATGAAGTTTTCAATTATCAGAGAAGTAAGGAAGTTTGTTTGCAGAACTGCTACCCTGGACTTCCAGATGGCAGACTTTGGCATGTTTAGAAGCTTCCAGATGGCAGACTTTGGCCTGTTTAGAAGCTTGGTTCACAAAGTCCCTTGGGAGGCAGTCCTGAATGGCAAAGGAGCTCAGGAAGGCTGGACTTTCCGCAAGAAAGAATTCTTGAAGACGCAGAAGCAGGATGTCCCCATGTGGCAACAGACAAGCCAGTTAGGAATAAGAATGGCCTGGCTGAACAGAAAGCTTTGGCTGGAACTCAAGAAAAAAAAAAAAAAAAGGGTTTATGACTTTTGGAAGAAGGTGCAGGCAACTCAGGACAACTACAAGGATGTCGTGAGGTTATGCAGGGAGAAAATTATAAGGGCCAAAGCCCAACTAGAACTTAATGTGGCTACTGCCATAAAAGAAAACAACAAAAAAAAAGTTTTTATAATTACATTATCAACAAAAGGAGGTCTAAGGAGAATCTCCATTCTTCTTTGGATGTAGGGTGAAACATAGTGACCAAGGATGAGGAAAAGGTTGAGGTACTTAATGTTTTCTTTGCCTCAGTCTCTAATTGTAAAACCAGTTGTTCCCTGAGTACCCAAACCCTGAGCTAGATGACAGGGACAGGCAGCAGAATGAAGTTCCCATAATCCAAGAGGAAAAGGTTAGCAACCTGCTACACCATTTAGGCACACACAAGTCTATGGGGCTGGATGGGACCCACCCAAGGGTACTGCAGAAGCTGGCAGAAGTTCTCACAAGCCACTTTCCATCACTTATCAGATGTCCTAGCTAACTGGGGAGGTCCCAGTTGACTGGAAGTTAACAAATGTGACACCTATCCACAAGAAGGGCCAGAAGGCTGATCTGGGGAACTAAAGGCCTGTCAGTTTGACCTCAGTGACATGGAAGGTTATGGAGCAGATCATCCTGAGTGCCATTACATGGTACATGCAGGACAACCAGGTGATCAGGCACAGTCAGCATGGGTTCATGAAAGACAAGTCTTGCTTGACAAACCTGATGTCACCTATGACAAGGTGACCTGCTTAGTGGATGGGGGAAAGGCTATGGATGTTGTTTACCTGGACTTTAGTAAAGCCTTTGACACCATTTCCCACAGCCTTCTGGAGAAACTGTCTGTTCATGGCTTGGATGGGCATACACGTCGTTGGGTATAAAACTATCTGGCTGGCCAGTCACAAAGACTTGTGGTGAATGGAGTTAAATCCAGTTGGTGGCCAGTCACAAGTGGTGTTCCCCAGGGCTCAGTATGTGGTCTGGTTCAGTTTAATATTGTTATCAATGATCTGGACCAGGGGATTGAGTGCACCCTCAGTAAGTTTGCAGATAACACCAAGTTGGGTGAGAGTGTTGGTCTGCTAGAGGATAGAAAAGTTCTGCAGAGGGATCTGGACAGGCTGGATTCATAGATCAAGGCCAATGGTATCAGATTCAACAAGGCCAAGTGCTGGGTCCTATGCTTGGGTCACAACAACCCCATGCAACACTACAGGCTTGGGGAATTGTGTCTGTAAAGCTGCCAGGTAGAAAAGTACCTGGGGGTTTTGGTCGAGAGTCATCTGAATATGAGGCCGGCAGTGTGTCTGGGTGCCGAAGAAGGCCAATAGCAACCTGCCTTTTTTTTCAGTAATAATGTGGTGAGCAGGACTGTGGAATTGTCATCATCCTTTACTTGGCACTGATGAAGCCACACCTTGAGTACTGTGTTCAGTTTTGGGCTGCTCACAACAGGAGGGAGATTGAGATGCTGGAGCATATCCAGAGAAGGGTAACAAAGCTGGTGAAGGGTCTAGAGCACAAGTCTTATGAGGGGCATCTGAGGGAACTGGGGTTGTTTCGCCTGGAGAAAAGGAGGCTCAGGGTACACCTTGTCTTTCTCTACAACTACCTGAAAGGAGGTTGTATAGAGATGGGGGCTGATCTCTTCTCCCAAGTAATAAGTGATAGGATGAGAGGAAATGTCCTCAAGTTGCACCCGCCTGGCGATATTTAAAAGACACATAGATGTGCCGCTTAGGGACATGGTTTAGTGGTGGGCTTGGTAGCCTTCGGTTAACAGTTGCACTTGATGATCTTAAGGGCCTTTTCCAACCTAAATTATTTTATGATTCTATGATTCTATATACTAGTAGAAATTAAAAGACTATGCATACTTGGAAGAGTAAAAATACAGATGAAACTTCAACTAAAAATCATATCAGATTTCACAAAATTATGTACTATCAAATTCAAATTTCACAACTGTATGATGGCAGTTTCCGTGGTAGTTCTTCTCATTCACTTTCACACTTGCTTTCTTTCTGATATAGCTTGCTGGAAGTAGTGAGACATCTTCTTGAACACCTGATTCATTATCATAGAATGGTTTTGTTTGGAAGTGACCTTAAAGATCATGTAGTTCCAACCCCCCTGCAATGGGCAGGAACACCTTTCACTAGCCCAGGTTACTCAAAGCCCCTTCCAACCTGGCCTTGAACACCTCCAGGGATTGGGCATACACAACTTCTCTAAGCAACCTGTTCCAGTGACTTACCACTCTGACAATAAAGAATTTCTTCCTAATATCTAATCTAAATCTACCCGCTTTCAGGTTAAAACCGTTACCCTTTTTCCTATCACTACAAATACTGATAAAGAGTTCCTCCCCATCTTCCCTGTAGGCCCCCTTTAAGTACTGGACGGCCACTCTAAGTTCTCTCCGGAGCCTACCCTTCTACAGGCTGAAAATGTGTTATGCATGCATTTAAAGTTCAACAAGATGAATTCCAAATTAATTATGTAATGAAGCTGCTTTTATTACACTTTCTGCAAGACAAACACCACTGGTTGGGTGATACCCCTTGACACAGCCTTGGTTTGGTGCCTTATTGAGTGAATAAAGTCATAGTTGCTCAAATTTGTTCAACTTTAATATAAACACATCCTAGCATGCCTAGGGAAAATAGTTCTGCATGACAGATGAGAAGGAATAGCAATAAACAGTGTATAATCAATTTTTATTGCCTAGAGCCATGTTTTTCACACATGGAAGTTTGTGTGGTAATCTTAAAACTAAGAGAGGATAAGCTTGTTTTTGATCCTCCAAATGCTGGCAGCATTTGACAGTCTAACATTTAGATATAAAATTAAACCCACAATCATTATTGGTATCAGAGGTTAATGGGCTTCAGTGTATTAAGGTAACAGTGAAACTGCCACTTTTCTTTGGGAATGTTATGCTTTGAGAAACCCACAACAATTTATTGTCGTCTAGACAATTATTCTGTCACCCAACAACCCCTCCCCACCTGGGAAGGGGAATCAGGAAAAAACAAGGAAATGTAAAGGTTGAAATATAAACAGATAGAATAAGACTAGATAATTAATATTAATAACTCTAAAGAACCAATATTGATCCTGATACCAATATAAAATATACAAGGACTATATTCAGCCAATTATACCAGTAGGAAGCTGTGCACTCCAGCAGTGGACAGCAAATGTCGGACACTGAGAGTGCTACAGCTTCAGGAGGATGGGAAAGCCTCAGGGGTCTGCCACCAGGGCAGGAAATTCTCAGGATCCCAGCCATGAAAGGAGAGAGAACTTCTCGGCAAACTTTCTAATTTATATTGAATGTGTTGTTCCTGGTATGAAATAATCCTGTTGGCCAGTTTTGGTCAAGTGCCCAGGTCTTGCTTCTTCTCATCCCTGCACCTGGCTATCTCAAAAACACTGAGACTTTGAAATCCACATGTTATAGCTGGCTATAAAGTAAAAAAAAAAATAAAAAATCACAAATTAGTCTTCTAAAATTGCAGTTTTCCCAAGCATTAGAAGAGAAATTAGTCCTGTGTTGCTCAATCCCCCGACAGGGCAAAAGGATTAGATTAGAATGGATTTCACATCAGAAAGATAATTTTGTTCAGATGTAGTAATTTTTAATGGAATTTTAGATCGTATGGGATATCTTTTTGTCTGTGTATGTATTTTTTTCTATTGTCCTAAGCCATGTCAAAGGAATTTTAAAGGATTTTAGCAGTTGTTTCTTACCCCACACAGAATAATAGAAGATTCTGTAGATAATGACATTATGGACAAAATCCAAAATTCTTCTGGCATACTGATTGCATACATAGCCTTATAATTCTGCCAGATTTGAATACATATGTATTTTTTTTATAGGTATCCCATGTATCT
Source organism: Charadrius vociferus (assembly GCF_000708025.1). NCBI lineage: Eukaryota > Metazoa > Chordata > Aves > Charadriiformes > Charadriidae > Charadrius > Charadrius vociferus. The sequence goes on along the minus strand of NW_009661373.1, from coordinate 2,657,944 downwards.
GTTTATAATTTTATTTCATAGTAAATAAAATTGGGGAATTTTCTCTTTCCTGCTTCCTTCTTCTCCAAGAGTAGGTAGTATTTTATAGAATAGGTGGAATCCCAGATCTAGACACTTTTCTCCTTTTGAATTGCAAATGATTTAGGGTACTATTAGTTCAAATGACAGCAACATTATTCATGGGTCTATATTTTACACAATTTCATTGAAAGTTTACACAAAGCATAGTTCATTATCACATTTTTATAATTTATTTCATGCAAATAAAAAAAATATTTTAAATACTAAGTAATGTTCTAACATCATGTATGTTCCTGAATTATTTTTAGCTAATGCTTTTTTTAATCAATAACTGTCTTTGTCAGTACTATTCAAATCAAGTTACACATTGCACAGTCAGTTCTTCTGCAATACATGCGTCTGTTATGATTTTACATAGTATCTAAGAGTGGTAGTAGCTGTTGGCTTGGTTCTGTTTTGACAGTGAACACACCCATAATAAGCATCAAATGGATATTTGCACAGGTTATTTGCAGTTGTAGTAAATTTTCTAGAATCAAGATTACTTTGGATAGAGAAAATATAATTTAAAGCTTATAGAAGCAAAAGACAGAACACCAGAGGAAAGCATATAAGAACGGTGTCAAATTAAAAAAAAAAAAAAAATAAAAATCAGGGATGCTGAAACACTCAGTGAATACTATACTGTAAAATGGACTGATTTTTATATTATTTAGGATCAGAGCAGTGACATCACTGGTATATTGTTATTAGCTTATTGCTTTTATAATCTCTTGGTAGCACTGATGGAGGGGAAAGGAACCAACAACACAGAAACCATGAAATGCCTTTTATCATGTGGCTGTCACTTACATTCTGAAATGCAAAAAAAATAGAAATGTTTGAAACATCAGATGTTGATAATATGTCAAATTGTTATGCATAGTTATTTATTTTTAGAGTTGCACAATAAGGGAAATGCAATAAAATTAGTTGTTAGACAATAAATAATACAGGGTTTGATGGGACGCTGAAAGGTTTCTGTCTCCCTAAAGCAGGATAAGCCATACCTAACCTATTTCAACTACTTCTGATGGTTGACTTGGTCTGACTTTTGAGATTGGAGATGGAATTTGATCTTGAGTCCAAGTAATATGCTTAGATTTTGAAATACGAGAATCTAGTCTATGCTCAGGCGCAGCACTCCTTCCAGCCGTGTTTCCCACTCCCCTCCTCTTGCTGCTTATCGCAGTCGTGGAGAACTCAGTTGAACTGAAAGGTAACCATCCTCGGCTACCAGATGTCGGAGTGGGATTGAACCCGGAGTAACGATGAAATCTCAATATGAGTATGGTCGTTCTCGTTTATTGAATATTTTTGCAGAGTATATATAGGCTTACAGCAAAAGCATGCACAGGCAACAACATTATAATTGGTTCAGCTCCCTTGTTCACGCGCAACATCCCGCAACTAGATTGGCTAAGGCCCTCTGTCCATGCACCTTTTGTTTTACTCTTCTCCCAGCTTATCTTGTCCCAAATTCCATTCTGCTTAGCACTTTTCTTCCTCCCTTTTTGGGCAGCCAAGGGGGGGCCAAGGACGTTGCACATAGGCCTTCATGCTGTGTTCAAACCCTGGGTTGCTCATCGGAATTAAGTTATGCCCTTTTTCATTCAGGAATGTCTCCACATACGAGAAAGTAATTTTCACCAAACAACCATCAGAAAGACATCGTAAATGAAGAATCTGTACCAAATCATTAAGAGATGAGAATTTAAACCACATTATCTCCCATGTCACTAAGATGTTTCCTCAGTAATACCACAAAACTTTACTTTCATAAACATAGAATTATAGAACGGTTTAAGCTGGAAGGGACCTTAAAGATCATGTAGTTCCAGCCCCCCTGCCGTGGACAGGGACACCTCCAACTAGATCAGGTTGCTTTAAGTCCCATTCAACCTGGACTTGAACAGTTCCAGGGATGGGGCATCCACAACTTCCCTGGGCAGCCTATTCCAGTGCCTCACCACTCTCATAGTGAAAAATTTCTTTCTGATATGTATTCTAAAACTAACCTCTTCCAGTTTAAAGCCATTACCTCTTGTCCTATCATTACATGATCCTTCTCCAGCCTTCCTGAAGGCCCCCTTCAAGTACTTCAAGGCCACGATAAGGTCTCCCCGGAGCCTTCTCTTCTCCAGGCTGAACAACCCCAGCTCTCAGCCTGTCAAAAAAGCTGTTCAGTGTTTTCAAGAAAATAGTTTAGGGCTTTTGTCATTTCATATTATGCATTAATATGAACTCACTTGAAGACATCTTTACTAATATAAATTTAAAATGAAACACCACAGATTAGGACAGTGCCATACAAAACCAACCTAAGTATAAGTCCTTTTGATTAACCCAACCTAAAAAATGCATGGTAACTGTGATGCTCATTTTAACCTTGACTCAGACTCTGGCTTTAATTAAGTCATTTTGCTTATCTAGGTTTTCCTGTTCTTGACAGAGACTACCTATACATCACTAGAGACAGTGTCAGAATTCATTCTCAGATTTCAGCAAGTAGAACACTATATTTAAATAGTTGTATAGTCTCATTAGAACTGATAGAAATTGTGTTAATTTTTAAATTGAGGTTGAATTGAGACAGTGATGAAATATATACACTTCACACTGGTATAGTTTGGAATGTGGTAATGGATGGTCTAAATGTACTTTTCAACTGTGATAAAGCCGCTGATTAAAAACAAAAAGATGGAAATTAAGACAAAATGGGCCCAGAAGTTATTAATGAACAAGCTTAAGGGAAGATGTGGAAACCAGCTAAATGTAGACAAAGGTATCTAAGAAAGAAAAGTAAGAGAGAATGATAAAGGCAGGTTTTCCGTGTTGCGTTATAAAAAAAAAGAAAAAAAAGAAAAAAAAAAAAAGTATTCTTTTCATCACAAAGTAAAGAAGTCAAAGGATTAATGAGTCCCAGATGGAAGGAAGTGCTACAGCTGTCAGAGAACATACTGGTTTTCCCAGTATAATTTAATCTTTATTACCTTAAGACAGTGCAATACAGGTATTCAATTAAATTTTTAGACAAATAAAAATCCTTCTAATCTTGACATTTTAAAATTGATTTAAATAAAATTATTTAAGATCTTCACATGTCAGGACTGGGGAGAAAAAAAAACAAACAAAAAAACAACTCATTTCATGGTGTCTATATGGTTCAAACACCAAAACAATTTACTTTTTGGTGCATGGCAGTGGTATTTTCAAAGACCTCAAGGACCTCATCTAAAGTTATTACTACCCCCCCCCCCAGTGGAATCATTCCGACTTTGTAGGACATAGAAGCTAGGTCATTTGTACAGAAAAGAAGCAAATGCAGATGAACATGGAGTTCTCTGGAAGTTTTTCAAATGTTGTTTTCCAGACTTTTTTATTTAACAGGTCTATGAATTCTGCAGTATTTTTAATTTGCTTTGATTTGTTCAGTTCAGATATAAAAAGCAAAACACAAACAAAACTGCTCTCTAAATCATCTGATTATATAAACATCAGTGAAAGTATAAGCTTAGTTACAGCACCAGGTGTTTCTGATGCTTAGTTAAACCTGCATTACTCTGAATGGCATTGTGATCCATCAGCTGAAATTATAGCAGACACATTAGAAGGTTTTATTCCTAAATGTAGATTGGTGTTAATGCTGTTGAAAGAATTTCTGAAGCCATATGAAGTCAAGAATGCAGTGTCACATTGAGGTGCTTTGAGTAAGTTAAAATTCTGGACAGAGCATTTTCAGTAATCTAAATGCAACAAAATGAAAATCCCATACTTAATATAAACTTGTTTGATCTCTTCTCCTTTATCTTCTTCATTCCATGGAACTGACCACAGCTCTGGTGCAGTTATCCTTTCCTGTCAGCCTGCCTCTAGCTTCTTGGCTCCTATGTATCAGATTGCTCTTTGACTCTTGCATTCAAATGCATATTAGCATTCACTGCATAGCAAAATAGGGTCAAGAGTGAAGGGAGTGTTCAACAAAACAAGTTATTGAGAGATTAAAGAATGAGTGTACAGAATGTCAGTTATTCTGTGATCATTTATATGCCATTTCTAGGGCACCTGGCAGCAAATTAACAAATAAAAATTCATCAATGACTTAAGGTCAAGGATAAAATTCTACAAATTGACTGCTGACATACACATAAACAGCCATAATTTCATGGCAGTTTATGTCTGAGCTTTAGTTAAATGTATGCAAAATATATTACAGATATTATACATTATATATACATATTTTATACATTATAGAACCTCTGCTGAGTGAATTTTAAATCTTGATTAAGATAGTGTGTTCATACTACGATTAATATGAAAATAAAACACAGACCAGGTTTCTACCACAGAAAATTATCTCAGAATGCCCCTTTTGTTCTATAAAAGCAAAATTATGCATTTCAATGTTATCACAGAATCACAAAATGGTAGGAGTTGGAAGGGACCTTTGGAGATCATCTAGTTCAACCCCCCTGCCAAAGCAGGTTCATCTAGAGCAGGTTGCATGGGAATGCATCCAGGCCATTTTTTAATATCTCCAGAGAAGGAGACTCCACAACCTCTCTGGGCAGCCTGTTCCAATGCTCTGTCACCCCCAACGTAAAGAAGTTTTTCCTCATGTTGAGATGGAATTTCCTGTGTTCCAGTGGTGCCTGTTGCCCCTTGTCCTGTTGCTGGACACCACTGAAAAGAGTCTGGCCCCATCGTCTTGACACTTGCCCTTCCGACACTTATAAGCATTGATAAGACCCTTTTTTCTCAGTCTTCTCTTTGCTAAGCTAAACAGAAACAGGTCTCTCAGCCTTTCCTCACAAGACAGGTGCTTCAGTCCCTTGATCATCTTCATAGTCCACCACTGGACTCTCTCCAGTAGCTTCTTGCTTTCTTTGAACTGGGGAACTATCGTGGTTTGGGCCAGATTGGCCACTCAGACAGAATGACAGATGTTCTCCCCTACCTCTACAAAGAGAGGCAAGAGAGAGACTTATGAGTTTAGAAGAAACGAAACTACTTCAATGAGATTAATAATAAAATAAAAAAGGAAATTATGAAACATATACAAAACCATTTCAAGTTCCCAGGATGACAATCATGTCATCGGCTTGCATCAGGAAAGTCCCAGACTGGACTCAGTGATGAACAGGAACTGGATTCCAGATCTGGATTAAGGATCGGGATCAAAGGCAGACAAAGAGCGAGAGTCCTCCTCAGATGCTGGCCACCGGAGAAAAGAGGGCTGACCTTTTGATCCCTCAGCTTTTACACTGAGCATGGGGCAGATGGGATGGAATACCCTGTTGGTCAGGTTTGGGTCACCCATCCTGTCTGATCCTCCCTGGATGTGGGACTCCTCTACAGTTTTCTGCTTCTGACCCTCCAACGGGGCAAATAACAAAGTTAGCTGGCATTGGGTGTTATAGCAATAAGCATAAGCAGGAGACAATCTGCATACCATTTCTTGGCATCAGCTATAAACATAGGTCTTATCCCTCTGAGACCAAAAAGTGTCTGCACAATATGCTGTTAATTTCAGTAGTTAGAAGAGGCCTAGCTAAAAAGAAAAATTACTGAACAAAATTAGTCCTATTTACCTCAAACCAGGACACAAGGCCAGAACTGGACACAGTACTCCAGATATGGCCTCACCAGGGCAGAGTAGAGGGGGAGGATAACCTCCCTTGACCTGCTAACCATACTCTTTTTAATGCACCTCAGGACACCGTTGGCCTTCTTGGCCACAAGGGCACATTGTAGCCTCATGGTCAACTTGTTGTCCATCAGGACTCCCAGGTCTCTCTCTGCAGAGTTGCTTTCCAGCAGATTAACCTCTAACCTGAACCAGTTTATGGGGTTATTCCTACCCAGTTGCAGGACCCTACGCTTGCCATTGTTGAACTTCGTTATGTTCCTCTGCGCCCAAGTTTCTGACCTGTCCAGGTCTCGCTGAATGGCAGCACAGCCTTCTGGTGTGTCAGCCACTCCTCCCAGTTTTGTGTTACCGGGAAACTTGCTTAGGGTACACGCTGTGCCCTCATCCAGGTCACTGATGAATATTTTGAACAAGACTGGACCCAGTCCTGACCCCTGGGGAACACTGTTAGCTACTGGCCTCCAACTAGACTCTGTGCCACTGATCACAACCATCTGAGCTCTGCCATTCAGCGAGTTCTCAATCCACCTGATTGTCCACTCATCTAACTCACACTTGCTAAGCTTACCTATGAGGATGTTATGGGAGACAGTGTCAAAAGCCTTGCTGAAGTCCAGGTAGGAAACATCCACTACTCTCTCCTCAGCTACCTGGACAGTCATGCAATTCTAGCAGGCTATCAGATTGGTGAAGCATGATTTCCCCTTGGTAAATCCATGCTGACCACTCCTGATAACCTTCTTTTCCTTTACATGCTTAGGGATAACATCCAGAATGAGCTGTTCCACCACCTTTCCAGGGATGGAGATGAGGCTGACTGGATATGACTAAATTGAAATAATCTGAAACAGTCGTATGAGTCTCAGGAGTGAATGTATTTTGGTACAAGGTATTTGAGAAAGTAAGATAATACTTCCTTCATCTGAAAGAGAACCAATGTCTGCACATCAAGAAAAACAAAAATAATGATGTACACAAGGTATATAATAATACTGTAGTTATTGGAAAGAGGAACAGTGAAAAAAGACAAACAAGTAAGAACTCTAAGAAAGAACTGATGCTATAAAAATACAAAGAAATAACAATATCTGTAGAGTGTGCTTAATATATATGCTGTTACGTGTATACATACATGTATACCTGTTCACATATATGTACATATACATATATATACATGCTATATATATCATAGAATCATAGAATGGTTTCAGTGGGAAGGGACCTTAATGATTATCTCGTTCTAACCCCGCTGCCATGGGCAGGGACACCTCACACTAGACCAGGTTGCTCAAAGCCCCAGCCAGACTGGTTTCGGACACTTCCAGGAATGAGACCTCAACAACTTCCCTGTGTAACCTGTTCCAGTGTCTCACCACCCTCATAGTGAAAAATCTGTTGCTGATATATGTTCTAAATCTATCCTCTTCCAGTTTGAAGCCATTACCCCTTGCCCTATCACTACACGTCCTTGTAAAGAGTCCCTCTCCAGCTTTCTTGTAGACCTCCTTCAGATACTGCAAGGCCACTCTAAGGTCTCCTGGAGCGTTCTCTTCTCTGAACAACCCCAACTCTCTGAGTGTATCCTCATAGGACAGGTGCTCCAGCCCTCTGATCATCTTGGTGGCCCTCCTCTGGACCCGCTCCAACAGGTCCATGTCCTTCTTATGCTGAGGAGTCCAAAGCCGGCTGCAGTACTCCAGGTAGGGTCTCACAAGAGCAGAGTAGAGAGGTAGAATCATCTCCATTGACCAGCTGGCCATGCTTCTTTTGATGCAGTCCAGGATGTGGTTGGCCTTCTACGCTGTGAGCGCACATGGCTTTCTCATATTCAGTTTTTCATCAACCAATACCCCCAAGTCCTTCTTCTCAGGGCTGTTCTCAATTTGTTGTTGCCCAGCCCATATCCATGTTTGGAATTGCCTTGACCCCCGTGCAGGACCTTACACTTGGCCTTGCTGAACTTCATGAGGTTACCATAGGCCCATGTATCAAGTCTGCCAAGGTCCCTCTGGATGATATCCCTTCCCTCCAGCATGTCGACTGCACCACACAACTTTGTATCGTTGGCAAACTTGCTGAAGGTGCACTCAATCCCAACATCCATGTCGCTACCAAAGATGTTATACAGCACCGGTCCCAGTACCAACCCGTGAGAAACGCCACTCATCACTGGGTTCACTTGAACATCGAGTCATTGACCACAACTCTTCGACTGTGACTGTCCAGCCAATTCCTTATCCACTGAATGGTCCATCCATCAAATCAGTGTCTCTCCAGTTTAGAGACAAGGATGTCATGTGGGACAGTGTCAAATGCTTTGCACAAGTCCAGGTAGATGACGTCGGCTGCTCTACCCTTATCCACTGACACTGTAACCCCGTCATAGAAGGTCACCACATCTGTCAGGCATGACTTGCCCTTGGTGAATCACAGAATCACAGAATCACAGAATTTTCAGAGTTGGAAGGGACCTCTAGAGATCATCTAGTCCAACTCCCCTGCCAAAGCAGGATTGCCTAGAGCACATTACTCAGGACTGTATCCAGGTGGGTTTTGAAAATCTCCAGAGAAGGAGACTCCACAACCTCCCTGGGCAGCCTGTTCCAGTGCTCTGTCACCCTAACTGTAAAGACGTTTTTCCGTGTGTTGGAATGGAACTTTCTATGTTCCAACTTGCACCCATTGCCCCTCGTCCTGTCACTGGGAACCACCGAGAAGAGTCTGTCTCCATCCTCCTTCAACCCACCCTTTAGGTACTTGTATGCCATAATCAGGTCTCCCCTCAGCCTTCTTTTCTCCAGGCTAAAGAGTCCCAGCTCTCTCAGCCTTTCCTCATAAGGGAGATGCTCCAATCCCTCAATCATCTTGGTTGCCCTTCGCTGGACTCTCTCCAACAGCTCCCTGTCCCTCTTGAACTGGGGAGCCCAAAACAGGACACAGTATTCCAGTTGTGGCCTCACCAGTGCCGAGTAGAGGGGGAAAGTGAAGCCATGTTGGGTGTCACCAATCACCTCCTTATTTTTCATGGGCCTTGGCAGAGTTTCCAGGAGGATCTGCTCTATGATCTTGCCGGGCACAGAGTTGAGACTTACCAGCCTGAGCTCCCCAGGTCTTCCTTTTTCCCCTTTTTGAAAATGGGGGTTATGTTTCCTCTTTTCCAGTCAGTGGGAACTTCTCCGGACTGCCACGACTTTTCATATATAATGATAAGCGGCTTAGCAATATGCTGTTCAGAAAATAGCTCAAACCATTGATATATATATTCATATCCATTTGTATATATTCATATCATTTATATTTGTATGTTTCTTCAGGAAACATGACTGTTCCTTGAAGTGTTTTGTAGTAAAAGAATGATGTATTCTGGGATACAGGAACAAAGGCACCTCTTATTGCTTAGGACCATACTCAGAAACCCTAACAAGGATTCCTCAAAGATAAGCCTTTTTCAGGGTTCAGCTATGTAAAAAGGAGATTAAGGTTATTAACATCTCTTAAAAAAACAAACAAAAAACCCAAATGTTTTTTAATTTTGTTGCATGGATGATGTAGGACTCAAGCTTCTCTATTAAATTGGTTTATTTCTTTTACAACATCTGGTTTACGCCCCCACCCCACCACCACCCCCTGACCTTACTAGCACCCTTGTGCCCTGGTTGCAAATCCAAAACTGTATGTTGTTGTAGAAGTCATTAAAGCAATTTTAAATTAAATCTGATATTTGACAAGTAGTTGCACTCTGACTCTCCCTCAAGACTGGAGTGACATGCTGAATTGCTTTGGAGTGAGTTAAAATTCTGGACACAGCATTTTCAATAATATGCAGCTTAGGCAGCATTTTCTTAGACATCCATGTATATATAAAACTGAACCCTTTGCAGCACTGGTAGTTACTGAAGACCAGCACAAGCCTCTGAAAACACTGGCCAGTTTTTCACCTGTACTAAATTTCTGGAGTTGTAGAAAGTGATGGTGCATATTTTTACATAAAGATTTTTAAAGATTCCATTTCAGAAAGATGTGAAAAGAACCTTTTAAATTCAGAACTTTATTCCTCCACCATTGTGTGATAAAATCTAATGGTTTTGACTGTCTGTGGAGAACCAATACCAGATGTGATTTTGTCTCGACATTGCTACTGTGCCGCCATCTCTTGGGAGGACCACCTTCTTCACGGTTTTGGAAGCGATGACCTCATGTGCCTGCGCAGGGACCAAGGGCACGAAAAGAGCAGGAAGAGGCCTGCAGGAGAGCAGCACTTCCGGTCGATCTGTGCATGAGTGAGATCCCTATATAAAGGGAGCACGTGCATTTTGGCGCCCCTTTTTTCTCCACTTCATCTCCTCTTTTGTTCCTCCTCGCCTCCCTGCTGCGTGCCACCCCTCCCGCAGACCCCAGACTCCATGAAGCATGTAATGATTGAAGACTTCGGACAGAATCTGCAGAAAAACTGTTGAACTCAAGAGTGGTAGTAGCGAGCTTTCTCCCTCTTTCCTTATTTTCTTCCTTTACCCCCTTTTCTTTTCCTCCCTTTGCCTTCCCTTCACCTTTCCGCCGTGCTTTATTCTTTGTTAAAAGTATTAAGTAAAAGGTTGTACGACATTTGACCGCCTTTAGCGTCTTAATCTCATCCTTGGGATTATTTTTAACGGAACCTTCCCGATACTGGATCGGGACACTGTCAGAGAGGGAAGAAAACTGTGACAGGTTCTTACATTCATAAAAAGAGACAAAAATTGCTTAAAATATTTAAAATTACATTCCTGTTTGTCTTGATTTTACTGCAAAAACAGGTAGGGATCTAATTTTTATATCTTAATTTTTTCACCCTGTTACACATTTAAGCTCTGGAGCTTAAAAAAAAAAAAAAAAGTTGTGGGGAAGATGTTTTAAAACTTTGCTGTAGTGTAAAACATAGACTTAATCTTCAGGAGACAAAAGTTCTGAAAACAAATCATACACAGGTTTGTTCTGTGTGACAGGTAAAGGATGGAAATGATCATGGTGCTGTTGGTATATTTCAGGTGAACTAACAAATGAAAAATTATAACAACTCAAGTATTTTGGCTTTATATGTCATTATTCTGAGAGAGCAAAAGACTACAATTATTGGAAAAGATAGGCTCCTGCTAAGCAGACTGGCCGGACTCACATCTCTATTGTAGCTGTTCCGTAGGTGGACCAGCAATGAAAACGGGAATGCATTAGTACTGTACATTTAGCTCAGTCCTTCTTCCTTTCTTTTTCTGCCCCTGAGAATCTTCATTTTGCCGGTTTGTATAGATCATTTATCTACCGTTTCAAAGCCAATAGCCATCCCTAAACATTTTGATGACTGTCTCTTCCGCTACAAGTCATCTCATTAAGGCAATCCTTGTTGTTACATTTCCCTATGGACATGCAAGGATCTCATACTGAAGTAATGACTGCTGTTAATTAGACTAAGCCAATAACTAAATAGCAGAGGAATTTCTGAGGAAGTTACACCTTACGAACTCTTAAAGCCCAGAGGTAATCCTCCAGTTGCCACTTTCCAATGAACTGATTCCTCACCGTCCTTCTTCACAATTGGAAAACTTACTTGAAGATCCAAATGTTAGCAACAAATGTTCCATAAGATCAGGAAAAACTGAATACAATTTTGAAACATCAGTAGGACTTTACAATGCGTCTGTGCAAATTGGTTTTCTTATATTGTGCCATTTCATTGATGTGACTTCCATGATCTTAAACTTTTGCTATCTATGATTAGATTTTATCTTATAAAACAGTGTAATTTCTGATATTTGAATATCAAGACTTATTACAAGTAGAAATTTGAACATTTCTTATATAATTTCTGGAATTATGAAAAGATTTTGTGTTTTTCCCTCTAGTAATGTGATACAATATTATTTGGGCAATGATTAAATTAATAAACTGAGAACTGTGGAGGAGATGGGTACGTTTCTTCCATTTTCCTCATATTAATTCTTTGATCTCCTAGTACTATATATACCATTATCCAAAAGTACTGGAGATGAATGTGCAGCAAGAGTACAGCTTGATTGTGCAAGCGTATCAGCAAATAAAACCTGAGCGAAACAGAAAGCTAGAACACAGGAACACGATGCAAAAGAGCTTCACAGTATTCACTGACAACAAAGCAGCTTTGAAAACTTGCCAGAAGAACTTACAAACTGTGACATAAATACCCATGTCCTTACTGCAAGGCTAACACAGAAATGGCAGAAATACAATACACACGTCAGTGAATAAATTGTCCTTGGCTAACAATTTTTTTCTAAAGCTTTGCTAGAACTTCAGAAAGTAACAACACATAATGAAACTATGCGATACCAACAGAGTAGGTATGCAAGAGTAATACCAGGGAAAAATAATCATAGCCTTCCACTTAACATTTGCTGTGTTCATTTGTACTAATACTGAATTTCAGAGATGCAACAAACATTGGGGGTTTTTCAGTTTGGTTGTGGGAACGGGGTTGAGTACTAATTGGGTACTGTTATTACAAATATAATTTTTCAACTTATTCTTGTTAAACATAGTGATGTCTGTTTCCATATTCTTCTTGATGGGTGTTTTAAGACTCTAATTTTTATTAAGGGAGGTTTGTTGTTTTTTTTTTTTTTTTCTCTAAAAAATGATAAAAAGCAAACAAATATAACTATAAAATGTCTCTTAATTAATTGTATCTTGCTCTCTTCATATTTTTCATCCTGAACAAAGGAAAAAAGCTTGGAAGGTCACTCAAACAGAGGACCCCTAACAGTTTATGGTGCCTCAATGCAAACTGAGTCACTAGTTTTGTTCTAAACTACTGCAGCTACTTTTCTCCAAAAAGTGTCTTATATTGATATGACTAGCCCGAAATTGTATTGACATAGGCCAATCAGTGCCTCATAGCCATGGAGCAGTTGTTTGGCCCTTTTAATTACCATTGCAGACACAACCTAATGGATATTTATAATTTATTTATAGGGAAGAAGATCTGACACATTAGCATAATATTCTGGAGTAAACAAACATACTGTGAAACATGGAAAATAATTCTTACACACAGAAAATAGAAATTGGGAAGAAAACTCTCCCTACCACCCTATGCAAATAACATTTCACTAAAAGATCTCATCTGCAAAGCAATATGTCACCCTCCAAGCTTCGGAAGAGAGAGACTTTTCAAATGTTATGAGCCATGTAATGCTCTTAATGTTGGAATTTGCTCCACTGTACATTTGTCAGGTATTCCAGAAAATCCATGCAACCTGAATGTCTCACCAGCTTGTAAATCAGATATTTTTAGATGGTGAAATTAAAGTCCTTTATAGTGTGGAGAATAGAGAAAGGCTTTGACAGCTTGGCGCAGGCAAAAGTGGTTAGTGGTAGATTTCTTCCATGCAAAGGCACTTTTAAAAAACAAACAAACAAACAAAAAAAAAAACAACCCAGTGCACTGTGGAGAAAACCGTCTTTCCTTTAATAGTGCATGGGAAGTAAGTTTTTAAAATGAAGTTTTAGAAGGGAGGATTCTAAGACTATCTTTGCAGGCAAGTAGGTGAGATACGTGTTTCCCTATGAGCATCAGCTTTCCAAGGAAAACTTTATCCATCTTTGCTGTTGAGGAGATGGCGCTGAGATTCTTGACCTCATATGTCTTTTTTTAGAACCTTTGCTATATAAGCTTCCATCAGCTACTTTATTTGTGCTCCATAATAGTTTTCCATTTGTAGGTATCTATGCCAGAACTTTTTATTCTTTTCAGAGCTTATTTAATGGCCAGTATCTTTCTGTGATGTTTCTTCAGGTGCAGACACCATCTCTCTAAATCTTATTAACAATTACTCTGTCATGGAAACTCTTTGGTTAAGAAGAAATAGTATCACTTAAGAAGGGGAGATAATGAGAGTCTTTAATGCAGGAATATGGTAGTCATTAAGGTGGGTCATGTGAAGGGTGAAGAAGCAGAATAAAACAGAGGTGGAAAACAGTTGGGAAATGAAACATATGGTGGATTACGGGAACAAGGAGGGACCAATTTGGGAAGTCGCACTGTGAGAGGGAGAGAATTTACACCTTTTTGGAAATATCATCCAGTGTCATCCATAAAAACTTGAGGGAAAAAAAAAATATTCTTAATGAATGTTTCAAATACTAAGAGACACAAAAAATTGCAAACACTCATGCTCCATCTAAAATAATTTCTCATTCATTTTGGCTGCAATCCAGAGTTTATTCAGTTTTAAATCTTGAATTGAACACATTACAATCTTAAATGCAAACTGACAAATGTCACAGCATAATATAGTAATAAACTTTAATTTTGGGGGCATCTATGCCTGTGGGCGTTTGACAATAGTAAGTTGTAAATGAAAAGATAATGAAATGTACTCTTTCTTACATCAATCTTCTTATGCCTTTGAGACAAAATTTAAATCAATATAATAGGAGATAGAAATATTGCAGGCTTTGATTAGATTATTCCCAGTGCTTTTAATAAGAAAACTAAATTCTGCCTGTCTCACAGAATGTGGTGGTTTTAAAAATAATAATAATCATAATGATTGCACTAAATAAGACATAACCACCTAGATTTTACTCTGCCAAAATCTGTGAAATCCATAATATATTTTGGTGACACTGCAACATTAATACTCTTTTATTCTACAACAAAAAATACAAGTAGAAGGAAATTTTAAACAACATATAACTGAAAATTTCAAAATCAACAAATGCTTAATGGTAAGACAAATAATGTTTTGTAACATTATCTTAATGTAAAATATCAGCACAGTGATGACTTTCCTGTCTTCTCAGATAGAAACCACAATCATCGATTTAGACCCCCAGTTCACTATAGAACAATTACAAATAAAATACATTTACATGTCACAGCAGATGTGGTAATAATCATACCTTGAATAAAGTGGTTGTTCCTCAGAGCTGTTCTCAGATTCAGCTGCAAACATCTTCCTGATAAAATCATGCCTCTCTAAATTTTTATAGTAGTGCTACCACTTTCCCCAAACTATACATTTGTGTAGCTGGCACTTGTATTTCTTTGCAGGCCTAATATGCTTGACATCTGAGAAAGCTGAATTTCAGGTTTCTTTTAAAAGCAGGACGAAGTGAATCAGGCTCTCCAAAGTAAATTTAGATTAAAATTGTCAAAAATACATGGTTCTCAAAAAAAAAAGATTCTATCAAACATACATTTGCCATTCCTTCCACAAGTCTCTGTAGAAAATGGGTTGGCCTTAATTTCCCCTGAGCTTTTCAAATTCAGGATTGCCACCTGCAGAACCTAGTATTGGGGAAGGGATTAATCTTAAAAAGACGAGGAAGTCCAGGGCTTGCTTTTCAGTCAGTATTAATGCCATCTAATGCTGCATGAATCATGCCCCAGAGCTGAGATTTTTTCTCCCCATTGATCATAAACTAGGTCTAGAATGGTGATTTCAGGCGTAAATATTCTCACTTGATCGTAAACTAGGTCTAGAATGGTGAGTTCAGGCATAAATATTCTCACTGTACATGCTAAATGGGAAAAATGGCACACATTTTTTTCTGTCAGGAAATGGAGAAGCCTGAATCATTTTATCTTCTCAGTTCCTCATCTCACAGCCCAGGGGAATCCCTGCCCTATGTTTGCACAGAGGTTTTTTATCTACAAATCTATATAATTTCACTTCCGTACTTGTTTTCCTTTAAAAAATCTTTAGGAAAAAGTATGTTAGCATTTAATAAAGTTTGTAAAATATTGAAAATAGATACTTGTACTCTCTTTGTTTTCACATTTATGCTGGTTTAAATTTTGAAATAAAATATATTGTTAGATGTGTTATTAATGAAAATTTGTTTTTTAAAAAGTCATTCTGTAAGAAAATTATGGTTTTGCTTTCATTTAAGTTTAAAAAAAAAGGTATTTAGATGTTTAATATCGCACAGACAGAAGATCTCACTCTCTGAGCAGCTCTACTATAAATGTTCTAATTTATTTAATATTAAGGATCAACATATTTTATCATGAGCTATTAACAAATTTTCTTGTGGCTTTTTTAACTTGTGACAAGTGTGTATGTACCTAATTTGCATGATATTATTTATATTCCCTTAATACAATTTTTTGAAGAATCAGCTAATTACAAATACTAAAGCAATGAAGAATGCTGAAATTATCTGACTAGCACTACCCAAAGAAGCAACATGTTAAAAAAAAAAGAAATCAAATCTTCCTGACTTCAGAGATAATCATATATGATATCTAGTAGTGGAACAGTTGTAGCAGATCAATCCAAAGATCCACAAAGTCTTGCATTTTTTTTCCCATCACTGGATGAAAGTGCCTTTTTAAGGAAAGTTATAAGAACAAGACATAAATGTAAGCGTATTTTCACTGAAAATATTTCCTGTTTTCAGAAATCTCTGAAAGCTACAAATGTGCTTACTTCGATATAGTTCAATCTCAAATTAGATACTGTTTGGGTAGTAAAAATATAGCCATGGAGAAGAGTGTTTTCATCTCAGAATAACGTTTCAACATAGAAATTTCATAGAATATAAAGTTTTAACTTCTGAGTAATATCTACAGAAGTTACCAGTTTACTCTGAACACTTTATTTCGCACACAAACAAAAATAATTCATACTTAAATTTCAGGTTTTATTAAAAAATAGAATGCTTTGTTTCATTGAACATTTTTTAGGGGAGCAAAGTTCTGTCTCATACTTCTATATTGACACATTTACTACTAGCACGGTATCAGTGAAGATGCAACTTTGCAATGTTCGGGTAAGCTGTGCTATTATTATAAAGAACATGAGTGTTTGCAATCTGAAGAACTACATTATAAAGGGATTTTTTTGATGGATGGATACAAGATCCTGAATTTTCTAAGTTCCTCCACATGCAAGAAAATATCACTACCTTTGTACCTTTTTGGGAATTTCACTGGACCTTTTCTCTGTTAAAGAATTGTTAGATGTCATGTTTGCCAATGACAACAGGCTCTGTGGAGAGGTCAACACGCTGGAGGGAAAAGATGCCATCAAGAGCAACCTAGACAGACATACAGAATCATAGAATGGTTTAGATTGGAAGGGACCTTAAAGATCATCTAGTTCCAACCCTGCTGCCATGGGCGGGGACACCTCTCACTAGACCAGGTTGCTCAAAGTCTCATCCAGCCTGGCCTTGAACACCTCCAGGGATGGGGCATCCACAACTTCCCTGGGCAACTTGTTCCAGTGTCTCACCACTGGATTTTTTTCCTAATATCTATTCCAGATCTACCCACTTCCAGTTTGAAGCCATTACTTCTCATCCTGGCAGATGAAATGGGCGGGGACACCTCTCACTAGACCAGGTTGCTCAAAGTCTCATCCAGCCTGGCCTTGAACACCTCCAGGGATGGGGCATCCACAACTTCCCTGGGCAACTTGTTCCAGTGTCTCACCACTGGATTTTTTTCCTAATATCTATTCCAGATCTACCCACTTCCAGTTTGAAGCCATTACTTCTCATCCTGGCAGATGAAGTCATGGGATGAAGTGCTGGAGGGAAGAGAGGAACAAGGAAGTTGGTCAATATTCAAGGATCGCCTCCTCCGAGCTCAGGACCGATGCATCCCTACAAAGAGGAAGGCAGGCAGAAAAGCCAGGAGGCCTGCATGGATGAACAAGGCGCTTCTGGACATGACCAAAAGAAAAAAAAAAAAAAAGAGGCCTATAGGGAGTGGAAACAGGGGCGGGCAGCCTGGGAGGAATACAGAGGAATTGTCCAAGCAGCCAGGGATTGGGTTAGACAAGCTAAAGTCCAGACTGAATTACTTCTGGCCAGGAACATTAAGACAAACAAAAAATCCTTCTTTAAGTATGTCAGTGAGAAAAGAAAGACTAGGGAAAATGTGGGCCCTCTCTAGAAGGAAACGCAAGAACTGGTTACCCGGGACAGAGACAGAGCTGAGGTACTCAACGACTTCTTTGCCTCAGTCTTCACTGGCAAGGACTGCAGCCACACTGACCATGACACAGAATGTAAAGGTGAGGACTGGGAAAGTGAAGAACAGCCCACTGTAGGTGAAGATCGAGTGCGAGACCATCTGAGGAACCTGAAGGTGCACAAGTCCATGGGACCTGATGAGATACATCCACGGGTCCTGAGGGAACTGGCAGATGAAGTCGCTAAACCACTGGCCATCATATTTGAGAAGTCATGGCTGTCTGGTGAAGTTCCTACCAACTGGAAAAGGGCAAACAAAACCCCTATTTTCAAAAAGGGAAAGAAGGAAGACCCAGGGAATTACAGGCCAGTCAATCTCACCTCTGTGCGTGGCAAGATCATGGAGCAGATCCTCCTGGAAACTCTGCTGAGGCACATAGATAACAAGGAGGTGATTGGTGACAGCCAGCACGGCTTCACCAAGGGCAAGTCATGCTTGACAAATTTGGTGGCCTTCTACGAAGGAGTTACAGCAGCAGTGGACAAGGGAAGATCAACAGATGTCATCTACCTGGACTTGTGCAAAGCGTTTCGCACCGTCCCACACGATATCCTGGTCTCTAAATTGGAGAGATATGGATTCGACAAATGGACCACTTGGTGGACAAAGAACTGGCTGGACAGTCGTACTCAAAGAGTGGCGGTCAACGGCTCGATGTCCAGATGGCAGGCTGGAGAGGTGGGCCCAAGCCAACCTCATGCAGTTCAACAAGGCCAAGTGCAAGGTCCTACATCTGGGTCAGGGCAATCCCAAGCACAAATACAGGCTGGGTGGGGAATGGCTGGAGAGCAGCCCTGAGGAGAAGGACCTGGGTGTGTTGATTGACTAGAAGCTCAGCATGAGCTGATGTGCAATCACAGCCCAGAAGGCCAACCGTATCCTGGGCTGCATCAAAAGAATGGAGGTGGGGGGGCTGGGAGGCCAGCAGGTCAAGGGAGATGATTCTGCCCCTCTACTCCACTCTCGTGAGACCCCACCTGGAGTGCTGCATCCAGCTCTGGAGTTCCCAACATAAGAAGGACATGGGCCTGCTGGAGCATGTCCAGAGGAGAGCCATGAGGATGATCCGAGGGCTGGAACATCTCTCCTATGAGGAGAGGCTGAGAGAGTTGGGGCTGTTCAGCCTGGAGAAGAGAAGGCTCCGGGGGATCTTTTTGCAGCCTTCCAGTACCTAAAGGGAGCTTACAGGAGAGCTCGGGAAGGACTTTTTACTAGGGCATGTGATTCAAGGTCTTTTCCAACTTAAACCATTCTATAATTCTATGATTCTATGATTCTATCACTTCCTTGTAAATACACCCCTCCAGCTTTCTTGTAGGCCCTCTTCAGATACTGGTAGACTGCTATAAGGTCTTCCCAGAGCCTTCTCTTCTCTAGGCTGAACAACCCTAGGTCTCTCAGCCTCTCCTCATAGGAGAGGTGCTCCAGCCCTCTGATCATCTTTGTGGCCCTCCTCTGGACCCTCTCCAACAGGTTCATATCTATCCTATGTTGGGGGCTTCAGAGCTGGTCTCCAGGAGGGGTGTCAGAAGAGTGGAGTAAAGGGGCAGAATCACTTCCCATGACCTGCTCGCCACACTTACTTGGATGCAGCACAGGATACCATGGGCCTTCTGGGCAGCAAGTGCACATTGCCAGCTCATGTTGAGCTTCTCATCCACCAACACCCCCAAGTCCTTCTCCTCGCGGCTGCTCTCAATCTGTTTTCTACCCAGCCTGTATCTGTGCATGGGATTGTATTGGCCCACACGCAGGACCTTACACTTGGCCTTCTTGAACTTCATTAGGTTGTCATGGGCCCACCATGGAGTGCATCTCCTATAAAAATAGGCTGAGAGAATTGGGGTTCTTTAGCATTGAAAACAGAAGGCTCAGGGGAGATGTATTGCAATCTTCCAATACATAAAGGGGTTCATAACAAACATGGAGAGGGACTCTTTATCAGGGATTGTAGAGATAGGACAAGGGGTAACGATTTCAAACTGAAAGAAGGTAGATTTAGATTAGATATTAGGAAGAAATTCTTTACCCTGAAGGTGATGAGGCACTGCAGCAGGTTTCCCAGGGAAGTTGTGGATGCGTCATCCCTGGCAGTATTCAAGTCCAGGTTGGATGAGTCTTTGAGTAACCTGATTTAGTGGAAGGTTTCCCTGCCCATGGCAGTGGGGTTGTAACTAGGCAACCTTTAAGGTCCCCTCAAACTCTAGCCATTCCATGATTCTATGATTCTATGAAGACAGGACTAAATTTGTGAGTAATTACTGAATATCTTAACCAGGTTAAAAGTGCGACTTTTGAAGTCATTACTTACAGGAGGATCCCACTGAAATTTAGTTCAGTGATTTGTGCATACAAGTATGAGTTAATGTAAGAAATGTCCTCGTTTGAGGTAAAACAGGACCAATTTTGTTCAGTAACTTTACTTTTTAGCTGGACCTCCCTAACTACTGAAATTAATAGCATATTGTGGAGTCACTGTTCGGTCTCAGAATGATAAGACCTATGTTTACAGTTGATGTCAAGGAAGGCAGGTTGGCTCCTGCTTATGTTTATTGCTGTAACACCCAATGCCAGCTAACTTTGTTATTTGCCCCATTCGATGATCAGAAGTGGAAAAGCATAGAAGGGTTGCACCTGTGGGGAGGATCAGACAGGACAGGTGACCCAAAACTGACCAACAGGGTATTCCATCCCATCTGCCTCATGCTCAGTATAAAAGCTGAGGGATCAAAAGGTCAACCCTCTTTTCTTCAATGGCCAGAGTCTGAGGAGGACTTTGTTCATCTGCCTTTGATCCCGATCCTTAATCCAGATCTGGAATCCAGTTCCCATCCATCACTGAGTCCAATCTGGGACTTTCCCAGTGCCAGCTGGTGACATGATTGTCATCCTGGGAGGTTGATACGGTTTTGTATATGTTTCATTATTTCCTTTTTTGTTAATATTTCATTAAAGTAGTTTAGTTCCTTCTAAACTCATAAGTCTTTTTTTCCCTCCTCTGTTTCTGTCTTTGAAGAAGAGTAGGGGGGAGTATCTGTCACTCGCCTGTTGGCCAGTTCAGCCTAAACCATGACAAATGGCTTGAATGGAGGAGAAATATACTAAATTATGATCATAATCAGATTTTATTTTTAATATATAAATATTTATAATTCTACAAGATATGAAAAAAAGTATTGAGAAAAAAATCTGCTTTAGGGAGCATTTGTTGATCATCTAAATGGTATTTGAAGAACAGTTCATCTTAATATCAAGGTAATATAACTTCTTATTTGGGGGGGTTATGTTTTGGTATTGCATTTATTTTTTTTAAATCGAAATTTACCTATTTTTGCTAAGCAGCATGGATTCATTGGATAATTAATTATTAAAAAGACTGAGGAAAGGCAGTCTCATGCCTCAGTAACCAAGACCCATAAAATGAAAATATAAAGTCAAATGTCTAATCTATTACAATAGAAGAATTCATGGAAAAGACTGATGACATTAAGTCCAGGCAATCACTACATCCAGTTCAGAACATGACATAATAGCCTCGGCTATGTCTGGAGACCTGACTGTGGTTAAGGATGTTTATTAGAGGTTTTGCAAATGTCAGTCTTCAGAAAAATAGAAAGGTGATTTTAAAAAATATCAGGATGTACTTAATTAGAATATGTATTCAAGTTATTAAATCTGAAAAGCTTTTTCAAAACATTATACCTCATAAAATGTATTGCTGAAAAGAAAGGCCTGCAAATGGAGATCAGTGCATGTCCCCAGCAAGAATTTGACCTTCTATGGGTTTGTAGTAGGAACTGTAAAATGAGAACATTATACACATAGTTACAGTTTCTTTTATTTGCTAAATGTATTATCATACAGTTGATAGAAGTCTCAGAAAAAGAAAGAAGGATATGGTTTCTGAAGTTCCAATTTACAATACAGCACTTTCCATAGATGCATGAAAAGCATAAACTTGCATTGTCTTAGAGTCAAGAAGCCACCTCTAAATATTCACATTTTCTTCTTCCATAAATATTCAGTCACTCTCCGTAAACATGTCTGTGATTAGATTTTGAGCACTAGTTAATACAGTGTTGACAAAAGTCAGCAACTTCCAATGGAATAACTCAAAACAATTTTGTTGAGTCTAAAAGTAAGACAGAGTCATCAGCCAGCTCATGAGAATATCTGCCTAGGATAACCATTTGTTTGAAGAAAGAAATCCACTATGTAGTCATCTTCATCATGATGAGGTGAATCACATTTTGAAAAGTGACTTTCTCCCTTTACTATAAATCTATCGTAGAGTAACAAGCTGAGATATGTGCAACAGATATGTATATTTAGTAAGATGAATCCTACCCCCATATCCATGCGATGGCAAAATATGCCTGAATTGAATCTGCTTTATTCCTTTTTCTGTTTGTTCATAGCAAGTCTCATGCAAAAATGTTGGTTTTTTTTTAAAAAACAACTGAGCCCAAAGCTGAAGTCCTCTATAAGCCAGCACTGTCCTTACTACAAACAACTCTTAGATGAACCAACCATTGTTTCTGCTCATGGCCTTTCTCATTGTTCTATAGGAGCAAAAGCATATCATCATGATTTCTTCTTTTGCTTTATCGTTCATCTGAGTATCCTTGCATATAAAAAGACAAACCAAACCAGAGAATCACAGAATCACAGAATCACAGAATCACAGAATAGTTAGGGTTGGAAGGGACCTCTGGAGATCATCTAGTCCAACCCCCCTGCCAGAGCAGGGTCACCTACAGCACGTTGCACAGGACAGCGTCCAGGCGGGTTTTGAATGTCTCCAGAGTGGGAGACTCCACCACCTCTCTGGGCAGCCTGTGCCAGTGCTCCACTACCCTCAAAGTAAAGAAGTTCCTTCTCATGTTAAGATGGAACTTCCTATGTTCAAGTTTATGCCCATTACCCCTCGTCCTATCACTGGGTGCCACTGAAAAAAGACTACTCCCATCCCCCTGGCATCCTCCCATTAAGTATTTGTATGTATTAATAAGATCCCCCCTCAATCTTCTTTTCTCTAGACTAAAGAGACCCAAGTCCCTCAGCCTTTCCTCATAAGAAAGGTGCTCCAGTCCCCTAATCATCTTTGTTGCCCTTTGCTGGACCCTCTCCAGCAGTTCCCTGTCTTTCTTGAACTGGGGAGCCCAGAACTGGACACAGTACTCCAGATGCGGTCTCACCAGGGCAGAGTAGAGGGGGAGGATGACCTCCCTCGACCTGCTGGCCACACTCTTCTTGATGCACCCCAGGATGCCATTCGCCTTCTTGGCCGCCAGGGCACATTGCTGGCTCATGGTCATCCTGTTGTCCACCAGGACTCCCAGGTCCCTCTCCACAGAGCTGCTCTCCAGGAGGTCAGCCCCCAACCTGTACTGGTGCATGGGGTTATTCCTCCCCAGGTGCAGTACCCTACACTTACCCTTGTTGAACTTCATAAGGTTTCTTTCTGCCCAACTCTCCAGCCTGGCGAGGTCACGCTGTAAGGCAGCACAGCCTTCTGGCGTGTCAGCCACTCCTCCCAGTTTTGTGTCATCAGCAAACTTGCTGATGGTACACTCTATCCCTTCATCCAGATCATTGATGAATATGTTGAACAAAACTGGGCCCAGTACTGACCCCTGAGGGACACCACTTGTTACTAACCTCCAACTAGACTCTGCGCCACTAACCACAACCCTCTGAGCTCTATCTGTAAGCCAGTTCTCAATCCACCTCACTGTCCATTCATCTAAGCCACACTTCCTAAGCTTTCCTGTGAGGATGATGTGGGAGACAGTGTCGAAAGCCTTGCCAAAGTCAAGGTAGACAACATCCACTGCCCTCCCCTCATCCACCCATCTAGTTACTTTGTCATAGAAGGCTATCAGATTAGTCAGACATGACTTCCCCTTGGTGAATCCATGTTGACTACTTCTGATAATCTTCTTTTCATCCAGGTGCTTTGAGATGACTCCCAGAACAAGCTGCTCCATCATCTTCCCAGGGATGGAGGTGAGGCTGACCGGCCTGTAGTTTCCCGGGTCATCCTTCCTGCCCTTTTTGAAGACTGGAGTGACATTGGCTATCCTCCAGTCCTCAGGCACCTCACCTGTCCTCCAGGACCTTTCAAAGATAATGGAGAGAGGCCCAGCAATGACTTCCGCCGGCTCCCTCAGCACCCGAGGGTGCATCCCATCAGGCCCCATGGATTTATGTATATCCAATTTATCTAACTGATCTTTAACGTGTTCCTTGTTAACCAAGGGATAGTCTTGTTTCCCCCAGACTTTCTCTGTTACCTGCAAAGTCTGGGTCTCACAAGGACTGGCCCGAACAGTGAAGACAGAAGCAAAGAAGGCATTTAGCAACTCCGCCTTCTCTGCATCATCCGTCACCTCAGCACCTGTCTCATTCAACAACGGGCCCACATTTTCCCTGGTTTTCCTTTTGTCTCCTATATACTTAAAGAAACCCTTCCTGTTGGCCTTGACATCCCTCGCCAGGTTCAATTCCAAGGCTGCCTTGGCTTTCCTTGTTTACTCCCTGCATACCCTGACAGCATTCTTGTATTCCTCCCAAGCAATCAGCCCCTTCTTCCACCTATTGTAAACTCCCTTCTTCCACCTGAGCCAAACCAAGCCAACCAAACAAACCCAAACTGCAGACTCAGATATTTTCCAGAGTTAATGATTTTATCATTTTTCAACTTGATGATCTCAGGAATTCAAATACAATACAAAATAAAATTAGTCCATGGACTAAACTGCTTTTCTTCATGTGCCAATGAGCAATTCTATTTGTTTTTAATCCCATGTCTCCTTCTTACTCTACTTCCCCAACAACATCCTACTGATTTTCTACTGGATTTAAGGTTTGAAGTCAAGATTATGACTTAACACATCTAAATCACCTCATGGAAATCTTACATATGAAATTGGATATCTAAAGTGACTCTATTTTAAACTCCTTTTAACGTCAACATAAAAAAAATCGATACCTCCACAACCAGTTCATCTGACTTTACAAGAGATGCTTTTAACGCTTGACACATCAATCAACCTTTTAGGTGCCTAGTTATCCCTATTGATTATCTGAGGAAAATAAAGTCACAAACTCAAACTTAAGTCTGAATGGCTAGAGTTAGGTAAGATGAGCCTTGCATACTGAAAGGGATGATGATTCTTTAATGCTTTCCCACCTTGATGGAAGGCAGAAGGGGCAGAAGAGAGGATGAGCAGTTTTCAGGAAAGAGAAGTTGTGGGATTCAGAGATAAATAGTTTGAAAAAAGGCAAGCTTTTCATCTTCACTGAAAGAAGATTCAGAAGGTAAAGTGGGCAGTTCTGACTTACACACTGCAGAGGAAAGTGATAATTTCAAAATCATTATTTGTGACTTAACTGAACAAGGAACAAACAGACAAAACAGAAACTGATTTAAGACTGGGCTTGGTTTGGGATTTTCTTCTTTATGACCTGTATTTCATTCTGAGAACAGAGCATAAGCCAAAATGCAAATACAATTTGTCAAATGTTTTCTTTCTTCATATGTGAGCATATAAATATTGCATTCTTTTGCAGGCTGCTAATGGAATTTCCCTGTAACGTCTGCCTTGAATTACAAGAGTTAGTTTTCTTAATTATAGATATGTCAGTCTACAACCACAATCTTATGAGTCATTAAAATATAGTAGAAACTTCCATCATTCCCTCTTCTTTTTGTAATCAAGCTACAGTATTCTAGGTTAATAAAACTGGTTGATCTCTTTCTTTCAGAATTCATTACAAGCTGCACCCTATTGTGACTATAAAAGATCAGTCTTGAGACCTAATGCGCTGAAAAGTTTCAACAGAAAGATACTGATACTGATGGAGATGTTGTCTTTTCCCATTCTGAGGGAGTAGTCAGAATTTGAAATTTACTCAGTTATCAGCATTTATTTTTTTTTAAAAAGGATAAAAGCAATTTACTAGTTCTAAAAAAGTTGTCAAAATGTGTGATTTTACTAAATATTAAAAGGAAAGAGAAAGCAATTCATAAAGATTTGATAATTCTAGCTATCTTTTTTTTTTTCTTTCTTTTTTTCCCCTTTAAGTTCATTTAACATGTCTTTTTGGCTTTGCCTGGAAATACATGTGGTTGCACAGATACTTTAGTGTTATTCTATGTATGTTCATTGGTCCTCTTTAATGCATAAATTCAGTAGGTTACACGTGAGCTTCTGCAGTTAGTATTTTTCTTTTCCTGTATAGAAATTCCTTGTGTTCTGCAATTAAGTTTATTTTAAAACCTTGGAGTAAGCCTATGTCTGGTAAGTGTTACTTGGATTCAGTTCCAGATTTAGACACCTTAAGTGGACAATGTGGAAAACTACATATGAGTTAGGTATCCAATCACCCATTATGCAGAGTGAAAATAAGAGGTCAGTTCATTGGTAAACCAGCTGAAGATTTAAGAGATTTAAGGCTTAGTCGTCTTATTCTAGTTAAGTGACTATTTGTGTAACTATTTCTTCATTCTCAAAGCAGAAGCATAAATCCAGACTCCTATTGCAGTAGTTTTATCATTGCATCCAACCTATGTTTGTATTGCATCTGTGTTTCTGTGCCTAGAAATATTACTATCTCTCATAAAATGTGAAAAGAACAGAAACAGTCCTCCTCCTTTTTTTTTTAATTTTTACCCTTTCTTAAATACATTTTCCCTGGGATACCAACATCTTGGCTGTGGGGCTCAGCCATGCCCTGCGGTGGGTCTGTTGGAGTCGGCTGGAACCGGCTGTGTCTGGCACAGGGCACTCCTGGCCTCTCCTCACAGAGGCCACCCCTGCAACCTGCCTGCTATTAAAACCTTTGCACCTGCACTCAACACACCATCACAATGTAATTTTAACCTGCTGTCCATTAAACAACACCTAAGTAAAAATTTCCTGTGACAAGAGGAGCGAACAGCATACATTCTAATTAGAAAATGGAAAAAAAAAAGAAGAAAAAAAAAAAAAGAGTCCTGTCACTTTCAGAGAGGAATGAGATGTTTCCTTCACTTGAATTCCAGCTAAGGACAGTAATAACATTTGGGATTACATGAGTACATTTATAGAAAAAGCTACAATTCACATTTACAAATGACGTAATCGTTGATCCACATTATGGCAGGGTTACAAGGTATTTGTAAATAAACCCTGTCAACATTGAGAATTTGTTCTGACTACAAAATTAGGACAATTATTACAGTAGGCTTATTTTTACGCAGTTTGGGTGTTCTTTAGTCTAAATTGTGTTTGAGTACTTAAAGAACAATGTACATGGCTGTATCCCTGCTATCTTCTAATTTATTTTTTTGTTGTTGTTGGAGAAGGGACTCAATAAGATTTTAAAATTGTGGAAGATCCTTGAGGATGTAGGACCTTATTCTAGTTCTGGAACTTGGTGAATGTTCTCAGTATGCCTAGAATGGGTGCTTTCTCCCATCTGCTTCCTTCATTCTGTCTCTTATTTCAGTTTTTCTTATGTAGAAAATACTTGCTTCAACTTTTGCCCTAAGTGATTATAGTTTTGTTCTTGCTGTTGGCTCTTCGTTCTTTTCAAAAATTAAGAATATCTGTGTAGTTCTTGCATTAAAAAAATATTTAGAACCCTTATGATGTGAAAGTGTAGTCAGTGAATTGTTGGGGTTTTATTTTTTTCATGTTCTTTCGCTATAGGTATGTTCGTATAATAATCGAGGACTTAGCTTGACCTACTTGTATGTTTGGTCTTAGTTTTTCTAAGATATCTGCTGTGTTTTGCCCTTATAAAGAAAGCAAAGTCAAATTGTGCGTATACTCAGGCTCAGAAGTCTTGTAGTCTGTGCTGATCCTTAGCTTCTGTGGAAATGGATATCTATTATGCACTGATGCCAGTTACCTGTCTTACATGACCTCAGCCTCCTATCTGACATCAACATGAACTCAGGGCTCGCTGCTCAGTACAACTGAATGTACGTTGTGAACACTTCAACATGACCTGACTTTGCAGGCAAAGAACAAGTGCCTGTTATATTCATGGTTGTCAGGTTATGCACAGTAGCATAACAAATGAATTAAATTTTCCAGAAGGCTAAGGCCATAAAGAGGTAACTATGACTAATGCTAGTCATCATGCGTTGGGATGCATCTGAATCTCTTTAGCCAGTTATATTATATAAAATATTTATCAAGCTGTTGCTATGTTACCTCATTTATGTACTAGTATGGAATTCAGAAATATACTCACATTGCAGATAAAATGTATTCTGTGAGGCTTTCTGCTAAAGGAAACTGTACCAGAGCTGTAAGTTATTTTCACTGTTCCCTTGTGCAATTCATTTTCATTTGAATTAAGTATGGAAACCTACACTACTTATTTTTTTCATTTTTCAAATTTCATAATGATGCAACTTCTTAGACACTTTACATCCTAAAGACACATAAAGTTTGACTTTGACTAGAGAAAGAATAGATTTTTAAGAAGTCCCACAAGGAAGTTCCTGTAGTAGAAATGTCTCCTATGTCTTCAGCCATGAACAATCCAGGAAAATGGTGACTGATATGTACTCCCAGTATCTCTGTCCCTTGCATGTCATGATCAGCAATGTCACGTGCTGCTGACATGCAAGAAAGAAGTTTACATATTTCCTGCCTTTAATCATTCATCACTGCTACTCAATTTATTTCTATACAGTGAAGAAATAAAGTTGGAAATGCATCCAAACACAAGAAGGATTTATCACCAAGTCTAGACAGTTGCATAGTAGACATTTACATCTGAGGTAGTGTAGTGATTTTGGCTGGGATAGAATTAATTTTCTTCATAGTAGCTAGTATGGGGCTATGCTTTGGATCTGTGTTGAAAACAGTGTCGATAACACACTGATTCTTCAGCTATTGCAGAGCAGCCCTTACACATCATCAAGGCATTTCCTGCTCCTTACACTTCCCCACCAGTGTGTAGTGTGGGAGTGCATAAGAGGTTGGGAGGGGACTCAGCTGGGACAGTAGACTCCGACTGACCAAAGGGATATTCCATACCATATAACATCATGCTCAGCAACATAAAGCTGGGGGAAGAAGGAGAAAGAGGGAGACGTTCAGAGTTTTGTCATTTGTCTTCCCAAGTGACCGTTACATGTGATGGAGCCCTGCTTTCCTGGAGATGGCTGAATATCTGCCTGCCAATGGGAAGGAGTGAATGAATTCCGTGTTTTGCTTTGGTGCTCACGCAGCTTTTACTTTACTTATTAAACTGTTTTCATCATAACCCATGAGTTTTTCCTCACTTTTCTCACTTTTGATTCTCTCCCTCATCCCACTGGTGTGAGGGAGTGAGCAAGCAGTTGTGTGGTGTTTAGCTGCCTACTGAGGTTAACCCCACAGGTTACGTACAGGTCAATATTGAGCAACAGGTCAATGAAATACACAATATAATGTCAGGTCAGCTCAATGTTTCTCAATGGTTCATAGAGGTTAATGAGAAATTGACAGAATATGTTTTGTAATCAGTGCAAGTGATTAGTTCAGTGTCACTCATTCTCAAAAATGAAGACGACAATGGTAATGTTATATTGATGTTAAGAATACAAGGGGAGAATATGTCTTCTGAGGATCATTATGATTAAAGACTGGGTACCCTAAATTCTGTGACAAGCTTGTTTGCTGGAGAATAAAAGGAGGCCAGGTAGTACAAGTTACAACTTCTGCCTAACACAAGTACACTGATCTTAAATGGTGTAAGCTTTCCGACTTAGCTTTACACATGTATTTATTAACATGGAATTTTGTTCATCATCCTCTATGTCACTTTTTTAAAAATGATAACCAATGACACCCATCTATGTTTATATCTTTTTTCTTAGGCAGAAAGGAGCTTTAATCTTTCCTTTTAACATCTTGCTTTGCAAGATCGAAGAATGCTGGTAATAACATTAATCAGAAAAAGTACACAAACAATCTCTGAGAATTCTGGCACAGCGTCAATAGCTTGATAGGATCAATGCAAGGGTAAGGCAGTAAAGTAAACAGATACTCTTCAGCTTTGAAACTTTATTATAGCTTCCTACAAAACTTTGAGAAACTGATCTCAAATAAACTAGGCTCTGAGTACTAGTGTTTTAGTCTGAAGTGACAAGGAACTTTTGAAGGGGTTTTGAACAAAGGTATTAGCTCAGGACTGCAGGAAGATGATGACTATATGACCTCTGGAGGTCTCTTACAACCTAAGTTATTCAGTGATCCTATGATGAACAGCATCAGTAGGATATCATGAAGGAGAATCATGACATATACTGACAAAACACATACGCTGTGCTCAAGGTCTCATTCAATTCATTTGGGCTGTTGAAAGAGTAGGAAATTCTTGGTTTGCTTTCCATTCAGTAAAGACTACCAAAACAAAGGAAATAACTAACATTAATATCTGGGCAAACTTTTTCTTTTTTTTCACATCAGTTCAACACCAGTTTTCATCCAACACACGTAACAATTGAACACCTACCTCTTTGATTCTGCCTTTTCTTGGTGCTGAGGTTTGGAGGTTCACAAAAGAGAAAGTGTCCAGCAGCACACTAGTAACCTGGGCATTCATACTACTTCACAGTAACTGGTAGTTCATCCTCTTCAGAGTTTCACTCCACTGGCCCTACAGAGAAATTGGCTGGAAGGAAAATGAGCTCATCTTACACTCCCTCTGTCCTGAGGGAAACAAAAATAAGGCGATATTGGCAAGTCTTTTTATTGCTGTTCCCTCAGGGATCCTGTTCGCCCACTCACTGCTGTTTGTGTTGTTGGATGATTAAGCACTTCCTATCTCTTCCCCCATCACAAAAATTCTAGGCTCTTTTTCCCATTACATGCTTTTTTCACTAAGTTATAGATGATATTGGCTTTCTCAGTAAATTAAGGTTGTTTTGTGGTTGGTTTTTTTTTTTTTTCTTATATTTTTGTGACATATTTCTCATTTAAATGCAGATTGTTCATTGTTTTCCATTACCCTGTGTCTTCTTAGAAGGTGTGTTTTCTGGAGTGGTACAGAAAGGGATCATGGACTGCAAAGCTTTCATGGCACTTCATGAGCTAGCAGCATGCCTCAATAAGTCTTGCACTAGGAAGAAAAGGTGCGGTTTTCCCTTGTGCAGGGTGGGAGTGAGGTAATTTTTTTTTTTTTAAATTACTTTGCAGCAGAATGTGTGAGCCTAGAAAAGTGTGGTCTTCTTTTCACAGGGCACTTCAGCCGGAAGCCAAGGCACATAACCAATGGATCATTTCTCACAAGAACTGTAAGGGAAAGGGAATAAAAAGAGAACAGAAGGTTTTGTTTCATCAAGGTAGAAGATTTGTTTTCTTTGGCAAGACTAGTAAAAACTTACTTTCTGATCTTTAGGGCCTAATTAGATGAAACTTCCTCCTTAGCCATTACAAAGTTTTTTTTAGCCTCCCAGAGATGGGACAGACAGACATCAGCATTTCCCTGCCATCTCCTAAAGAGCTGCAAAGCAAGCAAAGCTTTCCTCATTCTCCCTCTTGCTTTCTCCTGCTTGGCATGATGAAGTCATTTTACTAATA
>NW_009661373.1:2622984-2626613 GCF_000708025.1 Charadrius vociferus | reverse complement strand
TCTTTTCATGCTGAGACAGCATTCCCAGGTACATGTAACTATGAAAGAAAGGTGAAAAAAGAGAAAGAGGACCAGGGAACACATAGTCAGAGTTACTATGTGGGTACAAAAGACTGGTAAATATAATTAGATTATGAAGAGGAAAAAAGAAAGGGAAAGAACAAATAAGAGAGGCAGGCATTGGCAACCTCTTGCCTTTTATTCAACCTATGACATTTGCCATTGATATACATTTTTCCAGTCCCATTTAGTCCAGTCTTGCATACCTGGCATTTCTGTGTACCCCATTTGAAAAATAGAAGGTATAAATATGGGGGGTGTGTGTGTGTATATATATATCCTAATTGCTTGTATGTATGGTCAAAAAAAATAATAATAAAAAAAAAAACCAAAACAACAAAAAAGAAAAAGCTTTCTTATTCCTGTCGGAATGGATAGTCTCACTTTTACCATAGAATCATAAAATCATAGAATGGTTAGAGTTGGAAGGGAGCTTAATGATCATGTAGTTCAATTGCCCCTTGCCATGGGCACGGACACCTCCCACTAAACCAGGTTGCTCAAAGCCCCGTTCAACCTGGCCTTGAATACTTCCAAGCATGGGGCCTCAACAACTTCTCTGGGCAACTCGTTCCAGTACCTCACCACCCTCAGAGTGAAAAATTTCTTCCTAATATGTAATCTAAGTCTACTCTCTTCCCGTTTGAACCAATTACGCCATGTCCCATCACTACAGGCACTTGTAAAAAGTCCCTCTCCAACTTTCTTGTATGTGCCCTTCAGATACTGGAAGGCTGCTATAAGGTCTCCCCGGAGCCTTCTCTTCTCCAGGCTGAACAACCTCAACTCTCTCAGCCTATCCTTATAGGACAGGTGCTCCAACCCTCTGATCACCTTTGTGGCCCTCCTCTGGACCCGGTCCAACAGTTCCACGTCCTTCTTTTGTTGGGGGCTCCAGAGCTGGATACAATAATTCAGGTGGGGTCTCACGAAAGAAGAGTAGAGGGGCAAAATTCCCTCCCTTGACCTGCTGGCCACACTTCTTCTGATACAGCCCAGGATATGGCTGGCTTAGGTTATTTTACTCTCCTGGAAGAGATGTGAATGTGTATTTTTGCAAACAAAAAAAGAAGCAAACAAAAAGTAAGATTTTCTAATTAATATTCTTTTAGATAAAAAAGACTTCTCCTCCCTCCTCTAGTCTCTGCCTATGTAACTATGACATAGAATGAATCTGAACACACAGGTTAAGTCCACCACACTTAGGACTTAGATCAACCTGGCTTTTGCACCTTAATTTGTCATGTATTTTGTGAATGTTGGTCTCCCTGAGAGAATATAGCCCCCAAAAAAGGTCTTGGTCTGCCAAGACATATCCATGAACTGAGTGCCTGGCTATTTGGCAGAACCAGGGCTCTGAACTGAAACTTTCTTTCCTACATACTCTTGAGTTAGCAAGTATTCTAGTCTTTAGTTTGAGGATTGTGATTTTAAATGAATTTTCAATGTATCATCCAAAATTCTACAGATTTGTCAGTATTGGAGGACCACAAGTTGTACTTTCTACTGGAAGGAGATGTGTACAACCACATTTTAAATGGGTACTCTAGAAAGCAAGCTGTTGGGCAACTTCAGCTGTAGCTGGGAAGAGAAACCAAGAACGGAATAGCTTTATGAGCATGAGTAGTGTAGCGTGCCCCCATGGCTCCAAATATAAGACAGCTTTCACTTTTCTGATCACTAAATCATTAATAGAGAAGTCCAAAAGGACTCAGAGTCCTAAAAATGGAGTTCCCATAATTCTGACATGGAATATTTTAAACATATAATTATGATAATTTCATTTGTGTATAAACCTAGTTTCCTGCTATTCAATATGTCAACAGTTACCAGCAGTCTGGCAGAATTAAAGAAAGCTAAATCCATCTGGATTCATATACTTGAGATTGGATTCAAGCTGTCTAAGTCATGCCATTTGGAAATTAGGGATGGATTTCACATGATCTAAGTTTAGAACCTTACCTACATGGATGTTTCCATCTGAATGCATACTTTTTTTTTTTTTTTTTCTTTTAATCAATGGAGAGAAATAAAGATGTTTTCGTTTATGATATGTCTGATAGATACAGACATCAGCATTAAGGATGTCTAAATGAAAGCAATCAGGTAGGACTCAAAAACCCCTGGAGGTTTGGAACTTCAGGGACTTCTTGAAGTGCTTGCTGTCACCTAGTTTAGGCATCTTCTGGTTAGTATGCTGATAGCTGCAAATCCAATCCCATTTGAATTCATAATTACTAGACACCACAGAGTGAATTAGGGCTGTGATTTCAACCCCATATTCACAGAATCACAGAATCACCAAATGGTAGGGGTTGGCAGGGACCGTCAGAGATCACCTAGTCCAATCACTCTGCCAGAGCAGGGTCACCTACAGCAGGTTGCACAGGAGCACATCCAGGCAGTCTTTGAATATCTCCTGAGAAAGAGACTCCACAACCTCTCTGGGCAGCCTGTTCCAGTGCTCTGTCACCCTCAAAGTAAAGAAGTTTTTCCTCATGTTGAGATGGAATTTCCTGTGTTCTAGTTTGTGCCCATTGCCCCTTGTCCTGTCACTGGGCACCACTGAGAAGAGTCTGGCCCCATCGTCTTGACATACACCCTTTAGATATTTGTAAGCATTGATGAGATCCCCTCTCAGTCTTTTCTTCCACAGGCTAAACAGACCCAGGCCATTGAAACAGATATGATGACATGGAGTGTCCTCAGGCTCATATCCTTTTGTGTATCCTGCCCTTATCATTGATGATGTGACAGAATTTAACAGAAAACATTCCTTCAGGAATTTTCCAGATCAAATCTTGGATAGTAAAACACATAAGTTTGCCATGTGTTTAAAGTAATTGTACTTTAGTTGAATTCTGTTCTCTGCTCCTGTAAAAAAACAGTAGTTTCTGGCTAAGGAAATTTGCAGTTAAATAGAAACTTCTCAATTTGTCTACATTTCCCATGACTGGTACTAGAACATCACATGACATCGACAGTGCATCATTTTATTCTTCAGGGTTACTTGGCTAACATAGAATTCCATAACTTAATTAGTTCATTTCTTAGTTTATCTTTCAGTTTGCCTTTGGTCCCTACAGGCTGTTTAAAACACAGTAGTTAAACTACAAATGGTACAGTTAGAAATATTGTGGGTTTGGGGGATTTTTGTTGATTTTTTTTTTTTTTAGTTCAGAAAGTTTATCTTGAAGGTTCTCTGCTGAAGTCTACACATGGAACAAAGCAACTTATTTAAGAGTATTTTTCGAGACTGCAGCATCCGTGTCATTTTAGAGTACTCTTTCACAGGACAACTGTAATGATCTTTTATTGTATACAACAAATGATGAAACTTCATTAGCATATGTTAGGGAAAAAAACACTCAATTTCAAAGTCTCATTTGAAGACAGATTCTTCATAATAGATTAATCAGTTTGGGTTAATTAATTTCACTGGTAAGAATGTACAATTTCAGTCCGAATTAGTCTACTTTTAGTTTTGAGTCATTGGATCTTGTTACATTTTTTTCTCTTACATTAAACTGAAGATGTATTTTTTATCAAATTTCCCTGTCACCATTCAT
>NW_009661373.1:2598741-2622952 GCF_000708025.1 Charadrius vociferus | reverse complement strand
GATCTATTTTAATTCTTTCTTTCATACCTAAATATTGTAAACTTTGATAAGCCATGAATGGTCATGAATAAATTAGTAACCTTTTCAAGAAGCAAGAAGCAAAATTATGATTCTGGACAGATGGAGTGAGCCTAGAAGAGCTTGTTGGTACTCATTCCTAGGAAGGTGTTAAAGGAAAGCGGCAGGGTGTCTTGTTACTGTGACTGAGTACAAGTGTTGGCAGATGCTGGAAATCAGTCAGCAGGCATTTCAACTGGGTCATGGGTACAACAACAACAAGATAAAACTGGATCAGAGAGAGTATAACAACGTCTCCACATGGCCACTGATATAAGGTGAGAGAGTGGGAAGACTCCTGTGAAAAGAGTGAGAGGATGCCTCTCCTAGGGAGAATAGAATTTGGAGAAACCTATGGAGGCAAAGCATTTGTTACCTATCATTGCTCTAGGGACTTTGTAATTGAAATTGTTCAATTTTGCATAAACAATAAAAATATTTCCTGACTAGAAAACAGTGAGAGAAGTAGTAATATATACTACTGCCCAAATAGAGAATATTTTGCTCTAATAAAAACTGTAATTCTTCTTTATATAAAGTAGAAGAGTTTCAGCCAAACAAACAAACAAAAAAACTGAGGAAAGATTATTCAGGAATATACTATAATCTGGGATTTAGAAGACCTGGAACAAAATGCCTGAACTAGTCAGTAAAACTGGATTTTTTTTTTTATTTTTTTATATTCCTCTGAGTGCTCCCCTAAGAGAAATACTACATATAAAGAAAAGGGATATCAGCTTTAAAGTGTAACCTAAGTTGATAGGCATATTTCAACATTAACAATCACAATCCAGATTTGAGAGCTGTCACAATTAGGGGACGCGCTAATCATTCCTGTCTGAACTTGTGTATCCATACATAAGAAACATAAGAAAAATTTACATACATGCAGAAAAGGTGTAATTTTGATACATTGTTGCTTATGAATAGTTATGTTTCTTAAATTGAGATGGACACATCAGATGTTAAAAAACTGAAACAGCAAAAATCCTTTTTGCTTCATTAAAAATATCACATTAGTTTGGTTAGAGTTATTTCCTACAGACATAAGTTTATTAGTGATTTATTATGTTTACTTGCTGAGTCCTGAGTTAGCCATTGTCTTATTTTCATAGAAATAAATATCAAGATGACTGTTCTAAAACTGCCTGGCCATCTTTTTTTGCAAGTTTTTAATATTAAAAAAATACTGATTTGTTTCCTCAGCCCCTCAGTGCTCCTCTAGACTCATTGCAAATATATGCTGATACTTTACAGAGCTTCTTGGTCGAACTATCTACATATGTATGTACAGGAAGCTACACATGCTGATTTAAAAGCCAACCAACCAACCAACCAGCCAACCAACCAATCCGAAACCAAGCTTCCCTTTCTACTCCTTAAAACATTCTACTGCTTGAATCGATTTATTTTCATTATATGGATTGACACTGTTGAGAACAAAACCACAGGTGAAATTACAATTATTAATGAGGACATAAGAAAAGAGATTGTAAAAATAATCTAGCTCATAAATACAAAGAAATGACTTGTTGGTAAAAGAAAAATAATTTGGAAAAGTACTGACAACACTTCTTAATAGCTTCCTGTAGAGGACATGGGACAGTAATGAGAGAAAGACAGATCCCACACCTCAAGCTTAATGGATGAAAAAGTTGATGGTAGAATCAAGGATTAGGTAAAAAAAAGCTCTGATGTAAGAATAAAATAAAAGTTCTGCTTTCATCCATCTGGATGAATGCAACTCATTAAACTTGAGTTGCTTGTAAAGCCTTGAAAAATGAGAGATATGTCTAAAGAAAATATTAATTGGAGTCCTCAATGACCGAGTGATAGGAGACTCACTGGAGTAGAGAAGGCACTACAGGCAAGGAGAAGAAACTGGTAAATATACAAAGCAGATAACACACACTCCTTCCACTACAGGAGAACTTTGATCCAAGAATATTGAAAGTAAACTTTCTGCTTAATATTATACATTTGTTAACTTCTAATGCTTTAAACTGTAACAATTTAAAGGACTTGGAATGATTTCTGTTTCTTTCTTGCTTTTCTAAAGATTAAAAATACTTCCTATCCCTTTCACTGACACACACAGAGATAATTCTGGCAGTGACAGGAAACTCTCAGAAGCTTTGAGTCCTCAGGAAGCCTTCAAAAAATCACTTTAATGATCCATTGCTCACATACCAGTTCAGCTGAGTGACACATACTTCTTAGGTGTTTTGTAATAAGAAAAATCAGTGTTCTCAAGTTACAAAATATTTAACCCCTGAAGTTACATGTTCTCATGTATTTCACTCAGGTGATCACTTTGTAACCTCAGACTGCCCCAAGCAATACTAGTCTGCTAGGTTTTTTAGGGTTTTTTTTTTAGGTAACTTCTCACTAAAATGAAGCCCATATGTATTTAGTAAAGAATCAGAAAGCCCCTCACCACTAAACTTCATTTTACTTTTAGATAATTTACCAGGAATTATGACCACTGTCATTAGCTGTACTTAACACTGCTATTGATAACATATCTTATAGCTGTATAATAAAATCAATATTTGTCATAACTAAAACCAGTTTGAATTAAGTAACTTCTGTCCAAAATAGTCAACAAGTTGCATATCCAATATTGATATACATTTTGGAAACTGAAAAAAAAAAAAAAAAAGAAAAGGATGAAAAAAAAGTAATGTTCCATTTGCTCTCTCTGGGCTAGTTAGAAGACTATGGTTTTATATCACTAGATTTTCAAAGCAGCAAAGAGACTAGATAAACTACAATTTGATAAGGGAATGTCTAAATGTCTATATGTGTGTAATTATGCATGTTTGCATGTATACGTATGTAATAGCAAAGTCACAAAAGAGGTTTGGCAAGAGGTTGGCTAAAGACTTAAATTCATATAAAGACTTAGACTCATATAAAAATCCTTCCTTGTTTTGCTTATTTGTGTTAATGAGGTGATTGTGAGCAATGATACTGGCAACTTTTGAAATGTTGCACTAAAGTGAATTTGTCAGCCTTACAAAAGAGAAACTTGTAATGACAGAAACTTATCAGGACTTGGGACCTCTTGAAGAGACATTATAGTCAGCCACCTAACACTGCCTTTTCCTAAGTTTTGGCTTTCAGATCTTTTAGAGTTTGAACTTGAGAAGGATTTGAACTGTTAATGACCTTCAGTCCCTAGATCTGTTCTAGTTTTGCTGAACAGCGTACAAAAGCTGCCTATATACCATCTTTGCCATTCATGTACTAGCTTGCTCACTGTTTGAATTTCTAAAGTGAGATTTTTTTACAGTTTCATTTTGTCTATGTTCAGTACCTTAGCCATCTATCTTCTTCACCATTTTCTGCTCTTTTGGCTTCACCTTTAGTTTAATGCTATG
Organism: Charadrius vociferus; assembly: GCF_000708025.1. Classification (NCBI taxonomy): domain Eukaryota; kingdom Metazoa; phylum Chordata; class Aves; order Charadriiformes; family Charadriidae; genus Charadrius; species Charadrius vociferus. Next base: position 2,619,512 of record NW_009661373.1, on the reverse strand, counting down.
CTTGGTGAGCTCTATGCTAGAAGGCAACCTAATGGTAATAGGACACAACTTGTTAGGAAAGTGTCATGATGACATGGTGTCTTGATGTTTTTTCCATATCTGTTTTTCAATTCCTGAAAAAAAAGTGTTCCAAACAATATGAAAAAATGCAAAAAAAAAATCAAAACCAAGCCAAGTAACAAAATTTTCTGCAATAACTGACTCTGAAATGCAGAAGACTGTGTTGAAGTGCTGAAGACCATGAAATAGAGATTTGATATAAAAATGAGTTTTCCTTTTCTTTTGATGCACAAAATTTTACATATGTTGCAGGGCTTTCCCAAATTGATTTTTGTAACTAGCTTTTCAGTTTTCTGCTGTAATTAGAATGACTATTATAGAAAACATGCTCATAAGTAGTCAAAAAGAAATGCTATTGGATTGTCAACAGAAATGTTATTAGATTATGGTGTTTGTTCATTTCATCCTTATCTTGTACTGGCTTTGATGAGCTTAATTAAAGTGCAAGGTATTTATATTAATATGACACTTTGATACATATCAAATTAATTTTAACAGCTAGTAATTCATTATTGTATTAGGTTCCTTATGAAATCAGTGTTACATTAATGATGAAAACAATTCACAATTAACATTTTATTCTTCTGTTTACAAGTGTTGGTGAATATAGAAGATTTGCATATGTAAGTGATTATTTCTTTTTTTGTATGATGATAGATTTTGGAAACATACATTCTGTTTTCTTATAAATAGAAACATCTATAATATTGAGGGTGGTTTGTTTTTTGGGGGGGAGGGTCATTTTTTTTTTTGTCATTGTCATCATACCAATAGTCTGTACCATTCAATTTCTAGAAAAAGTCTTGACGGCAAATATTATCCACTGGGGAAGGGGGGGACAAAAAAAAAAAAAAAAAGAAAAAAAAAAGACAATAATGCAATATAGCAAGCTTTACCAAAATATCAAGATATTTCTATTTTGGAGTCTTTTGTTCTGCTATTTCATAAAAACAGGCTCTTTAGGCTCATATAATCAATCCTTTTTTGTTGTTTTGTTTTATCTTTACATCTCTAATCTCTAGTCTATTTTTTCTCTCTTTTTTTTTAATGAATTAAAAATATGAAACTGACCGAAGAACAAAATTAAATATTTATGTCTCATTATCCAATTCTTTAAGTTAACCATATCTTCTGTCTTCTTTATGAAATTTTCCCATTGAGCTAAATATTCTGGTGAAGTAAAGACATAGAAATGTAAGCTAAAACATGTTAATAAACACTTCCTACATGACAATTTTCACATTTTCTCTCAAAGTTCTCGCAAAGAACATTATTTGAAGTCCTGTATCCAGTCTGTGACTGTACTCCTATGGAACACAATTTTCTCAGAATCATAAAATGGTTTAGGTTGGAAGATACTTTAAAGATCACCTAGTTCCAACAACCCTGGCATGGCCAGAGACACCTCCCACTAGACCAGGTTGCTCAAAGCCCCATCCAACCTGGCCTTAAACACTTCCAGGGATGGGGCAACTTCTCTGGGCAACCTGTGCCAGTGCCTCATCACCTTGATAGTAAAAAATTTCTTCCTAATATCTAATCTAAATCTACCCTCTTCCAGCTTGAAGCCATTAACCCTCGTCCTATCACTACATGCCCTTGTAAAAATCCCTCTCCAGCTTTCTTGTAGGCTGCCTTCATATACTGAAAGACTGCTGTAAGGTCTCCCCAAAGTCTTCTCCAGGCTGATGAACCCCAACTCTCTCAGCCTGTCCTCACAGGAGAGGTGCTCCAGCCCTCTGATCATCTTGGTGGCCCTCGTCTGGACCGTCTTTAATAGGTCCATGTTTTTCTTGTCCTGAAGACTCCAAAGATGGACACAGTTGTGCGGTGGGGTCTCAACAGAGTGGAGTAGAGGAGTAGGATCACCTCCCTCGACCTGCTGGCCACATTTCTTTTGATGCAGCCCAAGATAGAAACATTCCCCCAAGGTTACTTAAAATTTCCTTTTACTGTAGTGAGCTCAATACTAAATTCCTATTTCACATTTAGATACTATTTGCAGAATTTTCATATACTATTTTTTTGTTTCTTTTGAAACATCAAATATCACTGTAAAAGATGAAATTAACTATCGATTTATTTTCTCAAGGCTGTGAGTGTTCTCCAAGGTTCCTGAAAATGAAAACATTAAAAAAACCAAAATAATTTAAAAGCACATTTTTATCTAATATAACATACTGTAAATTTAGTCTTTGTGTCAGGAAGCATCATCACAGTTTAGAAGCCCCATGGGTCTTGTACCATAAACCTTTTGGTGGGAAAACAAACACCTTGCTAAACCTCTCCTGCTCTCCAGTATTAAAACTTGTTGCTCTTCACCTTTTTTATTACTTACAAACAACTTACCTTATGTAATCCTTTTCCTTTTTTTCTTTTCCTTTTTTAATTGCTTTATATTCTTGTTACCGTGGTGATTGCAATGACCAGCATTTGTCTTTCTTTCCCTGAAAGTGGTACAGTTTCAAGGCAAGTGCATAAGGTATTTATATATTCTGCTTCATTGCTATATGATGCCTTCATCATAAAATGTCTATTTATGAGTTACTTCATTATACTGAACTAATACAAGGGGAAAATAGGTACCCACATTTCGATTACCAGACCCTTCTGAATACCACATTATATATATATATATATATAATAATTGATCAATACGGTAAGTTCATTTCTCTATGTACAAAATTTCAAAAATTCATTCCTATTTTATCTGAAGTAATGAGGATGTTTGGCAAAGTCATAATAGTTGAGAACTATTGTACTATTATCAAAAACAAAGTAAGAAAGTCTGCTGTTTGAAAGCAAACCTATAGACCTTGTGAAGGTGCTTTTTTCCAATAGTGAATGTAAAAGATTAGAGCAAAAACACTGAGGTTTTCTCCAGTTTCTGCTTATAACATAATCTACTTTTCCACTTTCTTTATAACTTATAAAAGATTATTTCTAATTCTTCTTAATTTAATTTTACTAATTATAACCACTGTTGATTCCATTGATGTTTTAAGTTTATTATTTTGTGTACAACATTGTAAAGTATTTTGTTTTCTAGTTGAATTAGAGCATACATGACAAAATAGCTAACACTGCAAAATAATGTAGTAGCTAGAGAACAAAATGCAGGCACAAAATATCACCAAGAGTTGTATTTTTAGTGTGTCCATTCTAATAAATGTAAGAGGGTCAGGAGTGAGTTGAAACACCAGACCTTTGACAGGCAACCATGCTTAAATACTAGTTCAGTCTTTGGCTCTGTTTCAGATCCCTCCAAATGGCTTCTCAAAAAAAGATTTTCTCTAGGGCAAGAAAATCCTAAAGAGGGTGAATCTGACTTGGCCTGTACCAGAGAATCCCCACAATCCTTCTCTTGTATAGTGGCATGGGCACTTCTCATCAAGTTTAATATTTCTGACAGTCCTCCAAAACATAATTGGAAAAAATGCTTTGCTAATCTGGTTAAAAAAAAATAATAATGATGTTCCATTGAAATTGGAGATAAACTACAAAGATTAAATATTAACTAGAACCTTAAAATCACACATTTTCTTCTATTTGAGTACTTTTGGTGCCATCTACTAAAGAGAGCTCATCTCATTTCTCCTTGCTCCCATCATCATAATCCTGACAAACAGAATTTGGGGCAGATATAGCCACATTTATTATCATCTCAAAACAGTTTTACTTGCTCACAAAGAATTAGCATTATGCTGTGCTTTAACCACAGTTATAAAGTATTACAAAGTTTTGTTTGTATAGAACATAAAGGCCACAGTGTGGAAAACCTCACTTAGGAATTCCAGCTATCAGGGTAAGATGTCCTGCCTTACAATACATTTATGACTTAGCCAAACACCAAGAGAACTGCAAACTCACCCTTCTTCCTGAACAGGAATGCAATAATGGCATATCAATGATAGGATATATATAATACTTAAAGATAGGTTTCAGTTAAAAAAGAAAGGAGTTTTCCAAATTCCAATAGCAATCCATGAAAGTAACTCTGTGGGACTACACAGGACTTGGATCTGAATCCAGGAAACTATGAACGTCTTTCACTTCTTTAACTAAACTATGCAAGATGAGAGAATCTCTTTGAAGCTAATATAAATACCAGATGAATATTAGTACATTTTCATTCTCATTTACGAATTTTCCAACTGGAAACCTTCCTGTTGTAAAGTTTCAAATATTAACAAGCAAACACTGATAATTTAATAGTTAACACAGGTAGGAAAAAAAAAAAAACAAAAAACAAAAAAACAAACCCTGTTTTGGTTAAACTAACTTTGAGGGTTGACATTTCTTTTGTCTTATATGGGCACAAAACAAAAAGAAAAGAAAACAAAATTTTTCAAAGATTTTGCTTTGTTGTGTTGGGTTTTTAGGTGAAAATGAACTTTTTACCACCTCTGTTTTTGCATAGAAATCTGACACTACTTTCAGACAGGTGAAGGCATTTACAGGAAGTAGGACACTGGTTAGTACATAAAATTAGGACACTGACCTTGAATATAGAGCAACATGTTGAAGCTCTTCTGAAAAATATGAAACAACAATTTTCATCTCAGACTGCTCTGACTTGAATGGGCAAGGATTCCCATGTACCCCCTGTATTTTATCTAATATAACAACTATTATTCTCTGAAATTAAACATTCCATGCCAAATATTTCTTGGCAAAATTAACTTGTCTTCACAAAATATTTTAATCTGGAAAAAATAGTTAATTAATAGAGCAAATAAAATTGAGCAATGTCAAAATATTTAACACCCTTTTCAGTTACGTTGTAATTTTTAAATTCCGTATTAGCCTGAATGCTCAATATTTTCCAAATATTTTTTCTTAAATATTGAGCATAAGCAATCATTTTGTGATTTATCTTATATTATTTTGGGCATTGATGAAGTAAATGTTTCAATTCAATGCTGACAAAATACAAACTTGTATGTTAATATGGGGTTTTTTTTGGAAAATAAATCAACTCCCTTGTGTCCTCAAAATTTTCACCATGTCACTGTGCTATGAAAGAACTTAACACAATGAAACTCTGACAATGAAGTTACAACATTTTTTACTAATCCTACTGCTCATGTAAAACTACAGATAAAGTCATGGAATAATTTTGGAACTTCTGGAGGTCTTCTGGTCCAACTCCCTGCTTCAGCTTGCTCACCTACAGCCAGTTGCCCTGGACTATGTCCAGAAAAAACAAAAGGAAGAAACATCCACAAAACTTCACAAGAAATACTTCCTTCTTTCTCAGTGAAAAATGCTACTTTATATTTTTGCTCATTGGATAAAGTACAGGTTTTTAAATCTTTTGGCACAAGATAAAGTCTTTATAAAACTACAAGTAAGAGTTTTGCTATGCATTTCAAAGAGGAGAGATTTTTTTTTAATTTTGATTTTTCAATTGTTAATTTTGCATGATTGAAGTTTTCAATATACATAAACTTTATGTTTTTTACCTGCTCTTAGTTTGTTCCATGTTTGTATTCTAACATTAATATTCTCCAGATGCAACGACTTTACTTATTAGCACTGTCTGCATTAGCTGTTATAGCAGAAATGTATACATTACTCATTTAACTGCCTCAAGACTAAATACAACAATGTCTTTCTGAACAACAGAACCACTTGAAAAATAAGAAATCTCAAATTCATTTTAGTAGTTTAACAAGACAAAATTAGTTGTCAGGGACTTGATACATCCCATGCAATAGAAGACAATTAATTGAGATGCTTAAATTGACAATAAGTGAAGTTTGAAAAAGTCCCTAGGCTGTTTCTGTAGTCAATGAAGGCAGTGAATTATCTTAAAAGAGCAATCAAATTCTTACATGGGCTAAATTATTCTTTTTTTTTTTTTTTTTCTTTCTCTTGACTGAACAGTAAAGGACCCCAGGGGGTCATTAATCTAATTTAGGTTGGCTTAGCCTAACCTGAAAATTAACTTTATAAACAATGTATATACCATACCTCAATTAGATATACCCCGTAGTATAATATCACTTTGTCCATGTGGATCTTTTGCCTGTACTAACAAATTAAATAGGGCCAAGGCCCATTCTCTGGACCTGGAGAAAGTGGCATAGCACTCTTCGTACCCATTTTACTGAACTTTCTTCTCCTCAGAAAGAAGACTTGTCTATGCCATCTATCACGAGTGATCTTTAACTCTTGATAACTGTGAAACAACGACAAGGAATTACCAGGAAATAAGTGATCCCTGGAGAGGCCAAATCTGTGTTACAGGACATGCTAGCAATTTACAGCTTGGACACTCACGCCTGAGAAGTGGCTTGCTATTTTGGCTTCCAGGTCTGATTTCCTAAATGTTAATCTGGGACTACATATGATGCAAATTTTCTTAATGAAAGTCTGTGATTTGCAAAATTGAAATCCTTTTCAACATTTTTCTTTGTGAAATTGAATTCAATTCCTCCACCTAAAATATAAAAGTTTTCGACATGAGGTGAACAGTGGGGCTCTGAGACAGAGATATACAAACTGAAGTCAATGTCTCTTTATTTCCCCTTTATCCACCACCCAGACATGAACATTTAGAAATGCCGTTCTAGGAGAATGCATTAACAGCTCTAATTTTGATGGATATTAATTAGGATGTTCCTCTTGTAGCTTTTTTATTATAATGTGACAATTTAATAGGCATGAGTGGTCTGACTAGACAAACAATTATACAAAGATAATTTCAGTTACATGTGCAGGGATATCTTTGGTACCCTTGAGGATTTGGTTTTGCAACTACAAGCAAGCCCTAATTACAGGTTTTGTAAGTGAAAATTTTTCTAGTTATTTCTTTCTGTACTGCAATTTTGGTAAAATAAAGGTTGTCCTTTCAGCTATAACTCACTGTGTGTTGGAGTGGCTTCCTACATATTCATGAATTTAAATATCCAAATTTCCTTTATTTACAATAATTTTCATTAAGTTATTTTAAGGAAAAAGAAAAATATTTGTCATGTATCTTTACTATCATAACTCAAAAATACCTAAGAAAAAATTATGGTTTGAACAAGAACATAAAGTTTTCGGAATAATTTACATGTATTTCAGTGCAGTGGTATTAGTAACTCATCGGTTCTGATGCTATATTTTCCCTTAGCTTCCTTTCTCTCAGTAAGTAATATTCCAGGTTTATATTTTTTTTCCACCTGTGTGCCTTTAAGAGTATAGAATTGAAGATCTATCCCCCCCCAAAGAAAAAAGAGTTCTTCATTCTTTGTATCATTAATACCTGTAGTTTATCCAGCAGTGATTACAAAAAGTAAAATTCAGTTGAAAATCCTCAGACCTATCCTCAAAGCTCTTCGCCATCTATAATTCTGTTCTTCCCTATTCCTCCTTCTACCTCTACCTCGTCCTGACTTTTGTCCTGTGTCCCTCAACATGCTTTGTTCTACCAATTAATCTACTCCCACTTCCCTGACTTTTGCATAAAACACAAGCCACTGCCCTTCAAACTATTGTGAGGACAGATTTAAAAATTTCTAAATCTCTCATGAGTGGTATTTCAGAACAGTTGAACTAACTTATGCATCTAGTAAGAAGGAAAATAACAAATTTACAAAAATGTTGTAAAGTAGAACTTGGTTTGTTAAGGAACGAAGTTTATAATCTAACTTTCTGATGGCAGTAGATTGGAGTCAGATACTAAGGACCTTTGAGTCCTTGGTTTGATACCCTGTAATCCCACATTTTTACTACCGATTACAATCATCCTAGTTAATGAACAACAAATTTACACTGTAAATTTTGATGTTACAAAAGAAGTTTTCATTATCTTGGTGTAGAAACATTGCCTTCCTTGAGATTTCTGGCAATCAGTTTAACCTGTCTTTACAACACAGTTTTAGGGAATGTTTTATTTTCACATTTTATAGGCAGTTCAGATTTAGAGGAGGAAAGAGGGAAGGAAAATGGAAACTATTATTTTTGTGTGATAAAATTAATTACTGTTAGTTGACGAATCATCATGAAGGTTAAAAAAAATATTTGTTGAATTGTCTCTTGTATGCAATGCTTCCTCTTATCTTGGCCAATTAATTCAGCAGATTAGTTCAAAATAGGCATTACAGGATGAGTTAATGAGATAAATTCCTGAAAGACCTCCCAGAAGTCCATTACAGCTTTCTCTAAAGGTGTGTGAGAATTTGTATGCCTGTCTGTGTACATGATGACCTTGATAACTCATTGTTAAAATTAATTTAAAATATTTCATGACTTGTTTCATTAAGAAGAAAGACTAGTCCTTTTCTAGAATTAATAAGAAAATAAACTAAGAAATGTTACATCTCCCAAAGAGAAACACCTTTGGAAAAAAGTGAATAATCCATTGAATTTAAACTGGCTTCTTAAGGTGTGCGAGATAATATAGGTATTGTAAGAATCCAAATAATAATAAACAAACAAACAAACAAACAAAAAACCCACAATCAAAACCAACAATAAAGAACCCAGAAACCCAGAAAAGTTAGCATAGTCTTGGTAACAGTCATGGAGCACAAAATGATTTATGTGAAGATGATGTATGAATTAACAAACACAGTCTTTTTAACATGTACTACAAAACCAAGATTTATCTGCCAAACATCTATAGTAATCACAACTACATCTTAGGTACTGTAGAATCACTTTACACTCAGTGGAGACATGCAGTTTCTTTAGGGCTGTCTGTATTAGTAACTCAAATCGTACTGGACTGTGAAAGGGACCTTTGGCATGCTTTTTGTTCTAGACATTGGGCACTCAGGCTATTCTCAGGTGGGTTCAGAACATCCCCAGGACATCCCCTAAAAGCAGACTAAAAAAGGCCACACAGCTTTGGAAGGAAAGAGAGTTTAAGGGATAAGTGAGTACTGCCTCCAGCAACTTCAAGGCTAGGGAATTCCTCCTGCCTGGCCACTGGAGCCCACACCCTTAGTCTGGCTCCAGTAGCTGGCATCTCTCCCACTGGTCCACCCATCAGCTGGCACTTAGTCTCTGCACCATGCACACATATGAGATAGAGAGTGAGATTAGACAGAGAGACAGTTGAAAAAAGATTTAATAAGAGGAGACAAGAAGACAGGACAGACTGCAGTGATCAGGTGCAGGGCTTTGTCAGAGAAGTCTACTAAGGAGCCATGGTTTACACATAACTAGCTCCTTTATACCCTTTTCTGTTTGATCCCAGCTCTGCTCCTCCCCATCTACTTGCTCTAGACATTCCTTTGTAAATTTTGCATAGCCCCACAGACCTCCCTTGAATATCTCAAATCCTCAAGTCCCTTTTATCAGTTACAAAGTCTGGGTGGCCATCTCCAAACATGTGTCTGGAATTTCTTAATGGTCTATCTAATTCTAAATGTCTCTGTTAAATGGAGACATTTGATTTTTCCAGTTTAACTGCTGACTCTTTTTCACCAACATTTTGTCTCTGTGTGTTCTTATTTATTGCTCCATCCCTTTACTTATCCCCTTTGCATTTAAAAGGTTTTTTATCAGATAACCTGAAGGAAACAGAAGCTCTCACTTTCTACACACCAAAAGAGTTTACTAGGATAAGCCTGGCTCTTGTATGCCAGTTGACCTCCATGCCTGCACATGTTTCTGGCCACTAGTAATTTACTATTAGTTTACTATGCTATGAGAACTATTCATGACGGAATGAAGATATTCAAGCAATAGGTATGTCTAATAGATATCTAATAAATTATTTAAGATATATATTTACATACCTCATACAAATAATAATTCAGACTGCTTTTATACTAAAGATGATTATTTCTCTCCATTGATTATGAAAGGAGCCTACAGGATATCTAATTCAGAATTGTACTTCTACAGTATAGACATCTAAATTTAATCAAGATTTATCATACCCTGAAGTTACTGAGGCTACCTGTCACTGGACGGCCCATATCTGTTCTTATGTACTTTCAGTCTCCAAGGCAAGATTGGCCATGAACTGCCTATGATGTGTGGTCTCAGAGGTGCTCCAGTCCCTGTAATCACCCTGGAAACGCACCAGGGAGTAGCAGTTGCAAGAAGAACCATCATTAACAACAATCACAGCTATACTCCAGTGTTTGGGAAAGGCTCCTGACACTTTAATTTGCCAGTACAGCCAGCTTGACACATCGTATAATAATGAAGACTGAGTCAATACTTTCTCTCCTTCTTTCCTTAATAGAGTAATAATAATTTTAAAAAACTTTTATATCTCTAAATTCACCAATTCTATTAATATTACAGACTTCATTGGAAGACATTTTTTCTAACAGTCCACGTTATATTCTGAAGATGCATGTAACAAAGGCTAATTCTTTAGATATATCTTGTTAGATTTATAATGTCAGCATTCTGCAAGCTTTGCATAGAATTAAAATATGATAACACAGGGAGTGAAACTGAGAATGGAATACTTACATTAACACCTTTCTATACTATTTTTTTTAGGGGAACTTCCTTCAAAGTGTCACAGTATTACTGTTTTCAATTTTTCTTCTGTGTAGCTGCCAATGAAAGCCTTAGTGTATTACCAATTTGAAGCATCAGATTCCAGTGTGTAACCTATTTCCTATGTTTATATTCTGAAAATGCTTCTGTATAGTCTGAAATAGGCTATTAAAATAATTAAAAAAAAAAAAAAAGTTTATTCTGCCTAATGTATGCCAGTTTGCCCTTTTGTGTAAAGAATGAAATTCTGATAACCCTGAATAGTTACAATAGTTTCTACTAAAGGTCACATTTTGAAAGTTACCCTCTTTGAGTACTTCCATGGATGTCTCTGGGGTTATTTGCAGAATAAACACTAGTCTAAGTTAGTAAGGAAAAAGAATATGGCCTAAGTATGTGTTTAGTCATTTATACAATACATTCTATGCCTTGCCTAAATAGACAATTTGGAAAAATTAATAAAAATATGTTAAAATATGAAAGTCATATTAGAAACCGCTGATGTTCTGTAATCAAACTGAATCCACCATCACACAATAGACTGTAAGTATTGTAGTATTCTGCTCAGACTGTATGTATTTTAGTCATCTATTCAGACTGATTCTGTTGTGTTTTAAGTCTTCACCACATAATCAACCATCTTGTATGATATATTTCATTCCTGCAAGTTCAAAAATAAATTATTGATAATGTAGAGCAAGATTTTTGCTACATCCTATTGAACTCATTTTATGAGAAAGCACCACAAATTAGTTACATTTATTGAGCTGATATCATGCTTTACTGTGTCTTTCAGTTTTGCTGCTGAGCTTGCACAGCACAGTGAGTAAGGATTTGTTTGTCATTATCATCCCCTGTAAATAAATGACACCTTAAATTCTATCTGAGCTGCATTGATGGATATAAATGCTTAGTGGTAGAGTAGAACAAAGTATGATACTAAGTGTGTTACAGTTTCTTGTCCAGTGATTTATAACAGCCATACCAATTGAAGTTTATACCCTATAAATTCCAAAACATGTTTATCTTCCCAAACTCATTTAGCTTCTATGACATGCCAAAATAATCTATCTCTTCTACTGTGTTACATTAAAATTGGAATTTATTGTTCATTTCTTCTTTTCTATTTTGCAGACAATGCAGTAAGCTCCAAAGATCAAGTGCAGAATAATGTAAGGATGATACGGTTATAGCTTTCAAATCCAAGAAGCTCAGCAAAAATTTTGATGCATTTAAGATAATAACGAGAAATCATAATTAAGGGTATTGCTGTTGTCCTGGACAATTTAGTAATCAAAGCTATGAAAATGACTGGTTCAAATTCAACCACTGTTCCTTAACATTAACTCCATACAGCTAAGATCATAATGTATAGGAGACAGAAAATGTAGAAATGTTAGCCATAGTTTGGCTGTAATACATCACTGAATGTGCCATACTCTTTTGTATAGATAGTATACTAAGTCTAGCATAAAGATAATGATTCAGTGGTAAAGGATATTTACTTGTGGTTTCAGTTGAGGTCGCTTTGGCCATTGTATTCTGAAAGATTTGATTATATTTTATAACTATGGCTCCTATTAATAGCCCATACACAGCTAAATGAAGGGTTAGGTATGGTGGCCAGTGGTAGCTCTACATTCTGAGGCACTTTTCATATGTTCATAGTGTTCAATTTTACAAATTATTAATTTTTGCCAACTAATAAATTCGGTACTCCAAAAATCTGATTTTTTTAAAAAACAATTAGTCATTGCTTATATTTAAATGAATACTGTCCAGTCTCATAGGTACAAAAGAATGGCAATAGTCATTCAGTTAAAAATCCATCTGACATTGTTTAATAGTGGGATGCTGTGATGGGTTGACTCTGTCCAACAGTGAAGTTCTCAACCAGATGCTCACCCTCTCTCAGAAGGACAGGGGAAAGAATCAGACAGGCATAAAATGAAAACTCGTGGATCAAGATAATGGTAATTCAATAGATTAAGCAAAGCTGCACATGAAAACAAAGCAAAAATAAAGAATTTATTGACTACTTCCCATGGCAGGTAGATATTTAGTCACATCCTGAGAAGCAGGGCCTCATTACAAGACAAACATCATAGCCACAAACATCCTTACTTAATACTCCTTTCCTTGAGCTTTTATTCCTGAGTATAATGTCATATGATATGGAGTACCTTTTTGGTCAGTTCAGGTCAGCTGTCCTGGCTGTGTCCCCTCCCAGCTTCTTGTGCACTCCTACTCTACTCATTGGACAGGCAGAGTGAGACAAATAAAACCTTGATGCTGTGCAAGTACTGTCCAGGAATAGCTAAAACATCAGTGTGTTATCAACATTGTTTTAATCACAAATCCAAAATACAGAACCGTATGGGCTCATATGAAGAAATTAACTGTATCTCAGCCACACTCAGTACAGATGCCAATGCAAATGAATGAGAAAATTATGAAAAATAAAATAATGTAATGATATTCCAACAGATTATCTTCCTAGCTTCTAGCTAACAGTAGTTCAGAAACCTTTTGAGCAAAGGATGCTGTGCTCTGTGGGTCATAACCTTAGGTGTATTTTACTTCCATGAGTTGTTTCCAGTGGTTTTTGAACTGGTGTAACTTTATTTCTGCTAGGATTTTCATATCTTAATTGCATATTGTGTAAAGAATCTGCTTTCTTTTTCATCTTAAATTTGGTCTATATTAGTTAATTGAATCAGATCTTCTGTTGAAGAAGTGAACACTTTCTTCCTGTTTCTCATGTTTCTTTGTTATTCCCTGCCAGTCATTTTTTTCTAGGCTCAAGCGCGCTATTTCATTTAGTTTCTCCTTGTACAGAAGTCTGTTCTCATTCTCTTTTTTTTTTTTTTTCCCTGCTTCTATTGTATCTTTTCTCTGTTGGAAGTAGTGAGGATTGTATTCCAGGATTTGTTGTCTCTGCAGAAGACTGCAGAATATTAACAATCTATGTATGAATAAAATGACATATAACTGATGACTGTTATAGTACAAGCATCCTGGCAAATTTAAAGGTGTATGTGGACTATTAACTTTGATCATTTGTGACCATCTAATACAGCAAATCGTAACATCTAAAAGCAAATCTTTTTCTAACAAAAAAAAGAGTTAAAAAACAAATTAACTGCCTTTTTTTCCTTAGTATTTGGTCAAGATAATTGAGAATTGCATAGTTTTATTACTTTGTCTTAATACTTAAATCTGTTTAATCTTCCCTGTATTTTTAAGTTGTTCCTATATTAACAGTCAGCTATGTGACATAGCTCTAGCTTTTTGTTACCATGTGGGAGGAGAAACAGTATTCTTGCATTCTCTGTTATGACAGCCGATGTTATAGACAGTGCACATTTCTGAGTTCCAATTGAGCTTAGTCCCTTAAATTAGTCCTAGATGATAATGCATTTTCAGCTATAAATAGAAAAAAATGTTTACATTTCTTCTGTTCAGCACGGAATATAAAATACTCCATATCTTCTGACTTCTTGAGAAAAGCAAAACCTCATATCAAAGTCTTTGCTCAAACAAGATGAAAGGTATTGGTTTTAACTAGAAGCAGAGCTGATTTCAAGTTTTAAAGCTGATTTACAGTTTTAAAGTAGAGAGAGTCATAGAATGGTTTGGGTTGGAAGGGACCTTTAAAGATCATCTAGTCCAACCCCCCGGCTATAGGCAGAGACATCTTGCACTAGGTCATGTTGCTTAGAACCCCATCCAACCTGACCTTGAATGTTTCCAACAAGGAGGCATCCAAAACTTCTTTGGGCAACCTCACACTGGAGGTGTCTCATCACCCTCAAAAAAAAAAAAATATTCTTCCTTATAGGCAATATAAATCTACCCTCTTTCAGTTTAAAAACATTCTGTAATTACAGACCTTGGTCTTTCTTATAAACCCCTTTAAGTATTGAAAAGCTTCAGTCTGGTATCCCAGAGCCTTCTCTTCTCCAGGCTGAACAACCCCAACTCTCTCAGCCTTTCTTCTTAGGAGAGATTTTCCAGCCCTTTGATCATTTTCCTGGTCCTCCCCTGGACTTACTCTAACAGGTCCATGTCTTGAACTGGGGACCTCAGAGCTGGATGCAGTACTCATCGTATCTCATTTCATATATTTAGGTACTAAATGGATTTTAATTCTGTCATTACAAATTGATATAATAGAAAAGATTTTAAGAAAGAGATATTTGTGGTAAGGTAAAAATATAAAGTAAAAGCAGCCTGCCAAATTTCTTTGGGTTGATTTTACTACAGACCCTGCAAATAGCCAAAAAAACTAAGCTAACTCTATTGATGTAAATACTTAAGTTATCGTACTGTAATTTGCATCCAAAAAAAAAGAATACAGATTCCCTCTTAAACACTGAAGCTAAGTTCTCCAAACTTTAATTTTTATCCCAATTTTATAACTGGGTCTCATTTATATTACAAAAAGCAATTTCAGTTATTAAATTCCACTGACATAAAATTGTGCTCCCTTCTTGGACAAAAGATACAGTTATGGGTGCTATAGCACTAAAAGCCCTTTGACATATTTACTTCAATGTATTTAAACAGCAAGTTTGGAAAAGCATATAAAATTGCATCATAGAAACATCAGTAGTCCACTACGCTTTTTTTTTTTTTCACTTTCATGATTATTTATAACCATTTTACTTATGATTAAAAGATTAGCCACCTACATTCTGAAAAACGAAATATGAACATGGATTTATTTCACAGTATACTCTTAGAACTTGTCTGTCTGAATAAACCTACGCAAGACAGGTGAAACGAGACAGTATTTACCTTCCTCTTTGCCATGAACTGAAAAGGCTTAAGGAAAATTAAAGTCCCTCTGAGCATACTCTCACTGCAAGGACATATTTTTTTATTGCTTTTTAAACCTCACAAACTTTACTTTCAATCCAGCATATTAATCAGGCTTTAGAACACAATTTTAAATGTTCTTATGCAAAGACAGAAAGTCCTGAAGACTGAGATGTCACAAATATTTTGAATAAACTGCAAAAGGACTGAAGTCAAGAAAAGAAGGAATGTAATGCCAACATCATGACAGAAAGTACTGCACATTGTGTGCTTCTTTTAAGAATTATTGGGCACCTTTGATGGCAGTCTTCAGATCAAATTTGTCTACCTGACAACCATTGTACTTAGAAAGATGTCAGAAACTTTAGACACAACTCTTTGAAAAATATAGTTACCGATTAAGATATAAACCATGTGAAGATACTACTTTCATTTTTAAGCCAAGAAACAAAATGGTGTTCTCGTGTCATAGGAAAGCAACTGCAAACATAAAGTTAAATCTTAAAGTCTTCTGACAAGACTTTTCATTAATCTTATGTTGTCTAAGCACCAAAGAAATCTCAGGTCAGGAAATCACTGTTTCTTATGGCAGAATTCAAACACATGTCTAAGGTTGCAGAGGAAGCCTCAGGACTGACATGAGGTTGATTTACATGGTTTAAATCAATCACATGGAGCTTTAATTTTTTAAGTTAGTTGTCTAGTTTAAAATGCTTGCCCAGTGTCTGTTACAAGTCATTGAAGAGATAGTTGTAACTACAGGTCAGAGCTCATCCCTTCCTTTTATACATAAGACACAGAGAATGAATAACAGTTTTGAGAGGCGAACTATAAAACTTGCACTAGATGCCTGATTTTTACAGTGCTAGATGTAGACTAAGCATAGGAATCCACAGATGTGTTACATCCCTAAGGTTGCTATGTGATAAACAGAAGAAAAGATGAATTCAGAAGGCTATCATACAAGTTACCAAGTCAGGATAAGGTGTCCAAAAGGACCTGGAAAAAGTTTCAAGGAAAAGGCGAGATTTTTTTTTGCCCACCACAGACACAAAGAAATACTAAAAGATTGGTTTTCTGAATAGTATCAAAAGAAAATCATAAAACAAATAATGTGGTAGTGATGTGTTTTCGACATGATGGCATGAAAATCATGCTGATGGCATGAAAACTCTATCAATACTTTTCCCAGGGTGTCCATTTTGCTATTCTGGATCTAGTTCTAATATTGCATACCTGTGCACCCTGAGCTCAGACTTTGAGAAGAATGCTAAATTCTGAAAAATTATACGAGAAAGTACATCAAATAGAGCTGTGCAAGACAGAATTGCAAAACCCAGATTGCAGGCAGAAGTAAGATTGTTGAGCTCTGACTAACCAGTAAGTGAAGAGTTCAAGAGCAAAAATACTGACATGAAAAGGTATAAAACCATTTCAAAACCCCAAACGAAACAGGGAATCAGCAGCTTGGCAACACTGAGCATCAGGCCATTTGAAATAGCAACAGAGTGCAAGCCTTCTACACTATACTGGCAAGTGTCTAGTTAACTCCTAAGGTGTCTTATTGGAGGTGATCACAATATTGAAGCCCGGGTTTACAGCTCATTTGTCTTACTTGTCTAATATGTAAGTGTATCCAGTAGATACTGCCTTCTATTTTTGTGTTTAATCTACTTAAACATGATAAAATTGGACCAACTTGGTGCCCCAGAAAGGCACCAAGGCATCACTGTCAAAAGGGATTTTGAACCTCATATGAAATATCCCTTAATTCACATCTGTTAAAAGTGTTTTATTTAGTATAAATATTTAGTATATTTATTTAGTATAAATTTATTATTAACTGGGTACCATATATCCTGCATTCTTACCAGATTCCCAAAAGAACACGTGACTTTTTGGCTTGTCTTTGGAATGTACAAGAAGCAATTTGGCATAAGCCATTTTCATAGAATCACAGAGTCACAGTTACAGAATCCTAGAATCATAAGATCATAGAACCGTCTACGTTGAAAGAGACCTTTAAGATCATCAAGTCCAACCAGGAACATAAGAGTCCCAAGTTCACCACTAAACAATGTCCCTCAGGAATACATCTACATGCCTTTTAAGTACCTCCAGGGATGGCAACTCCACCACTTCCCTGGGCAGCCTCTTCCAATGCTTGATAACCCTTCCTGTGAAGAAAATTTTCCTAATATCCAATCTAAGCCTACCCTGGTGCAACTTGAGGCCATTTCCTCTCATCGTATAACTTGTTATGTGGGAGAAGAGATCATTCCCCACCTCTCTACAACCTCCTTTCAGGTAGTTGTAGAGAGCGGTAAGGTCTTCCCTCAGGCTCCTTTTCTGCAGGTTAAACAATCCCAGTTCCCTCAGCCACTCCTCATAAGACTAGTTCTCCAGACACCTCACCAGCTTTGTTATCCTTCTCTGAACACATTCCAGTATCTCAATGTCTTTCTTGTAGTGAGGGGCCCAAAACTAAAAACAATATTCAAAGTGCAGCCTCACTAGTGCCAAGTCCAGGGGGCAATCACTTCCCTAGTCCTGCTGGCCACACTATTTCTAATACAAGCCAGGATGCTGTTGGCCATCTTGCCCACCTGGGCACACTGCTGGCTCATATTCAGCCAGCTGTCGACCAATACCCCCAGGTCCTTTTCCTCCTAGCAGCTTTCCAGCCTCAATTCCCCAAGGCTCTAGTGTTGCAGGGGGTTGTTGTGACCCAAGTGAAGGACCTGGCCTTATATCGTTGGCCTCAGCCCATCTATCCAACCTGTCCAGATCCCTCTGTAGGGCCATCCTACCTTCAAGTAGATCAGCACTCCCTCCCAACTTGGTGTCATCTGCAAATGTTCAAACCATTGATCAAGATATTAAACTGAACTGGCCCCAACACCAAGTCTGGGGAACACTACTTTTTCTCTCCCCATTCCCAGGCTCCTCTGCCAAAACAAAGGGGAAAACAAATTCATTAAAAATAACAAAGACACTGTTGGGAGAGAAACAGACTGATGTTTGTGGTTCAAGCTAACTGCTACAGGCATGGAAGGCAGAAAGCTACATTAGTGAGGTTTTAGGTAGAAGTTATCATGCTCTGCAGGGAAACACATATTCACAAACACCTGCAGGACTAAATATATAAATATTGTGAAACCTCTCATCAGAATTAGAGATGTAAATGGTTCGTTCATTGCTTCCACTGACTGAGTATGACTAAGTGATTTATCCGTGCAAGTCAGAAAAGTTCTGAAACATGGAGGGAATTCAGAGGAGTGATGGCTTGCTTTACATGACAACTTAAATGCACATAATGGGCCTGATAAACTGGTAAATGATTTGTCCAGAAACAAAGAAGAAGCAATTCATGTTAATTTCATCCAGCACAGTATGTTGTTAAACCACCATCTTTTCTTTGAATTCCCTTCAAATTTTCCATGTTATTTGTATTTTAGTTATCATGCAGGGAAGTGAAATGTAATTCAAACTCTAACAGGAATCATAACAGAAATCTTAACTCAGGAGCCTCAGCTGTGTCTGTGTCTGAAGTCAGGTGAGATAAATATAATGCATCTCATGTTTGACGTACATTGAAGATTACATAGAAAAATGCACAAGCTCATTCCTTTTATTTCTGATCTTGAAACTTTAATGTAATCATTGCGCATTTACTATTTTTTAATGAAGGAGTATGTGTGATTCTTTCATTTGTAATTTTACGCTAATCTCAATTTAAAATACATTCCAGAACTTAAAACGGTCTTTTGGTATATCTAAATCTTCTGCATCCCCATCCAAACATCTTAATCTGCTATTGATTTTTTTTCAAAAGCAAAAGGAATATCAGTGACTTGGTTTGATCCTATTACTTGTCAAATGAGATTAAATCACATGCAGACGCTGAACACCATTAAAGTCAGAATGACCTTAGAATTATCTTATCAAAATTCTTAGGATCAAACCAGCTTAACCGTAACAGTAGTTGTTACATTAAAAACAAAAAACAAAAAAACAATTGGATCACCACACCTAATTTTTTATAAAGGGTGCTACACTACTTCAAAGTGGATAACAAAACTGTGCTGACTGTTTACCGTAGGAAAGAAAACTTCTTACTATTTTAGAACAATTAAATACATTTTCCATTATTAATATAGCATCCAAACTCAGCAAAAATAGTCACAATTTAAATATGTACTTTTAAGGTAGACATTTTCATTACATTTTTGCAGTATCTTGGGCTTCTGTTACTCTCATATACTATTGTTACAGTGATGGTGGTAAAAAAAAAAAAGGGCAAATATGATGCCAAGAAAATATTAACATTGTAAACATTGCATATTAACAGTGTTAGCAGAAGGTGACAAGTCTCATAATAAGCTAAACAGCAATACATTTGAAAACTGGGTATTTGTTTCCAGGAAAATTTTGGTGGGGTTTTTTTTGTTGTTGTTTTTTTCAGAAGTGGATTTGAACAAGCAGAGGTGGAAAATATGACAGAAATAGTAATGTCATCCAATTTCTTTTTGGTTTAGGAAAATATGACTATATTTTATGTATTCATCACTAGATAGTAGTAATAAGTTTTCAGATAATGTTTGTGATTCTATCTGATTGGCAGGTCATTCATTAAAAGAATATACTGTTTGTGCTGAATCCAGTTAATTTTAGGTGAAGGTTTGGAACTGCTGAGGAGAAAGAACAACCTGTCCTTCATGTGCTAAAAGCATTCTAAATCACAAAGCATTAGATGAAAAAAGAGAAGAGGTGAGTTTAGAACACATATGAATCTATTCAGTTGTCTAAACATAGATGTCTCAATCAATTTGAGGTTTCCTAGTAGCTAGCTTCTTCTAAATCACCCAGCTAGCTTCAATCTGCTGCTTCAGGAAGACCCTGGTGTCATAGGTATTGTGCCATAACTTTTAGATTCACACAAATGTTTAAACACTCTGACATGTTTTAGTAGCATTACTTACCCAGATTTAGACTGAGTCCAAAGTGTCCATCACAAAGGACCCAGTCAATACTTCCAATAATCTCCTATATAACCCAAAATAGAGAAGATAGCAAAGATAGGATTCAAATACTTCACTACAGGTTTTATACTGTCTGGGATAATCTAAGGTATCCCACAGATCTTTACCTGCAAGTTCCCGGAAGTGCAGTTCCTAGGTCATTTTTGCCAACTCCATATTGTGAAAAACACTAGGGTGCATCAAAGTGGGTGGTTGCCAATATTTGGCCAACAATATTCCTCCATATATTTCTGATGTGTAATTTGGAATAAATCAATCCAATTTTTTTTATTTTTTTTTTAAAGGGGTCTTTTACAGAGTACAATACACCTTACCTATTTGATATACCGGCAGTAGAAGGAAAAAATTGTTTTTCCAAATATGTCGATTTATTTCTGTTTCTGTTTCCCT
>NW_009661373.1:2577474-2598730 GCF_000708025.1 Charadrius vociferus | reverse complement strand
CCCTACAAAGGAAGGTTAAGCTATGTGTCTCAGAGAAGTCTAAGTAATGAATCCAAAATAGTGATCAAAGGAAACTGTTCAGATTCTGCAATTTTTAAGGTTTCCTAGAATTTTCTATGTAAGTTCCATAACCCCGGATATTTAGCTTCTGAGATGCTGTCTCAACATGTCTGAGCATGCTGGTAACTAGCTCAAATCTGAACAATGGTGTTCAGATATGTTGTTCCTCTACATATTAATCATCTGAAGCTTGTCCCAGTGGACATTTTTAGAGTACACCTTATCAACTAGACTCCACAAATGTGAACTGACAGAAACTGTCTTCTAAATGTAGCCAGAAGAATCTTACATATATTAGCCCCATTCTGTCAATGAGTTGCTAGGGGTCTGGGAATCTGAGGGCATTCCTGATGGGATACCATGACCTTTTCATGTTGAGGGAATACAAACCTAAAAAGCCTTCTTAATCAAAGAATGTTTGAGCTACCAAACTAGTGTTGAGGTCATGCTCCTTCTGTTGCAATACCAAAACAATATTTCGAGGTTTTTTGACCCAACAGAGGGAAAACAAAAGGTTGAATGTAGCCCGATGGCTATAAAACTCACATAGCAGTATGAAATCTTCTTCAAATGACTCTTTTAAATTTACTTATTTTTTTTTTACAAATTGAAGATTTTCAAGGGAAAATGAGAGAACAGATTTACCTCTTTCCTGTGCTTTCAAATTACTTATAGCTTAGGGTTGGGGTATAGTTGTTATCAAATTAATTTTTAATAATACAAAAAAATACAGTGCTAGAAGGTACACTATAATAGTATACGTGAGAAGATAAAAGATATATTTGTATATGAGCCCTCTATCTGTTTGCCTAAATTATTCTTGACATTCTTTGAAGACTGAGATTTTACAAGCTCCATAGTTACTCTGTTGCTATGCTTATGTCCTCATTCAGAAAATCTTTATTTTGCTTTGTCTTTCTTTAATATTTAACCTTAATCTGTGTAAAAGTAACCTAACTGCTTGTCACATCTCAGTACACATAACATTTTATAACATTTCCCTTTTAGCAGTTTATTTTAAAAAAAATTACCACCTTTTCACCCCATTATTTTCTGCCTTTTTTGCTCCTTTCCTCCTTTTGTGTGTCCTGCCCAACAAGAAAAATTCCATCAATGATTCATCATGAATGTGGCTTTCTAAACTTCTGATGATTCTTTTGTTTCTGCTTAGGACTCAAAAATTTACTAGGATCTCTTTAGAACCTAGAGCTGAAATTACATATAATATTACAGCCAACTCTATATCACTATCATGTAAATATTTCACTATTAAACTTTATATTTGGTATGACTATTAAATGTTAAAATAAGAGTATTTATTCTATTTTGCATTGACATCATGTTCTTGACTCTTTCAATCTGAGGTCTACTAGCAACCAGAAAAGTCTTTTGGCCACCATTTTTTCTATATATGCATTTTCTTATCAGATCTCATATTCTTTTTTGTCTTCATTAATTCCATTTTTGTCACTTTCTTGAGTTATGATCCTATCCCTGAAAAGTATTTTCCATTTCTTCCAATTTTTTGTTGTTATTTGTCATCATTGAATCTTCTCTCATTCTTTTATGAAAAGTATTTAGTGAAAGTATGTTAGAGAACAAGGCCTTGTTGTCATTGTGTAAATCTAATTGACTAATTTAAATATAAACAAATACAATGCCATGTGCTTCTAGAATTTCCTTTTCTGAGCAGACAAGGTGAACGTAGAGACAAGAGAGTCTAAATAACATATAATAGCAGAGATTATGCTCTCACAGAGAGAGGAGTTCTTTGAACAACTCAGTAAATAAGAATAAGGTACATAGACAATTAAAATGTATTATTGTGCCTGATCACATTATGCACACCAGACATTAGTACTGGTGATATATACTTACCAGTGCAACTTCAAATAGGATTTATCTCCCCATAGAAGAAATAGCATGGTCAAGGTCTATGAGTAGTTCCTTGAGTCATTCATATAATTTCAAAGTTGTTCATGAATAATTTTAAAAATTATCTGTTAATTCCTTGAATTCACATCTCAGATTTCAAACTATACAGATATTTCATTGCTAAATATAAAACGGAGGCTGAAAAAATAAAATTTATAGAAGAATGCCAGCAAAATTTTGTTCTCTGTCTGTCCTTCCTGTTTACCTTCTTTTAAATCATTCATCACTTCTATAAACATACTACTTATCACCTTGAAAATGTAGAAATTTTATTGTTTTAGAGCTTAATCATAGAAATTGCTAATTTAGTGTTTGCATAAGAAAAATATGAAGGTTCCAAAAATATTTATTAAAAAAAAAAACAAACAAACAAACTTCTAAAAAGGCATAATTGTTTTTTCAGCAATAAAAAAGAAGAAACGTGATACCAGTTTACTGGAATAAAAATAAATACTGGAAATTAGCTTACTGAAGTTTGGCAAATTAAGTTCCGTTGGTCTCATAATAATTAAAACTGGGTTTGTTTTTTTTTTTTTTATTCCATTTTGCTGTGATTTCATAAGAATTCCAAAAAGAAACTTGGTCCTAATCTAATGCAACTATTTTTTAGGAAGTTTTCAGAATGAAATGTGTTTATATTTTATCTTCCTTTTTGAAGGTTAGTGGGAGGGGGAGAAATGCTATTGCTACACATAATAAACAAATTATTATAGTTGGTGAAGTATTTACTCTCTTTCTAATTAGCATACTATTTTTGCTAACGGATGTGATCAAATATGTAAACCCATGGCTAAAATTAAGACCTGAATGCAACAAATTGTAACTGTGGATTATTTTTAAGTACTCTTTCATGTAGATATTTTGTTAGTGGCCCATAGAATATTTCATAAAATCATAAAATCATAGAATGGTTTAGATTGGAAAAGACTTTGAAGATCATCGAGTTCCACCCCCCCTGCCACAGACAGGGACACCTCCCATTAGACTAGGTTGCCCAAGACCACATCCAGCCTGGCCTTGAACACCTCCAGGGATGGGGCCTCAACAACCTCTCTGGGCAACCTGTTCCAGTGCCTTACCACCCTCAAAGTGAAAAACTTCTTCCTAATGTTTAATCTAAACCTGCCCTCTTCCAGTTTATAGCCATTCCCCCTCATCCTATCACTACATGCCCTAGTAAAAAGTTCTTCCTCAGCTCTCCTGTAGGCCCCCTTTAGGTACTGGAAGGCCACAATAAGATCTCCCCGGAGCCTTCTCTTCTCCAGGCTGAACAGCCCCAACTCTCTCAACCTCTCCTCATAGGAGAGGTGCTCCAGCCCTCGGATCATCCTCATAGCTCTCCTCCGGACACGCTCCAGCAGGTCCATGTCCTTCTTATGTTGGGGACTCCAGAGCTGTATGCAGTACTCCAGGTGGGGTCTCACGAGAGTGGAGTAGAGAAATATTTATTTCAGAAATAAATATTCTGATATTACATACTGTGAAATCCATTTAATGCATCCCATAACTAAATCGTGTTTTGCTCTTTACTGTTAAGAGACTTGTTAAGCTTCACAAAGTGATTTGAAAATTGCCAAAAGCATGATAATGCAAGGCACCCACTTTATGCAGCCATGGGTAAATGGCTCAGGAAATAGTAAATGGTCAGGACATAGTAACTCTTAAAGAGCATATTCTTGCGCGTGTATAGATATTTATGATTCAAAGACCCCGCTGATCAACTCTTGTCTAACAAAATAATATGACAAGACATTGTAGTGCTTCACAACCGTTGATAGGCCTTAGAAAAACTCTTAGGTAAGCGCTGTAGAAAAAATTTCAGTGAAGTTTGCAACATAATCCAGGTAGGTAATAGATAGCACCAATGGATATTGATTGGACAGGTTCGATTTTGTAAACAAACATTAATTTTTGCTTGTTGGGCAAGTTCTGGGGAGGAAGATTCAGTCTTGTTATGTATTCAAAACTAATGAATTCTGAATATAAACAACCCTAACTCAGAGACAGAGTTCAGTGCAGTGGTATAAATGTAAAAGCCTAGTGCTAGGGAAGAAGTCGAGACGTACCTGTCGAGGCACCCAGCTGTCAGACCAGGACTTTGGTTCACCATAGTTCCACTGGTCCCACAGAAATATAATGGATATTCCAGGGTATCTCATACAGAATCATAGAATCGTCTAGGCTGGAAGGGACCTGTAAGATCATCAAGTCCAACCGTCAAGCTAACCCTACAAAAGCCACCACTAAACCATGTCTCTAAGCACCATGTCTACCTGTCTTTTAAATACCTCCAGGGATGACAACTCCACCACTTCCCCGGGCAGCCTGCTCCAATGCTTAACAACCCTTTCTGTGAAGAAATGTTTCCTCATATTGAATCTAAACCTCCCCTGGCACAACTTCAGGCCATTTCCTCTCCTCCTATTGCTTGCTAACTGGGAGAAGAGATTGACCCTCACCTCTCTGCAGCCTCCTTTCAGGTAGCTGAAGACAGAAAGAAGGTCTCCCCTCAGCCTCCTTTTCTGCAGGCTAAACTACCCCAGTTCCCTCAGCCACTTCTCATAAGACTTGGACTCTAGACACCTCATGAGCTTCGTTGATCTTCTTTGGACACACTCCAGCACCTCTATGTCTTCCTTATAGTGAGGGGCCCCAAACTGAACACAGTACTCCAGGTGGGGCTTCACCAGTGCCAAGTACAGGGGGCAATCACTTCCCTAGTCCTGCTGGCCGCACTATTCCTGATAAAAGCCAGGATTCTCTTGACCTTCTTGGCCACTTGGGCACACTGCTGGCTCACGTTCAGCCAGCTGTCGACCCCCAGGTCCTTTTCTGCCAGGCAGCTCTCCAGCACTCTTCCCAAGCCTGCAGTGCTGCATGGGGTTGTTGTGACCCAAGTGCAGGACACAGCAGTTAGCCTTGTTCAACCTGATACCATTGGCCTTGGGCCATCGATCTACCCTGTCCAGACCCCTCTGTAGAACTTTTCTATCCTCTAGCAGACCGACACTCTCGCCCAACTTGGTGTTATCTACAAACTTACTGAGGTTGCACTCAATCCCCTGGTCCAGATCATTGGTAAAGATATTAAACTGAACTTGCCCCAATACTGAGACTTGGGCAATGTCACTTGTGACCAGCTGCCAACTGGATTTAACCCCGTCCACCACAACACTTTGCGCCCAGCCTTTCAACCGGTTTTTATCCAGCCAGTACACCCATTCAAGCCATGAGCAGCCAGTTTCTCCAGGAGAATGCGGTGGGAAATGGTGTCAAAGGCTTTACTAAAGTCCAGGTAAACAAAATCCACAGCCTTTCCCTCATCCACTAGGTGGGTCACCTTGTCATAGAAGGAGTTCAGATTTGTAAAGCAAGACCTGTCTTTCATGAACCCATGCTGACTGGGCCTGATCACCTGGTTGTCCTGCATGTGCTGTGTAATGGCACTCAGAGTGATCTGCTCCATAACTTTTGCCAGGATTGAGGTCAGCCTGACAGGCCTGTAGTTCCCTGGGTCCTCCTTCTGGCCCTTCTTGTGGATGGGTGTCACATGTGCTAACCTCCAGTCAACTGGGACCCCTCCTGTTAGTCAGGACTGCTACTGAGGTCCTATGTTTAGGAAACTGGATCAAAGCCCTAAATTACAGAAAATAAATTATATGCATAAAGGGACCGGTAGGTCATTTAAAAGATAAAAAAGAAGGGAAAATGGGGAGAATCATGAGAAAAATAAGGGTTGTTTCCAGATCCAGATTCAGGCACTTGCTTTTCAGTGCTTACAATGCAGATGTCTAAATGTGAGCTATGTAACTAAGCTCACACAACAATCAACGAAGATCGTGTTCTAAGAGTAATGTAAGTAAGTTAATGTAAGCGTCAGAAGCTGAATATTCAGCTTAACTAGAGGACACATCAAACCATTTGAATAAGTCTAGGCTCCACTAAATAGGGGCAAGGTACATTTCCCAAGTGTAGATGTTTACCACTTTTTCAGATGTTAGAATATCAGCAACAGCTGCATAAATCTGGCAGATATGAGACCTGACAAATGGAAGGCAAGGTGGGATACCTTAATATCTCTTAAATGGAGTCAGTAGATGACTGTTTTTAGACAATTGAGTTCACACGTAGATGTCTATATTTAGGTGCCTACATCAAAATCCTGTTATGTCAACCCAAACTACAGCAGATGTAAACTTACCATGGGACTTAAATAAATAAATACTAAATAAATACTTATGGAAAAAAAAAAAAGTGTAAAGACATATCCATGGAAACTTAACACTACCATCTTACTTGTTCTATATTTCCATTTTTAATTCCATCTCTGGCAATATTTTAAATATTCCATCTCACAGGTTCCTTGCTTTTATTGCTACATGCTGTAAGGTACAGTAAGCATCCATTTTATTGTAGTTTTTAACGAGTTATATGCAATGAATATTTGCCATATATATAAAAATGCAATTATTTTGTATGTAACTTTTTGATGACAACACTAAAAAATAATTATTATTATATGAAGTTAATTTTTTTCTATCTTTTTTCTTTCAGCAGTTACACAGATTAGTACATAAGGTAAATTTGAGTATGGAATCTGTAAATCATTTTATAGACCTCCTGAAGTTCCAGTAAATGAGACACAGAGTAATATTTCAGGGTTTTATCCTTACCAATAAGATCGGGCAGTAATAATGTGGCTAATGGCCAGATAATAGCATAAAGGTTCTTTGAAAGATTAATTAGATTGTCATGCATACCAGAAGACTGGTGAATGTCCCAAGTATTTAATACTTTTTTGAATTAAAGACTTTGCCAACTCCTTATCATTTCATATATAATTGCCTTGATTTACATTAAGAAAGACAAGCAGTTTTGCTTCACATTTGCACAGATAAAAGCTGAATAAATACATTGTTAATCAATAATCAATACTCTTCAGACTAATTCTGTTTGACATTTGTTCAGAGAGTTATTTGAATCTTTAATGATTCAAAGCTAGTAGCATCTCACCATATTTGTGTACCAGCCAACAGCACAATTTACAATGCATGAATAATTTCCATCATTTCAAAATGATAAACTCTCATTTAGGGTCTCTTTTACAGGGTCTTTTTTATAGCCTTTGACACGTACAATTAATTTAACAAAATGTTGAGATAAGACTTTTATTTTTAGCTACATAATAAGTAATTTAATGTTTTCATGTATATGATGTATATATAAATACCTACATAACACTGCAGAAGAGAAGAACACTGTTTCAATCAGTTCACTGGTCTGAGAGTTATGAAAAAAAAAAAAGTGTGGAGTTTCTAGTTTTTCGTAGTCCTTATTATAACCTTAGGCATATTTCTAAAGACAGGGTTCCCAAACTGTTGTAGGATTTTTACAGCAAAGTGAATCTTGCTGAGGCCCTAGATCCCCCTGGTTTTTATACATATGCTTCCTAGAACAACTGCTGTAGCTCTTGCTGTTCATGCCGCTACTATTGTCAGTGATGTTTAAGTGTGGGATATTTTGATATTTGGCTGTGGGAAGATTCCATAAAGACACTTGGCAACTTAATACTTAATATTTAGATGATCTTAATGCAGGTTATATTACCTAACTCCAGATATTTCTGGTGCAGACAAAAACTATAGCAAAACTAGTTTCTCAAAGTACATTTCATAGTCAACTCAGTCACATAAGCACTTAAAATAATTTTAGACAGACTACAGTGTGTGAGATATTTATATAAGTCAAGCAGCTATCACACAGGACCTAAGGGAGATCCAAACCCTACAAAATGACAGATGGAGGCCAGAGACATACCATAGAGCATTTCAGAAGACACTAGATGCCCAAGTACAGGCAACTGGATTAGGTCCAGAGAAAAATAGGAAGGTTAGGGCATGATAACAGTTGGACTTGATCATCTTACAGGTCTTTTCCAACCTAAATGATTCTATGATTCACCTGACTTTTTTGAGATACCTGCATTAAGATGAGGTGAAACTTACCATCTCTCTATTGGCAAAACCCTCAGCTCTGAGTCTAGCCCATCAGTTTCCCATAGAGAACATGGACAGAGTTAAACATTCACAGTGCTGTGTTCAAAAGCGGGGAGCACAACTCTTAAGATGGTACGAAAGGTATACTCGGCCAAGCCACAATCAAGTACCATGAACTAAAATATAAGGCTTACTGTAGTCCTAACCCTAAATTGGGAAGACAGTGATAAAAGTGTTGTTAGAGAAAATTTCAACAGCTCAAGATGTAGTTAAACAGTAGTTTAAGATAATATGTGAACTGTAATAATTACAACTAATGTAGACATAAATTTAGCACAGATACTGACAGTAATGCAGCTAAAACAATACAGGGCTCAGGATGGTCTTAAAGTCAAAGTACCTGTTTCCATCCCTTTTTGAGGGAGTTTATGGACCGTGAAAAGGTCTTTGTTGCTCTGCTGTCATTATGTGATGTCCTATCATTACCTTCCTAAAAACTGGTTGCCTCAGAAAACAAGAAGATGCTTAAGATTGTACACAGTGAAGTTAGTTATGTGCTTCATTCTGAACTAGAGCTAAATATAATTTTTTTAATTCAAGATTTCTAGCTATAGCTCCTCTGAAAAAGTCAAACATCACAGTCATGTTGGTCTTTCCAGAAAAAAATAAAGAAACAAGGCAGTAATGGAGATCAACAACCTCAGACATTTCCAAGAAGAGAGGCTTAGAGAAATAAAGCAACATTCACATTAATGTAGCCAGAGAGTCTCTGAGAATCTTTAGTTCCTGGAGACAGGTGCTCACCAGGAAGACACAGTAGTCTATTCAAGATAACAATGTTTTCAGATTTCTGTGGCTTACCAGAGTCATTTTGAAAACAGCAGTTGGAACACAGAGGCTAAATATACAACATCCTGTCAGCTTCTTAATGTATTGTGTGCTTCAATAGAAAACCATAGTGCACGGAAAATATTTCATAAATGGAATAAAAATGGAGTTTAAAAAGTTTCAAAGCTGCAAAACTGTCATTGTACTTTTGTAATTCTCTGAATATGCCATGAAAATGACACTCAAAATAATAGAATCTACTGTAGTCAGTGCTTTCCCTCTGGAACAGCATATTCGTCATTAGTTATAGCCTGCTGTTTTATATTACAGAACAATTGTCCTTTCCTGTAATAGGCAATATGCCGACTATGAAACAGAAAAAATAGAACTATCAAACAAAGAATATGATTCATTGGAAAAATATTGTACGTACATCATAGCTTTACTAGCAGATATTGATTACAAAACAGTAGGTGCAATTAAACTAAATGCCAAATCTTCTAGCCTCCTCTTGTTCATAGACAATATTCTGTATTAAGTCAATGAAAGTTCTTTCTGAATCATTATGCTAACTACTACGGTAAAGTTGTAAGCCTTGAAAACCACGCTTTTCTTTGCCTTAAACAGGCCACTTCACTAATCATAGTATGTTAAGAAGACGTCTGAGTATATGACTAATTGCTACCTGGCATTACAACATTTATTTTCATTCAGGAATTTCCTTGATAGAATGAAATCAATTGCTTTACATAGGGCTAGGATTCATCACACCCAGATTTAGCACTATGAAAACGTATGCATGTAATCTAACCTAGGAACCCCAAGTCCTTACCTGGTCAAAGGTCAAAGAAAGATTGTTCCGGAGGGAAAGGCAAACCACTTCTTTTAAACAACTGTCTTAACGTGGGATGAAAAGTGTCATCTGGACGGGATCAACTTTGCTGTTTTTACTCAGAAGTCCATGCAACCATATACCTAAATTTCAAATATTTGAGTAAAAACCTTCCACCCATGATATCAAAATATTCCAAACTTAATGGCCCTGCTGTCTTCAACTTTCACAAGCTTGTGCAGAAGACAAATAACCTTTCCATCTTAGGTACAGAAAATGTCACACACACAAAGCTTGCATTGTACAAGCAGTAAAACAGTCTCAGAAAGAAAAAGCGAGGGGGAGAAAAAGAAGAAAAAAACAGATTTTTGATTAATATTATACAACTATGTATGCCTGTATATAAAATCTTTAAGCTAAAATAGTAATAAATAATGAAATAAAGTAATGAAATAAACTTAGTCACCAAAGTCAAATAATAATTGCAAAACACGACGCAGCTTAGTAACTGCTCTGCAGAATAACAGCTCTTTATACCAATAGACATTTCTCACTTGTATTTTACCTCTCTGACTGTAACAAAAAATTAAAATGTAAAGTTAGTGAGTTTGCCAGGCAACTGATAGCAATTAGCATAAGTAGCTCAAGATGGATATATATACAAAGAAAAACCTTTGTTTAATTTTCATTAAAACTGAGAAAAATCATTCAAATGCTGAAATACAGAATTTTCAGATCTTACCATTTAATCAGATTTCTGGGTGTCCAGGTGTTTTCCAGCTGAGCTTTGCAGAAATCGTTAGGGTAACACTTTTGCTATGACACAGGAAGATGTCTTGTTACTGATTACCTAAGGACCATGAACTGCAGTGTTGACAAGCCATTTTGTTTATACAAAGAAGAAAAGTACGGGGAATAAAACAAAAACCTTAGGCTTTATGAGTTCTTTTTTTTTTTTTTTCAGTGTTCTTAGAAAGTATTTCCCCTGTCTACATGCTTTCTCTTCTTTTTTTTTTTTTTTCCTTTTGAAATGAACCTCAATACATATTTCAAATGAAAAGTATGCAGAACAGTTGGTATAGTAATTCTGGCCTTTTTCCAAATAAGCTTCTTGCATGTTGGAAATAGTCTTTATTTTGCTTAAATGCTGAGCAGAATATTAGTCTTGAACTATACAATTAAAAATGAGATTTTCAGTACATTGACAGATCTTCAGAATACTTTTAGTCTAATCTGTTGCATCCCATTAATTTAATCCCCTCAAGCTTAAAACAGTCAGACATTTCCTGGAAAATTTGCATTCATGAATAATACCATTTATACACAGAGCATTTTTGCTTTGTGCTTATAGAAGTATTTATTCATCACGTAGTGCAATGGTACCATGTTATCCATATACAATTTTTTTTTTTTTTGAGTAAATCAATAAACTAAACTAAGGCTGAAGTAAAAACTTCAACCTGACTGCAAATTAGTTATACATAAAAGGATACTAGAAAGTTCTGTCTAGTATGATTCACTAGTGCTGAGATAAGAATGTTAAAATGTATGACTTTAATAGTTGTACACATATTCCATTAGTGTTTCAGGATAACCTACATTTTCTGTCTTGCTTTCAATTTTATAGGGATAGAATATTTTAGGCTTTTTATTGCTCTGAGAATATGAACTCCCTTTATCAGGGAGAATGAAATCGATGTACAAAATGTGACACCAATGTTTATTACAGCTGTATTGGTTATCTCTTCTGTAGGGTGTGCCTTACTCTTAACCCAGTACCAGATGGCAGTACAGACAGCTGTGGGAGGTGTGCCCCAGGTAAAGGAACTGTGCCACTTAGTGACAGAGTTACAGGAGGAGACGAGTAGGTTGAGGAATATCAGGGTGTCTGAGAGAGGTAGAATAATGGAATCACACCCTACCTTCCATGGGACAGGCACAACAGGCAGACAGGACACATGATCCTAAGGATTCCCTATCATCTCTCCATCTGGCTGAACACGGTGACTTAAGGGATAAGGAGCAATGACAACAAGTTCCCGCCTGGGGCAGAAGACATATCTCCTCTGTGACTACCCCACCTTCTCAGGTGTCCTTGCATAATATGCACAAGGGTCTGCAAGTGGAACCGAACAATAATGAGGACAGTGGTCCATTTAGCTTGGAGGTGTTGCCAAGGTTAAATCAGTCTATACCTTGCATCAAAAAAGCTTCCATAAAGAAAAAAAAAAAAAAAAAAAGATGAGTCATTGTCATAGGAGACTCTCTCCTGAGGGAAAAAGAAGGCCCCATGCACAGACCAGATCCACTTTTTAGGGAAGCCTGCTGCTTCCCTGAGGCCTGGCTTAAAGATGTGAAGAGAAAGCTTCCTACCCTGGTACAGCCCTCAGATTGTTATCCATCATTGATTTTTCAGGTAGGCAGCAATGAAGTTGCAACAAGAATCCCAAGGGCAATCAAGGGAGACTTCAGTGCCTTGGGACAACTGGTTAAGGGATCAGGAGCACAAATAGTGTTCTCCTGTATCCCTCCAGTTTCAGGGAATGATGAGGGAAGAAACAGGAAGAGCTGGCACATCAAAACCTGGCTCCAAGCCTGGTGTCAGTGGGTAGGACTTAGGGTTTTTTGATCATGGGTTAGTTTACATGACACCAGGCCTGCCGGTGATAGACAGGGTACACCTGTCTCAAAGGAGGAAAGGGTTTTTCCACAGGATTTTGCAGGGCTCATCAAAAGGGCTTTAAACTAGATTTGAAGGGGGAAAGGCATAATTCAGGCTTGCTACAGATAAGACTAGGGGCAGCATATCAGTGTCTGTGGGACAGTATGCTAGTGAGATCATTCAGTCTGCTGTCTCACTGAAGGTAGGGGACGGAGATCCATGTGGCAGCAAAGATGTAAGGGTTATTGATGGGTTAGAAACTACAGCTGCACCTGGGAATGGTCAAGTAGGAATTAAGGCCTCTCACAGTCAAAAACTGGTGAGACCATTAGCCCAACTGAAGTGCACCTACACTAACACACATAACATGTGCAACAAGCAGGAGCTGTAAGTCATTGTGCAGCTGGAAAACTACGATAGTTTCCATCATGGAAACATGGTGGGATGACTTGCATGACTGGAGTGCTGCAATGGGTGGGTATAAATTCTTCAGAAAGCATAGGTGAGGAAGGAGAGGTGGTGGAGTGGCCCTGTATGTTAGGGAGAGTTAGGAATGTCTAGAACTTAATGATGGTGACAATAGGCTTGAGTGTTTATGGGTAAGAATCAGAGGGAAGGCCAACAAGGCAGAGATCATGGTGGGAGTCTGTTATGACCACCCAAGCAGGATCAAGAGGCAGACAAAATATCCTATAAGCAGCTGAGAGAAGTCTCACAACTACCAGCCCATATCCTCATCGGGGACTTCAACCTACCAGATATCTGCTGGAAATACAATACAACAGAGAAGAAAGAGTCCAGGAGGTTCCTGGAGTGTGTGGAAGATATAACTTCCTAACACAGCTGGTGGGTGAAACGACTAGGGAAGGCACCCTGCTGGAACTGTTCTTTGTGAACTGAGAGGGCCTTGTGAAGGATGTGATGGTTTGAAGCCATCTTGGGCATAGCGATCATGAAATGACAGATTTTTTGATTCTTGGAGAAGCGAGGAGAGGGGTCAGCAGAACTGCCACCTTGGAATTCCAGAGTGCAGATTTTGGTCTATTCAGGAGCCTGGTTGACAGAGTCCCTCGGGAGGCAGTCCTAAAGGGAAAGAAGTCAAGGAATTTTGGACATTCTTCAGGAAGTCTTAAAGGCACAGGAGCAGGCTGTCCTCATGGGCTGAAAAACGAGCTGTTGGCAAAAACAGACTGGCCTGGTTGAACAGAGCACTATGGTTGCAATACAAGGAAAAAGGAGAGTTTATGGTGTTTGGAAGAGAGCGCAGGCCACTCATGAGGACTAGAAAGATGTAGTGAGGCTATGCAGGGAAAAAATTATAAGGGCCAAAGCCGAACTAGAACTTAATCTGGCTTCTGCTGTTAAGTACAATAAAAAAAATGTTTCTATAAATACATTAGCAATAAGAAAATACTAAGGATAATCTCCATCTTTATTAGATGGGGGAGGGAAACATAGTGACTAAAGATGTGGAAAAGGCAGAGGTACTCAATGACTTCAGGCTTTAATAGTAAAAACAGTTGTGCCCTGAGTACCCAGACCCTAAGCTAGATTACAGGGATGGGGAGCAGAATGAAGCCCCCATAGTCCAAGAGGAAATGGTTAGAAACCTGCTACACCACTCGGAAACACACAAGACTAGGGGGCCGGATGGGATCCACCCAAGGGTACTGTGGGAGCTGGTGGAAGTTTCCACAAAGACACTTTCAATCATTTATAAGCAGTCCTGGCTAACTGGGGAGGGCCCAGTTGACTGGAGGTTAGCACATGTGACACCCATCCACAAGAAGGGCCAGAAGGAGGACCCGGGGAACTACAGGCCTGTCAGGCTGACCTCAGTCCTGGCAAAAGTTATGGAGCAGATCACTCTGAGTGCCATTACACAGCACATGCAGGACAACCAGGTGATCAGGCCCAGTCAGCATGGGTTCATGAAAGACAGGTCTTGCTTTACAAATCTGAACTCCTTCTATGACAAGGTGACCCACCTAGTGGATGAGGGAAAGGCTGTGGATTTTGTTTACCTGGACTTTAGTAAAGCCTTTGACACCATTTCCCACCGCATTCTCCTGGAGAAACTGGCTGCTCATGGCTTGAATGGGTGTACTGGCTGGATAAAAACCGGTTGAAAGGCTGGGCGCAAAGTGTTGTGGTGGACGGGGTTAAATCCAGTTGGCAGCTGGTCACAAGTGACATTGCCCAAGTCTCAGTATTGGGGCAAGTTCAGTTTAATATCTTTACCAATGATCTGGACCAGGGGATTGAGTGCAACCTCAGTAAGTTTGTAGATAACACCAAGTTGGGCGAGAGTGTCGGTCTGCTAGAGGATAGAAAAGTTCTACAGAGGGGTCTGGACAGGGTAGATCGATGGCCCAAGGCCAATGGTATCAGGTTGAACAAGGCTAACTGCTGTGTCCTGCACTTGGGTCACAACAACCCCATGCAGCACTGCAGGCTTGGGAAGAGTGCTGGAGAGCTGCCTGGCAGAAAAGGACCTGGGGGTCGACAGCTGGCTGAACGTGAGCCAGCAGTGTGCCCAAGTGGCCAAGAAGGTCAAGAGAATCCTGGCTTTTATCAGGAATAGTGCGGCCAGCAGGACTAGGGAAGTGATTGCCCCCTGTACTTGGCACTGGTGAAGCCCCACCTGGAGTACTGTGTTCAGTTTGGGGCCCCTCACTATAAGGAAGACATAGAGGTGCTGCAGTGTGTCCAAAGAAGATCAACGAAGCTCATGAGGTGTCTAGAGTCCAAGTCTTATGAGAAGTGGCTGAGGGAACTGGGGTAGTTTAGCCTGCAGAAAAGGAGGCTGAGGGGAGACCTTCTTTCTGTCTTCAGCTACCTGAAAGGAGGCTGCAGAGAGGTGAGGGTCAATCTCTTCTCCCAGTTAGCAAGCAATAGGAGGAGAGGAAATGGCCTGAAGTTGTGCCAGGGGAGGTTTAGATTCAATATGAGGAAACATTTCTTCACAGAAAGGGTTGTTAAGCATTGGAGCAGGCTGCCCGGGGAAGTGGTGGAGTTGTCATCCCTGGAGGTATTTAAAAGACAGGTAGACATGGTGCTTAGAGACATGGTTTAGTGGTGGCTTTTGTAGGGTTAGCTTGACGGTTGGACTTGATGATCTTACAGGTCCCTTCCAGCCTAGACGATTCTATGATTCTATGTATTGCACATTGCATCTTTCTTTCATCTTATTCATCAAGATAGTAGATTTTGTACAGAAGATTGTACCAGAAGATTATTGGAATAAAAATATTGTTCACTTCTCAGCTACATTTCAATCTGTTGCATAACAAGAGAAGTTCAACTTTGATGTTTGTGAAGGGAATTGTATCACTGAAAATTTCTGTACTTCCCTAGAAGTTAGTCTGACAGAATAGTTTTTCTGGTTTCATTTGGCATAATACATAAAATGTAATTGTAAGACAGATGCCAATTGTTTAGCTCAGGTAAAGCAGCTGAAAGATCTAAGAAATTGACATATAAGACATATATTGACACATAAAAGAAAATCCCCTAAAACATCTATTTAAAGATGACAAACTTTCAAAGAGAATATCTGCAAATCTCTATTGCATATTATTTATTCCTGAAAAGTATACATTATTTGCTAAAATGCCAGTGTTACCCACTCTATTCATACGTAAAGTAGAGGGGAAAAAAAAAAAAAGGCAGAATAAAAAGCAGAGCTATCTGCATAAATAAAAGTTTTCATATGTCAGCATAAACTTGAGGAACTAGTCTTATAAGAAACAGAAAATGCAAAAATAATCAACCCATGACTCCATGACTTCTGTACCACTTGGAAAAAGAAAAAAATGGCCTGCCCATCTTTGATCCACCTCTTCTCCCTAAACTTCCTGCTTCCTGCATATTCCTCTTCCGAGATGTAAGAAAGTGTTCTGTCACCAATGCCGCTGATAGCCTCTGCGTCTATACTAGTTTTGTATGGACTATATATGGTAAATATTTGAGGACACAGGTTTTCTTTTGGATCTTATTGTACAGTAAAGGAATTTTTAGAATTGATTATCCAGAGGCATGTGTCAAAATCAGAAAATCTTATTAGTTAAGAAATTACTTTTGAGGGGAAAAAAATTTTAACTCACTGCTTTATTTGAACAAGATTAAATAAAAAATATGAAGACTTTCATTTTCCTTTTGAAGGCTTGTAAACTATAGCTATAAATAAGAATCCATGTAATGTTATAGTACAAAATATAGATATTACTCTAGCATGAGGTATTTATGTTGTATGGAAGTTAGTCTGACAGAATAGTTTTTCTATTTTTTTGAGGTATTTCTATTTTTTTGAGGTATTTATGTTGTATAAATTGTTCTATTTCTGTCAATTTACATATTGCTATCTTCAACATTGTGTTCATTAGTTATGCAAAGGTTTGCAAAGTCTTGAACGAATTGTTTCTTAATTGCAAAACTGATAAAATAGGTCTGAATACACTGAATAAATAACTTCATAAGTAAACAAAATATGCTGTGGTTTTGAGTTTTAATAAAATATATTCTGAATTCAATCAATTATGATGATAACTTTTGTAGAGTTCTGTACAAAATTAGTTTACTCTGTACCTAAAATTGTACTTTATGTTTACTGTGTACTCTCAAAAAACAGAAAAAAACCCCATTCAAACATAAAATATAATTAAAAAAATAGAAAAGGTAGCATTGCATAGATGGCTAAATGATTAGATGTAATCTGCACAAAGAAATGACAGAATGGATTGCAACACAGTTCTGCCTTTGCTATCCTTTTGAACTAAATGGAAAGGGTGACTTCCTCAAAATGTCTTTTCGAGGCTCATACACTTTCCTCGATGAACTAAAATCAAAAGTGGAAGTGGGAGCCATTCTTAGTTTCTGGAAATAACATACAAGGTAGTAATAGAAACCAAGATATTAAGCAAAAAAAACCAAACCAAACCAAAACAAAACAAAAAAAACCCCACAGAGAACTGGTTGAGCTACAGTTCCTATGCATAATTTTACCAAGAAACATGTAGATAATTTCAAAACAAAACAAAACAGAACAAAAATCTGCTTTCAGAAACTTACAGAAAAGTCTAATCAGTCACACTGGCCATATATGAACTTTGCATTTAGGGTTCTTCACTGAATATTTCTTATAAACTTTTTTTTGGCAGTTGTAGGAAAGTTGTATTTACATTTGTATTGTGATCTTGACTAAACAATGAAACTCCTTTAATTTTTGCAGCAGTTCCAAAGAAGGTAGTATGTGTTTCCACAAATCAAAGCAAATATGATTAAGAAGTTAGCTCCAAGACCTTCTCAAAGACTTGCATAAATCTTTCCTCAATCTTCCTGAATATCTGCTTTTACTGTGTCATTTCCATGTTACAATTTGCTATAATATCTACAGAATGACATGTGTCATTAGTGTTACATTTCCGTCTGGCAAGTAAAATAGACTGATAAATTCAATGGAGTCATCTCCAACATACTTCAGAGCTTTAATGTTACGTGCAATTTAACTGTCTAAATTAACTACTTTTTAATGTAAAACCAATGAGAAAGGATGAATTTTCTAAATAATTTATGTGTTCTAGATGGACCGTGCCACCGCAGATGGAGAATATTCAGGCTAATAGCTGTGTTATAAAAACTGCCCAGCTGAAAGGGACGATAGCACCTGAGCATTCTGCTTTCTCATTTTGAGTGTCTGAATCTACTAAATATTCCAGATGGTCGGAGGGCAAACAAAAGAGCTATTAACATCTTACGAGATTGATTCATATTGTTGACATGGTGGTAGTTACTGTATTCAATTGTGGGTGTTAATAAAGCTTTCTAAATATTTCACAGTCAAGGACTTGGTGTACATCTGTTCAATGAATATTAACATCTGAAGCTTTTAGACTGCAATATGTTCTTCATAATAAGTTCTGCCTTACCTCCAGGTATAATTTAATAGATAAGGAGGTTTTGTGTGTCATATTTGCAAATTAAATATCATTACCTATTTAGAAGTGTAAATAATATTATATAAAAGATACATATCAGCTATTACTTCAACACTGCAAATAATTAAACTTTATCAGGTTACTTATACATTCCGGCTTTCCTTCTGGAGAACACAACTCAGAAAGACTTGCAGAGAACCTAATTTTCAGTTACTGCGGTGAAATTCTTCAGAGAAATAATCAAGCTAAACCAAAACAGAAAACAATATCCCTGAGCCACAGGCAAATATTGTAAAGTTTGCCTTTCTGGAACTGAGTGTGAGAGAATAGGCTGCAATGAAAGGCAGGTCTATTAATTCATTTCAGATAATATTAGTCTGTTTAGCTAGCTGTATGTTTCTACACTTAGTTAATCCACCTGCAGCCCTGTCAGAATCAAACTGGAGAATTTTTTCAAAGCATGATTATATATATATTTCTGAAGTTGCCTTTTTTTCACAGTGTTTTGTATACTATCATTAAAATATAAAATAGGCTTTTCATGTGACATGAGTTGACAGCAGATATCTTTTCACACAAATCATTTGTTTTCAGTCCACAGCACTGCAAAAAGATTATTCTAAACTGTAAAGTAATGATGACATTCAAACACAAACACTTTAAGCCTTTTACTTTCTTTTGACGCTTTCTCATTTTCTCCCTAACAAAAAAACAACCAAGATATGATTTTTGGCTATTCTTCTTTTTTAATGGTCTCAATGTTATTACCATCATGTAATTTGAATAATTAAGCATTTGAAATATCACTGCTGAAAACATCTAATTC
This sequence comes from Charadrius vociferus, assembly GCF_000708025.1. NCBI lineage: Eukaryota > Metazoa > Chordata > Aves > Charadriiformes > Charadriidae > Charadrius > Charadrius vociferus. The sequence goes on along the minus strand of NW_009661373.1, from coordinate 2,579,655 downwards.
AACAACAACTAACAAAAATGGCACATCACATAAAAGAATGCATATGTGCCATAAAGGAGATATTTTTGCACAGTAATTATAAGGAAATAAATGAAAAATGGCCTAACTATGGCATTTTATTTTGTTCCTTTGTATACAGATTTTTTTTTTTTTTCACCAAAAACTGTTGTTGCATATATCAGAAGTGTTAACTAAAGGGCACGGTCTTACTACAATTGAACAGTACTTACACCTTGAATGAGTATTACATCCTGTGGGACTGAGCAAAGAATGACACTCTGTTTACTGTGAATATAATTAAAAAAAAAATATTCCTCTGGTCAGAAAACTGAGTAATTTTTACACAAACACACAAAAAAAAAAAAAAAAACACAAAAAAACCCCAAGAGCCTCATCAGTTTTCCTTGGAAAATATTGAACTGCAGAGAGTTATAATGTAGCTTTGAATTCTGGACATTTCTTCATCTTTTTATTTAAAACTGCCTCTAATTCGGGATAGCTTATAAAATGTAATAAACCAACATAGTTTTCAGGTAATTACTGCAAGGATATCTCATCATATTTTTCTGAAGGAATAAAAGGAATAGATTGTTCTTTTGAGAAGTCAACCACATCACCAGTTAACCAGTTACACTTTTAAATTTCAATAGATTTTTGAATTGGTATTTGATAAATTTTCTAAAGGTGTAAATTTTCAGACATATAGGCTATGGAAGAAAACAGTGAACTCTAAACTTTCCCTTTCAAAAATCATTATAAAATGCTCAGTTTCTCTGCCTTGCTTACTCACCGTCTATTCTATCACAGTAAGGATTCAGTTGCAAGAGCTGTCTCAGACTTCTTAACCTTGCAGACAAAACTGAATGTGAAACTCCTGAAAGGATGAGAACCTAAGGGGCAGGCAGTCCTCCAGTTGTCAGAGGAGGGACAGGCAGAAGGAGCTGAACAAGTGCACTGAGTGGAAGGGAGCTGAGCCTACTGCTTTAGCTGAAGCAGGGCAGAAGGTGAAGGGGAATAAAGTATGGGGGAATAAAGAAGCCATACTGGTCATTAACCCCAACACCAGGTGCCTCCTTACATATTATGCTGTTCCCCTGGTGAGCAAAAGTGGCAGCTATCAGCTTGGCTTTACATGCTTTCAGCACAGGTAAATTTGGCAGCCAATCTATAGCTATTATGCTGTTCTGACAGTGTCTATTAGAGTCACTGTGGGTATGAACTGTGTATATTAACATTTAGAACTGAATTGGGGTCCACAAATGGGTATATACTTACTTTTAGGTAAGCATGCATAACTGAGATACATGGCTAAGCTACCATCACAGTCAGAGGAAATCTGTTGTCTAAACACAGGCAGCTTCCTGTGCTTATAGATATAGAATAGAATTTTGCACGATATAGAATAGAATTTTGCTGTACCTGAGTAGCAGCTTGGAGTTTGATATCCTAGAGAATCTTAAATAATACTAGAGATATACGCAATACTAAAAATATATGCTTAACAACTGAATCCTAGCATGCCCAGTCAGTGAAGGCCAAAAAAATGATTCTGCAGACCAAATTTATCTATTTTAAGATGAGCTGAACAGAATTTTCTACTAGATTCAAACTGAAACATTCCAGAAGGTTGAAGGTCTCTTGTAGTTCCCGTGTCGTATCTACCAAACTCATACAAATGTCTTGGACACACTTTGATGTCAGGACTAGTACTATGCATTTAACCAGGCAATTGAATCAAATCCTGGCTTTTCTTTGATGAAAATTGCATTTAGACCAGATTTATACATTTGCATATAGGGTCTACAATTGAATGTCTGAATCTGAATCTAATTCTTCACTATAACTTTAACCTCCATTGTGCACAACAGAGTTCACCTCTGCAGTTTTTTTTTAATGCATTTGTGAGATCTGACTCAAAAGAAACAAATTGCTTTGGGCTGAGTTTCTTCTTCAGTACAGCACAATGTGAAATTCAGTAGCAACCAAACATAAAAAAACCCAGCATACATTCAAATAAAAATCAGATACTTCTGTATATATCATGTAATAAAACAAGAGAAAATATTTATAGAGAGCACCTGCTTGGAGCACAAGAATCTGTTGCTGAGGTATTACATGTGCCAGTATGGATGTTGGGATACCACATTGCTAATACTATTACAGTGAAGCAAAAACTTTACT
>NW_009661373.1:2418751-2577430 GCF_000708025.1 Charadrius vociferus | reverse complement strand
AGGTAAAAAGGAACATGATTGCTAGAGTTCACTCTTCTGCACTGTTCTCTGCTTACCATGGCCATTCTTAAAGTGGTAAGGTATGTGTACAGACAGCCAATCCTGACCTGTAGCTACATTAACAAGAAAACTACACAAGAAATGGCAGAAAGAAGAACCATTACAGATAAAAGGAAATTAAGAGCATAACATAATTGTTCACCAAGGTAAGAGGAGGGCAAGGGCCTTGCAAACAGTAAGGTTATAAAGTCAGCAAGATGACAGCCAATGGGGTAAAGGTAAGCAGAATTCCGTTGCTTATTTGGAAGGGGATCACTGTGGTAGAAGGAAAGAACACAGATGGGGAGAAAGAGGGAAAAGAGAATGTAAGAGGAAGTGAATCTTTTTATTTAGCTGTGTGTGAAATATCAACAATGCAGACTGAGCTACATGGCCTCAGCTTGGAGCATTCATTGATCTCAGATACAAATGTTTGAGTTCTTTACTTATGATAGACCTGGTGTGGACCTTAATGTCAGTGAGGGAATCATAGAATCATAAAATGGTTTAGGTTGGAAGGCACCTTAAAGATTCTCTAGTTCCACCCCCCCTGCCATGGCCAGGGACACCTCCCACGAGACCAAGTTGCTCAAAGCCCCATCCAGCCTGGCCTTGAACAGTTCCAGCATCCACAACTTCCCTGGGCAATTTGTTCCAGTGTCTCACCACCCTCACACTGATTTTTTTTTTTTTTTTTTCCCCCTAATATCTATTCTAAATCTACCCTCTTCCAGTTTGAAGCCGTTACCCCTCATCCTATTGCTACATGCCCTTGTAAATAGTCCCTCTCCAGCTTTCTTGTAGGTGCCCTTCAGATACTGGAAAGTTGCTGTAAGGTCTCCCCAGAGCGTCCTCTTCTCCAGGCTGAACCACCCCAACTCTCCCAGCCTGTCTTCATAGGAGAGGTGATCCAGCCCTCTGATCATCTTTGTGGCCCTCCTTTGGACTCGCTTCAAGAGAAACCAGAAAGGACTTCCTAACATATGAACAAGGAGGAAACAGATTTTTTATTATCCTTTTTTTGTCTTTTGCCCATAAAACTCACTCTGTTTCTTGTTGTCATATGGACTTACATTGATACACATAACTGAAGTGCCTAGTTTAGGTGATTCATTTCCCTGAGGTCAGCATTACATTTGTTTTCTCTCTCTCTCTCTTTTTATTATTTTTTGAACATATTGGCAGTATATATGGGTGAGATTCAGACTGATTTTAAGACAAATTTAGCATTCATAGGTTCATGTCTATACAGGAGCTAGATATCCAGTCTGTCACTGTCCCTCTTGGCCCTTTCTGTAAAGGCCTGGAGACACAAGAACTTGAATGCATTAGCAAAAATATTAGTAATTTTCAGGGGAAAAAACCAAGCTCACCTACGTAATGTAGCAATACTGTAATTGTGCAGTTAGACCAAGGCCAGAGTTGCAAAATTCACTGCTAATTCTGCAAGAAACACTGATGATTAAGTAAACTAAATTAAGTAAATGAATAATTAAGTAAAATTCTTATTACCTAATCTGTTGTACAGCTATATTAATCCTATTTGAATATTAACTTGTGAGAGATCCCTAATGGCCTTATAAAAGAACAGATCTGTAGTTGCTAGGAACATTTAGAAAGAAAAATATGGGACCTGTCTCAGCCTGTAAGCAAACTGTATGAGTTGAAACAATACAAATACATGAACGACTAAGAAGAAACACAGGAAAACATGACTAAGACAGATGCATTTCAAGAGTGTTTTGCTACTATTGTGTTTTAAGAAGTACTAGAGGTGCCACAAGAATGTTGCATTGCAGCTTTTTACAAAGTTGTCTTCCCATAATAGGAGCTCAACACAGAGGAAAGCAAAGGGCATGTAAGGGCTGCAACTGAAACAGAAATAAGAACTTGACAGGAAAAAAAGACCTGCAATGACATCTGAAAATTTAATAGAAACTTGTTCTTCATCAAACTGAATTGCATGAAATCAAATGCAAGACTTTAAAAAAGGCTAAATGATGCATTGCATATGTATATGCAAGCATAAAATAAAAAGTGCAATAGAAGGCAATATGCAGTGGTATGCTGATTTTCACTAACAGTTACTATTATAAATCAGTGTATTTTGCTTGTAACAGCAATTCATCTTTTATCTTGTCTTCATCAGCATGATATCTGAAGTTTTGTGAGTATTCAAGCAGCTAACAGACATATTTAACTTGGAGACTGAATAACACACCTCAGTCAGAGACAGAATTGCACAATGATAAATGGAATCTAATGGCCTTTCTGATACTCATGTTTACTTCTCATAAAAGTAGAAGAGAAGCAAAAAATGATTGTAAAATCCTCTCTGTATGTTTCCATGTACTATATAATAAGTAATATTCCATCACTGAAAACAACCCCAACAAAATGACTACAGAATACAGGAGAACAGATATGCAGTTGCATTTCTTTTACAACCCAGCATTATCTAACTGGCCACGTGTCCAGATTCTCCTCTGTGTTTCCTGTGGCCTCTGGCAGCAGAAAACCCCGACAGAATTCAAGTAACACAGAGAGGTTGTTGTTGCTTCTCAGCAACCGGGGTGGAGGGAGAGCAGGTAGTGAATTATGAGACTCTCTAGATCAGGTGTGAGAAAATAACCAACAGGTGGATTATTTTCTTTTCTTTTAATTCTCAATTTTTTGTCTCAGCAACTGTAGTTTTTCCAAAGGTGGCCTCATCTGAACCATGGATTTTTTTCTCAACTTCAAAAAGGAATAGATGTGGCTGTCCCTATATGTAGGATTTTATATATGATCAACTTTTCTTGAAAAAATTGTTCAATCTTGTTAGTAGCTTTGACTGCACTTCCACTCTTCTAGGTGTCTGGAAATTGAGTCAAAGGGATGGTTCTCCCACATATTACTTTAAAATTATTTTTGTCTTTAAAAGGGACAGGGTACTGTGTAAGTATGTGCTGAAAGACTAACACATTTAATGGACATATGAATATTTTAAGCTTATATTGCTTAATGATTTTATGTTTAATTCCCATTTGCAATGACAACTCTTTCCACTGTTTTGAAAATGTAAGGAAAACTGAAAGTGAGGGTAAATCTAGTATTTTTACTTCATTGACAACTAAACTATCTTTATTGTCCTTAAGTGCTCTCAAACAGAAGGTTTTGCACTTGACAGGACAAGGCGCAGAGGCTTTTCTGTAACAGGGGGAATAGACTGTTGTAGGGTCTATATGTATTATAAAATACCCCAGAACTAATTTTCATGTGTCAAGAAGGCAAACTGCAATGTGGAAGCAGGGGTAAAGACTTCTGTTTGTTGATGTACCTGCAAATTCCATGTATCTTTAAATCTGCATTAAGAGAGAGCGAGAGGATGTGTATGTGTGTGTGTATAGATATATGCACATGTGTGTGTATAGAAAGTAGTAAAGGGTTACTATGGTAACAGCAGCTCCTCATTAAGACAGCATTATTTGTACTACAAATGCATGTACTTTGGAAGTAGTTTTCTAAAAGCAGCTTTTTTTTAGCACTTGAACAAGATAATGACAACTCCTATTCTTTCTGAATCAGAAAAGGAAAAACTGCTGTGTATCTAAGTGCGTGAGCAGCACCAATCCAAATTACTGACATAAATAATTCCAACTGTTAAAGTCCTTTGTCATGGCTTGCACAATCAGGAAAAAAAAAATAATTCTTAATGGAAGTGTTTTAAATTCAACTGACCTTTTCCATGTTTTTCTTTTTTGTTAAATGAATCTTATCAATAGGCAGGTGACATATAAAGAAGCTCAGCTATTTTCTGGTGAAACATAATTAAAAAAAAAATTGTCATGCTTGCAGAATTCATTTGCATGTATCAATGTCTTTGGACTTTAAGCAGCAGACAAAAGGTACAGATTGAGTTAATATATTCTGTTAATCAATATCCCATCCTACCAAATATGATCTCCGCCCAAACCAGCAGCCTTTACTAACAGTTTATGATGGTGAAATTTAGTTAATTCTAGGATTATCTTTAAAACAAGTGCAGACTTTGAAAAAGTGCCTAGTGTCCCCTTCCATGTAGGGATCCTGCATCTGATTCATAACATTTATACCTGCATAACCTCTATAAGATTAGCTATTCAATCATTACAGCTACATTGAGGTTAAACATCATAGAAAAAAGAATCCTGGAGGTGAGTAATTCCTTTACATTAATGAAGATGACATCATATCCTGACAGTAACTCCAAGGAGTAATGAATCTTCTCTAAAAAATAACTACAAGAATGAAACTCTCTAAATCTCAACAAAACTTTAAAAAATACATTATAAAATGTCTGCCTACTAGAAGTCGATAGCAAAACGCTATTTTTTTTAAGATTTCTTGTGAATCAAACATTATAACATTTTGGTCTACGCCACAAATATTTTTGATGCCCTGAAGTTTGTTTATTTGTTTTTGATTGCCAATGATATAAAAAAAGAAATATGTGCAAAGGAAACATATTTTGTTTATAAAATTGGAATCAAACAGAACTGTATCATCAGCTCTACCTGGTAGTCAAGAGTAAATGTCAGGAAGCAAAATGAAAGCTAGGGAAAGATAGAATCATACAATCATAGAATTGCCTAGGTTGTCAGGAACCTTGAAGATCATCGAGTCCAGCCATCAAGCTAACACTACAAAAGCCACCACTAAACCATGTCTCTAAGCACCACGTCTACCTGTCTTTTAAATACCTCCAGGGATGACAACTCCACCACTTCCCCGGGCAGCCTGCTCCAATGCTTAACAACCCTTTCTGTGAAGAAATGTTTCCTCATATTGAATCTAAACCTCCCCTGGCACAACTTCAGGCCATTTCCTCTCCTCCTATTGCTTGCTAACTGGGAGAAGAGATTGACCCTCACCTCTCTGCAGCCTCCTTTCAGGTAGTTGTAGAGGGCAAGAAGGTCTCCCCTCAGCCTCTTTTTTCCCAGGATAAATAACGCCAGTTCTCTCAGCTACTTTTCATAAGACTTGTTCTCCAGACCCCTCACCAGCTTTGTTGCCTTTCTCCAGACACACTTCAGCACCTCAATATCTTTCTTGTAGTGAAGGGCCCAAAATCAAACACAGCACTTGTGGTGGGGCCTTACCAGTGCCAAGTATAGGAGCGAAAGCACTTTCCTAGTCCTGCTTACCACACTATTCCTGATACAGGCCAGGATGTCGTTGGCTTTATTGGACACCTAAGTACACTGCTGGCTCAAGGTACAGAGATTTTTAAGTCCATCCTTCATACTAAAATTGTTTACAAGGAATACCTGTTAAAAATAATTTCAGGCAAACATTTTCACACAGAAGTTCTTCATTTCACATTAATTTTTACGAAGCATTAACACAATATCAAAATGAATTAATCAATAGACTAAATTTCTTTTTCTTCCTCTTTTGGAAATAGAAAAATATGCTATTATTGCCCTACCATTCATATGTATATTTGCATACAAAATGTCATTATTCAGGTATTCAGTAACAAACAAATAATGACCTCTTATCTCTTAGAAAGATCAAGTCACTCAAAGTCAATATTTTTTTACTTTCCTACCAGAAGTTCAAACATTTGAAGTACTAGTATTATTTTTTCCAGTAAATTTTAACTTAATACAGACAAGTTACACTAATTGTTTCATTCAACAAACAAATAGAAAAAATATTTATATGACAAGATAAGCAGAGTCTAGTTAGAAGTCAGTAACATGTGATGTCCCTCAGGGATCAGTACTGGGTCCAGTCCTGTTCAATATATTCATCAATGACCTGGATAAAGAGATAGAGCATACCATCATCAAGTTTGCTGATGACACAAAACTGGGAGGGGTGGCTGACATGCCAGAAGTCTGTGTGACCTGGACAGGCTGGAGACTTGGGCAGAAAGGAACCTTACGAAATTCATCAAGGGCAAGTGTAGAGTACTGCATCTGGGGAGGAATAACCCCATGCATCAGTACAGGTTGGGGTTTGACCTCCTGGAGAGCAGCTCTGTGGAAAGGGACCTGGGAGTCCTGGTGGACAACAGGATGACCTTTGAGCCAGCAATGTGCCTTTGTGGCCAAGAAGGCGAATGGCATCCTGGGGTGCATCAAGAAAAGTGTGGCTAGCAGGTTGAGGGGGATCATCCTTCCCCTCTACTCTGCCCTGGTGAGGCTGCATCTGGAGTATTGTGTCCAGTTCTGGACTCCCCGGTTCAAGAAGGACAGGGAAATGCTGGAGAGGGTCCAGCAAAGGGCTACTAAGATGATTAGGGGATTGGATCATGTTTCTTATGAAGAAAGGCTGAGGTACTTGGGTGATTTCAGTCTAGAAAAAAGAAGACTGATCTTATCAATACTTCTAAATACTTAGAGGGAGGGTACCAAGTAGATGGGAAGTCTTTTTTTGAGTGGTGCCCAGTCATGGGACAAGAGGTAATGGGCACAAACTTGAACGTAGGAAGTTCCATCTAAACATGAGGAGGGACTTTCTTTCTTTGAGGGTGGCAGAGCACTGGAACAGACTGCTCAGAGAGGTTGTGGAGGCTCCCACACTGGAGACATTCAAAACCCACCTGGACACCGTCCTGTGCAACCTGCTGTACGTGACCCTGCTCTGACGGGGGGTTGGACTCAATGATCTCCAGAGGTCCCTTCCGACCCTGACCATTCTGTGATTCTGTGACATTTATTACATTTTTCTTTGTTGTGGAGTGTAACTAGTATTTATTCCAGCAATGGCACACTACAGGGCAACACAATGAGAGATTTATCTTTTTGGCTATACTGTTAATCAAGCCTGATTAGCAAAATGAAAAACCACAATAACAAAATGTCAGATATTGATTATTACTGATTTTTTTTTTTTTTTGGAGTATCAAATGGGATTATTGCCTGTGAATATCTGGGACTCATTGACTGTATTACCTTACTTAACATGCAATGTAACTGTGAAGGTTTTTATCTATTTATGCCATTGGACTTTTGCTGAAAAATAGAGTGAAAATGAAATGGACATGGAAATGTGAAAACAACAGGCAAAATTTTTGATCTCTCAATGCTTTTTGGTAACAAAATAAAATATGATCTGAAAAAGGAAAGGGAGAGAAGAATAATAGGTGAGACTGATGTTTAGATATTATGCTTTCTGTACAGGGCTAAGCTGTGCTCTTACGATCAACCACAATCATGGAGAAATTTGTCCTCAGAATACTGAGTTCCAGTAGGTATTTTCAGACTTCTAACGCAGAATTGCTTTCAGTGTGTTTCTCATATGCAGAAAGGAATAATCTGAGAATTATCTGTAACAGCAGCTGCATGTTTTTTCAAAATTTTCCTGTTCTCTACAAGCCTGCAAAGGAGAGATCAATGTTTCTTCTTTTGCAAGGAACACATACCCACTTCCTCACCCTTCTTCGTAGTAGAATATATCTGCATCAGATTTTTCTACTCTTTTGTGCCCTGTGAATTTAGACGTATATAACCTCTGGACATATTAATGAGGTAGGAATCCTTGGGTTTTTGCTGTTCTTCTTCATATCTATGTTAGAGAAATTAGAACTCCAATCCTTAATATATATATATTGCAGAAGTGTTCCAAGGTCAAAGTCAGAATCAGTGGTTCTTTATGCTAGCTCTCCTGCAGAGCTATGAAAACTAAGCTTGTATCTAAAAAGCAATGATTTGACATGTTAAATAAAACTATATTTGTACAGGAATATTTTAAACATTGAGTAAGCTTCTTTTACTGTAAATGTCATCACACAGTTTAGGTAGGAGAATTTATGTTTTCAATAGTATTGTTTATTTATAAAAACCTGAGATAGATCGATGTTTACTAACATGCAAAAGAGAGACCATTCCCTGGGAGTTTGGAGTTTATATACATAAATACATATGTAGATAGATAGATAGATTGATAGAAAGCATATATGAATATTTACAGGTAAAATGAAAATAATTTACAATATAAATAAGATGCAGTACCAAGATTTAACCTTATTTGGGGTTTTGGATAACTTTTTTTCAGGGATAATCAAGCCTGTTTTCAAAAATTTTTAGAAATGCTTCAAATAAATGATGAATGAATATCTGAATCACTTGGTATGCAGACAATGAAAATGCCCTTTTGCTGTACACATACAGAAATTAATATTTTTTCTTTTCAAGGTACTGGATTATTTTGTCTATCAAATTCATATATTGGTGTTTAGTCTCCTGGATGCTCACCTTTATCACGAAATTAAATATAAGAATCTTGGGTTAAGTCTATTGGTTGGGTTTTGGTTTTGGGTATTTTTTTTTCTTTTATAAAATTGATCCTACATAATGCATTTCATGCTAATACACTATCCTGCATAACTACACCTTCATTAAAACAATTCCTTTGGTATAAAATGATAACACAGTATTTCCTACAGAGTATCAATCAGAAATCATAGTAGCTACAGAAACAATCAATTTTCTATCTAACACAAGTGCATCAAAAACAGTGGTGGTTGGGGTCAAACACAACAAGTGTACGTGGAAATATATTTTTCTGTTACTTGCTGTTCATATTTGTGAGCCTAGGCCTCTCAAAAGTTAGTTATTCAAAAACTTGTCTTCCAAAGATTGAAAAAAATTAACTTCTATCTGCATTGTGGAAATTGTTGAAAGAATAAAAAAGAGTTATAACTGAGTTTTTGTTTTGATACAACAAAGACTTCAAATAAGAGTCTCTAAGATATATATTTCTATATCAGACTTACAGTAGGTGAATTCTCTACAATTTTCAGTAATTAGTGGGTTTGTTTGTGGGAAATTTTATTTTTTGAATAAACACGTTCACTATTTGAAATTCACACTTTTTTCTTTTAAACTAACAAGTTTGGGTGCTCACAGAGAGTAATTGAAAAAAGTCTGATATTTTATAATATGCCAAGACAGCATTTGTACAACATTTTTCAATACACAGCAAAAATAAAATTTACTCTGGAAATTCTATACTGATATCGCTACACCTCTGCGTTCAGTGCTGGGGCTTCAGTTATATTTAGAAATCTTTCTAAGGTTCATTATTTTTTGTATAAATATTTTTCAGAAGGCAACTCAGTAATTTAGAATCCATCCTCAAAACAAAGCAGTTAGATCCAAAGAAAAGGCAAGTAATACTATTTACTAGACTTTCAGATAACAGAAACATAAAAGATAAAACCCAGAAATATATATATATATAAAAAGTTTAGACATATTAACTGAAAAATTCATCAAATATTCTTATGTAGAATTCATCTGGCCAGTTACGTATATCAAGCTTTAGAGTGCAATTCATTTCTTCCTCAGGTAGCAATCTAAAGATGCATCACACTCTAAAACCTACTTATGTATTTCTTTTGATTTAAAAGGAAGCTTAAAGTGACTAGCTTAGATTTAGATTTTAGCACTGTAGACAACTAAAATTAGATGAGACAATTGTATTTGCATATACCACTTCTACTAAGCGAAGTCCTTGATACACCACTAAAAGGTGAGAAGTTATTCCTGGGAAGTATTGTGATACATTTTCCTAAAATTTAAGGCACACTCAAGCATGTGTAACTGATCTGTTTCTGAGACTGGATAATGGGTCAGTGTTTGTCTGTTCTATTTCTACCCTTGGCAGAGAATGCGTTCCCTGCGAAACTTTGGATAATTAATATTTCCCAGTCAAATACATTTTGAAAGAACACTGTGGCTTAAAAAGATAAGAGTAAAGAAGCACTGCTTTAGAATAAGTTTTTCATGAGAAATTGAAGGGATTTTGGTATTTTTAAGGCATTTTTTAAAACCTGATAAGCTTCAGTTCTATACCTGTGCAACCTGTACCTTTTTTTGGGGGGGGAGGTTGAAAATGAACATCGAGTTTGCAATGGAGACAATATCTGAACTCCTACAACTCTTCTTTCCAATTCAAGCAAGGACAGGGAATCCAGTATTTCTTAGTATTTCAGAAAAAAAAATAAAAAAATTATGTGTAACAATATCAGGGAGAAACTCATTACATGTTCTGGTAAAAAGAAATTCACTAATAATCCAAAGTAGTGTAGTGGTTTTAGTTTTTTTTTATTATTATTATTATTTTTAATGCAGTAACTCCATTGAACTCATTGGGGATTAACTCAAATTGATGTACAGTATCTCTTACACATTTTGGCCCACAAGAGGTAACACAGTTGTTTGGCTTTTCATTTGAGACTGTGAACTTCATTGTAATTTAAGAAGCTTTTTTCTGTTATTTTCCCTGCATTCTCATCTGTTAAAAGTAGATTTATTTAGCATTCTACCATTTTCTTAACATTTAGTATTCTTCTGAGGCTATTGGTTTAATGCACATAAGAAATATTTCAGAGCCGTTAAAGAATGGCATTGTCATCAGGGAAGATGCTGCTCATATTTAAAGCATGTGCTACTTCATTAGTTTTAGATTTTTGTTCTGCTACTGACAGATGGCTTCAGTTAAATGGATATATTCTCTCACTCAAATGTCTATGTGTGTGTAAAAGAAAGGGACAAACAATAAATATCGTTTTATTAAAAACAAATAAGGAAACTGTAACTTATCAGATCAGGACATCTGAAGAATATTTTTTATCCTTAACTTTAAAAAAAACAGAAAGGTATACAGAGCTGTATTATTATTTACCAATATATAGAGAGAGTCTGACAAGAACAGTACAACAAAAAGAGAACTGTATTTTGATAATGCTATAGTATGGATCCAGATTCTCAGGCATTTTATTTTTCTGAGAATAATTTGCTTAGTCACATCAAACAGTATTATCTGTTCAAATCAGATTATTAAAACCAGATTATTAAGGTCAGGTGTTAGTAAAGAATGATTGAAATGAACCTAGAAATATTACAGAAATAAAAGGAAAAATATTTGAAAGAAATGGTGAAGAGGAATTGCCAGAGTTGCAAGAAGCAAAGGAGAAAGGGCAATAGAAGACCTTACTGTGAAGCTAGAGTAAAAAGAAATTTAAAATAATAGATAATAAGGGTGAAATGTAAAATAATACAAAAACAAGCAAGGAGAAAATTGAAATGTAGAGGTATGTGGCAGTTCCCGCCTGGAAGATAAGGGAAGACAAAATGGTTGCAAAGTAAGGAGAAGCAGTAAAAAAAGGGACATAATGAATGCTCAAAAGCAACGAAGGAACTAGAACAAGGACTCAGCAGAAGGCAGAAGGTTGTAGGAAGGAGTTTTAAAACTGTGAAAGAAAAGCCTGATTAGTAAAGTGTTTACCTAGCTAATTAAATAATTCTTGATATAGTTTCCAGCACTCACTCAAGTCACCTACTTTCTTTTCATCGGTGTATTTGCCCTTTCTTAATTGCCTGGGTGTCACTGGTTAATAAAGGTGATTTTCAGAGTTTATGTCTCAACTGGGACATATCTTGATGACCTTTCTTAAAGATTCTAATTCAGAAGTGAAATCTAAGAGCTTGTGTCTACTGTTCTGGTATGTGAATGTATGAACAGCAACCTACCTACATAAAACTTGCTGGAATTTTCCGGAGATATTTTGGAAAATATTTATTTAGCTTAGTTTGAAATGTGTACAAGGTAGATATATGAATTTAAATAGGCTTGATCTATTTGCAATCAACACACTTGAAATAAGATTAGTTTTATCCCACTTCATGGATTAGATTTACTTCCAGATTGTCAACATGTAAATTTAGGTGTTTAAATGTAAGTAATCAGAATTTTTTACTTCTGTTATTGTGTATATAGGTAATACAGTCAGTGGATCTGGAAAACTGATAAAGTATACTTAAATAAATTAGTTTTAGCGTAATGGTTACTCCCTATATACTGTAGGTACTCAAATGTAGGCGTCTAATCTGGAACTGAAAACACCCGTAGGACTTGACGAATTTTCTTAAGTAGCTCATGTGAGATTTCTTAATGAACCCTGCCTGACTTCCAGCTCCCACTTTAGAAGGGCTAGCTTCTCTCATGAGCCTTGTGTTATACTTACCAGTCTTGTGCATGTGCCCTTGGATAACCTGGGGCATCTTAAATGTTGCCAGACACCTATGTTTAGGTAACTGAACCAGCCATCAGACACCTATGGCCTAAATGTCTTCATCTAAATTAATCACCAAGGCTTCCTTTATAATTAATGAAGGAAAATGTGCACTTCTAAGGAACAATATATCTGACCTATTTTTAGGATTAGGTGAATTTTATTTTAAAAGATCCTATTTCTTTTTAGTCAGGACAATGGAAGCCTAGGGGAACTAGCCTGAATATAAGGATGTACATTATAGAAGTCTAAATTTAGTTGAATGAGTCCTGTCCTGTCCTGACAGGATGTAAGTCATTTGTAAGAACAGGATGATTATGCATAAATGTTCAGCGATCAGATCCATTTCTTTTCAGTAGAACAGACAAACAAATAAGCTAGGCAAACCAGTGGAAAAAACAAACAGATTAATCCATTTGTGAGTCTTATACAATAGGGCATACAGAGCAATTTTTATTTTTAATACCAGGTAGCACACAATTCACTAAAGGTACTAAATGAGAAATTAGAGTTTTTCCTTTTTTTAGGGAACGCTCATATGCAGTTTTAACAAGACAGTATTTCACCAGAGAACAGAGTGATACTTCTTACTCATAACAAACCAACAGCAAAATAGGTATTTAGGCAATTCACTTATAACGATACTCCCGGCTCTGTGTCTAAGAGAGTGCTCAGATAATAATTTCACACTTTACAGTTGAATATTAAAACCACCCCATATTGGTTATGCTGCTGTAAATTGTGCTGTTACATTTTTGATCTATTTTATAGAACTTTGCATTATTAAATGACAGATTAATAACAAGAAAAAGCTTCTTAAAACATGACTTTTAGGTGTCAGAGCTGAAGCACCAAGCTCTGTTTCATCCCTATTCAGTTTTACATAGTATTACTGAAATTCACAAGTTCTTTTGCAGTACTGCTCTTCTAAACTG
The DNA here is from genome assembly GCF_000708025.1 of Charadrius vociferus. Taxonomy (NCBI): domain Eukaryota; kingdom Metazoa; phylum Chordata; class Aves; order Charadriiformes; family Charadriidae; genus Charadrius; species Charadrius vociferus. The sequence goes on along the minus strand of NW_009661373.1, from coordinate 2,564,407 downwards.
CTCACAACTTAGCTTCTATCTGGGATCTTCCAGGGAAGATTCAAACTCAGGTCCTGCTTAAAAATAGGATGCAACTACAAGGTAAAAGGGAAGTGATTCCTTCATCGCTTCTGTTGAGGCTTTTCTACATTTATAGTATAACTCAATGTTCATTGAGGCAAGGACATCATTTTATGATTCTTCTTAATTTAAAAAAATGATCAAAAATAGAAAGAATTGATAGATAAAAATGATAATATTGAAAGACCTGTTGTTCAACATTGCAATAACTCTTTGTTGAAATGAGAAGTACTGATTTACATTTCATGATTTTTGCAGATTTTTATATATGAACACCAGTTCTAAGATATGTAACTATAACAATTGAAAAATATTGAGAATATTTCTGAACAAGAAATATTTTTATTTTTTAGATTTTTCTCAGTATTTTAATCTTCATAATATTGAGAATTTAAAATGAGAGTGAAAATTTCAACAAATGACAGTGCTTCCTCAAGGGGAGGGTATAATATATTAATATTTACACTGAATATTTTGGATTCATATGCATGGCTACAACTTATATGCATATATATCATAAAAGAATGCATGTGCATAAACTGCATGTGATTCATGAAGATGTTACACAAATACCTTTCAAACAGGAGGTCATGCATATTAAATTTGTGTTCCCGGAACACAATTGGTTATTCCCCCAAAGAAGCACTTTATGAAATTTCATTTTCTTCTAAGAACTTCATTAACTTGACAAACATACCCCTAAACATACTCTTCCTTATTTTATTGTTCCTTACTACTTTTATGTAACTCTGCTCAGGACAAAATATTCAGCAGCTAAGCACTGCTCAGAGTGGCAGTTCTAGGTGAATTTTTGTAATGAAACATGAACTTAGATTGCAAAAGCCAAATTTACGCAGTAGCAGCATTGCGTCTTAGCCCCGGAATGGGGTTCACTTCTGAAAATTTTATTTTTCAGGAAAGTGACTGCAACTGTAATTTTGACAGTAAAGTTCCCTCTTCCTAATGCTATTTTTGGGTCCTGTAAGTATTGTATTCCTTTACCATTGTCTACTACCTTCTGCTTTTGGAGGATTCATGGAGAGGGATCCTGAGTCATGCTTTTCTAGATCTCAGTGTTTGGTCTCTTTTCCAGCAGTAGAGATGGGATATTTAAGTTTGGGGATTTTTTAATTTGGATGTCCTATATCCTAAGCAAGTGATCTGATCAAGGTAGATATCAGCTATTAAGCTCAGCTTAGTCTTATATTAGATGTGGGAGCATAGATCAGACACCTTGAGTGGTTTAGGATTTTACATAAATTTTAGGTATCTGCCCACTCATATTTTGGCCTTTTGGGACTATAAATGGGTATGTATGCACATGTACACTGTAGAAATCTACTGCAGATCTGCCCAGTGGTCAAACCAAGATGCTAATTTTGGTATTTAATTGTCCTTGGCATTAAAGTAGAAGAAATGATGATGACCTCATTTAACTTTGGTTTCTATTTTATCTAAGAGCTTTCAAAAATTTTATCTGAGAGATCAAGGTGAAGTAAACAAGTTCACTTGTTTATGGCTTCCTTTCCCTTAGTCTCTAGTTTTAACCAAAATCTAAATTCTTGCAAAGTTTTTAATAAGCATAGCTTGGTTGCATCATAATCTGAAAATCACTTTTAGATTACAATAGGATAGGAACAACAGATGGTTTTACGACTTCCTTGAGTAAGTTGCCTCTATTTCCACAGTACTTGTTTAATGGCAGGTTATCTACCTTTGTCATAGTGTTAATAGAGGTGCTGAACTCTGTATTAAATCTGTTTTCACTATTTTCCATAAATGGCTACCTTCTGTACCCATACCACCTCCATCCAAAATAGCTTTCACAAAAATATCTTGCATAGTTGCAGCTTTAATGTAATTTCATATATGAAAAGGGGCAGAGTCAGCAATGAGAGACCAGATATTTCTGTATACCGTTATCACCGACATTTCTAGAATCAGCAGATCTCTAATATAATGTTTACTATGCAGATGTTGAGAGGTTTTTGTGCCATAATTTTGATAAAATCTATATTTTCTTATGTCATAACACTTCCTGTTTATGATTCATGATCTCTTTTATCACGTATGTCATACATTTGCTCCTTTTCTACCAGGAATCAACAGTATAAAATAAAAATAAATTAAAAAAAAAAATATTCAAGTGGTAGAATGCATCCTGTGCCATTAGCAAAATAAATTGCAGTCATATTGTGTATTACCTGGAAATTAAGATTAACTACTTTTTGTTTAAAGAAGATGCACATTACTATAAAGGGCTTGAGATATTTCTCCCAGTGCTAATTATTACAATAAAATGTCTACTCTTTACCAAGCAAAGCTCCTAAATTTATTTTAAACTTCTATTAATTTTCCTCTAACATGATATTAATTAGTATTTAATTTGGCTTCTATTGCTTTTTCACCACTTTTAAGTAATTACCCTTGATTTTAAAGAAATAGGTGTGTTTAATTTTTAAAAATAATGAATTTTGTTTTCTGAAAACACAGGAGCAGAAGATGATCTTATTTTACTTGATCTTTTGTTAAATATTAATAATTCACAGCAGTTTTACACAAAGTGATTAAAACTAACCTTGGTACAACAGTGTTTCATGTAAATTTAAAGAGTTTGGGCATTGTTTCAGCATAGACTGTCACTTTCATTAAGAAGTTAAGAAACATTTTGCTGACACAAAGCATAGGATCATGAACTGTTTTCTTCCATGGAATCTATTCCTTCTTCCTCCTGCACAAAACTCCAGGAAAGTTTTGAGTTAAGTAGAAATGTCCAGTATTCTTATAATATCAGTTATGTTAATGTCGAGAAAACTAATTTATTTTTGTCTCCTCGCCTTCAGTTCTTTTTAAAAGTTTTCCTTGCATCCCTTTGGAATTTGAGGAAGAACCTGTTATTTGGTATTTCTGAAATAGCATTGCAAATACACTCACACTGAGTAAGGTTTATAGCCCATTTAGGATAGTACATTGTCATTGTAAAGTGCTATTAGGTGAGCTGAGTAATATTTTTAATTTAAGTTCTCTGACTTGTTTCTTTGAGAATATAGTTACTATTTAAAATAAATACTGGAGAAAAAGCTTCACATCAGTACTATAACTCAAAGCAATCTGCTGAATCTACAGTGGAGGAGGAAACTCCTGTAAATATATTTATTAGAATACCTAGCTGCCTTCAAGCTTTTATATTTGTTTCTTACTTGTATATCTTGACAAGACTGACATCATTCATTCCTACTGTAAATTAATGCTGTATTCTTTACCTTACTTATATTGCTTTAGTATACAAAATTTTGAAAGACATTAACCAATCCACAAGGCAATCATATGGTAAAACAAGACCTACAATAATAATTTCAGTTTTCTTTTACTCTCTTCAGGGAAAAAAAAAAAAAAACAACAAACATTCCAGAAGTTTCTAAGCTGAGTACCTCAACTGTTTGGCACATCTCTATTAAAGCAACCTAGTAAAAAATGTTGAACCTCTTCTGTTTCCAAAGATATCAGCAGTGTTACATATACAAGTATTCAGTTCTTTTAAACCCTCTGATACTCCAAGGTATGAACACATGAGTAATGAATGTCACATTGCAGATTTGGTCTAGGCTGTTTTACATCACTTTGTAAGAATGATGACAGTTTTAGGCACCAAACAAAAGATAAACCTTTAGTTAATTGCACAGATTTTAAATAATTGCTAAAAGGTTGATAAGTAGATTCCTGGAATTAATTTCCTTTTTAATGAAATAATGTGGATACATTTTAAGTGATTCAAATTGTTTTTAAAGAAGGGTATTAGTAATTTAGCACTTTTAACATTAAAAATAAATTTAAGTACAAAGTATCAGTTCCTGAACACCATGACTATTCTGACTGCTTTGAGAGGATAAAAGGGGTATAATTTCCAGAAGACAATTTGTTTTCCACAAAGGTTAGGTACTTTTCTAGTAGTTTACTCGGCAGACTTCTGTAGAGACATAGAAAAATATAGAATTTCATAAATGTCTGGGAACTTTTAAGAAATTATATTGCATAGTTTAATTAAAATGATGCAAAGTCCTTGATTTCTTTTGTGTACAGTTAAAGGAAAGGCTTTGAGAAAAACTTAAGAATCTTGGGATACAAGGCTTCCAATATTATGCAGTGTAATGCAGTACTGTCCATGGCTATGCTTTTAGTTAATATACAATTTGATTGTTATGATTTTAGTTTGAGTAATCACCCAAGGTGGAATGCATTCTAAAGTATATATTTGCATTTTGCAGATAATCTGTGTCAAAAAATATCTCTTTTCTTCATTGAATATAAAGGGGGCTTGAGGAGACTACCTGAGAAGTACTATATGTAGCTATACTATTGATATCTAAAGGTAGTTATGACCAATACATCTACATATATTTTATTTTTGATATTTTTGTGGATTAATATCATGTTTTATTAAGACATGTAGAACAACAACCCAGAGCTAGCATTATGGGGCTTTCTTTCCAAGAAATCCAATCTACACTGGATCTCAGTTTCACAAACTACTTTATACAGGAATAAAAATACTAAGCCTACCTTTAAAATGAATGCCTTCTTTTCCTCAATCTTTACTAATAAGACTGGCCTTCAGGAATCCCAGGTCCCAGAAACCAGAGACAAAGGCTGGAGCAAGTAAGATCTATCCTTGCTGGAAGAAGTAAGGGAAAACTTACTCAAAATGGACATAATTAAGTCCATGGGCCTTAATGGGTTGCAGCCATGACTGTGGAGGGAGCTGGAAGATGTCTTTGCAAGGTCATTCTTGATAATCAGTCATTGATTATGGTGATGGGGAGAAGTGCTCGGTGACTGGAGGAAAGCACGTCTCCCTCATCTTCAAGAAAGGCAAGAAAGAGAACCCAGGGAACCACAGGCTCTTCAGCCTCAGGTCAGTCCCTGGGAAGGTGATGGAACAGCTAATCCTAGAAGCCATCTACAGGCCCATTAAGGACAAGAAAATCATCAAAAGAAGTCAGTTTGGCTTCACCAAGAGGAATCGTGTTTAACCAACTTGATAAACTTCTATGGTGAACTGACTGGCCTGGTAAATGAGGGGAGATCACTGGATATTTTGCACCCGGACTTCAGGAAGGCCTTTGACATCGTCTCCCATAAGATCTTCATAGAGGAGCTGTTGATGTATGGGCTGGGTGTGTTGTCAAGTGAGGTGGGTTGAAAACTGGCTGAATGGCCAGGCCCAGAGGGTGGTGGTCAGCAGTGCAAATTCTAGTTGAAGACCAATGACTAGCAGTGTACCCCACGTGTCAATACTGGGTCCAGTCCTGTTATCACCTTCATTAATGATCTGGATGATGGGGAGAGTGTACCCTGAGCAACTTTGCAGATGACATCAAATTGGGAGGAGCAACAGATACAACAGAGCGTTGTGATGCCCTCCAAAGGGACCTTAAAAAGCTGGAGAAATGGGCTGACAGGAACCTCACATAGTTCAACAAGGACAAATACAAAGACCTGTGCCTCAAGAGGAACAGCCTGATGCACCAGCATATGCTGGGGGCTACCCAGCTGGAAAGCAACTTTGCAGAAAAGGACCTGGGGGTCCTGGTGGACACCAAGTTGAGCATCAGCCAGAAAAGTGCTTTTGCTGCAAAGAAGGTTAATGGTATTCTGGGCTGCACTGTGAGGAGTGCTGCCAGCAGGTCAAGGGAGGTGATCCTTAGCCTCTACTCACCACTGATGAGGTCACATCTGGAGTTTTGGGTGCAGTTCTGGGCAGCTCAGTACAAGAGAGACATCGACATATGGGAGAGAGTCCAACAAAAAGCCACAGGAATGATTAAGGGACTGGACCATCTTTCCTGTGGAAAGGGCAAGAGATCTAGGGCTGTTTAGCCTAAACAAGAGAAGGCTCAGGGGGGCTCTCATCAATATGTATAAATACCTGAAGGGATGGTGGAAAAAGGATGGAGTCAGACTCTTTTCAGTGGTTGCCAGTGACAGGACCAAAGCAATGGGAACAAACTGAAACACAGGAAGTTCCATCTGAACATAAGGAAACTCTTTTCACTGTGATGATGATGGAACACTGAAACAGGTTTCCTAGAGATGATGTGGATTCTCTATCCTTGGAGATACTCAAACGTCTGTAGACATGACCCTGGGCAGCAGGCTTTAAGTTGACTCCCTTGAGCAGGGGCATTCAACCAGACGACCTCCAGAGGTCCCTTGCAACCTCAACCATTATGCAATTATGTGATTATGTGAAAAGGTTACATATAAAAATTACAGAAAGTGAAGTGCCTTTCTGAAGGTCTTTAACATAGCTGGGATTAGAAAGGATGACTTTTATATCCTAAACAGCTATCTGTACACTGAACTTATAAGTGTAAGTACCCAGCAGTGGTTCCTGTTGTTGCTGAGGGGAGTGTGTGTTTATGTACCCAGCCTGTTTCCTAGTATTCTGCATTTTAGGGAGTTTACACATATTCTATCACTGTTTGTTTGACCTATCTTTACTTTCAGCAGTTTTTGGGGAAGATTCCTGGGTTTTGACAGTTCTCTGTGGATTAATTTTATGTATTTAGGCAGGGATAATTGACAGAGGTTGAGGGCAGGAGGGAAGAGAAGTTAATAGCTCTTCCCACCCGAGCAATTTTTTTGTGGGGTTATTCATTTGCTTATTTGTTTTGGGTTTGCTTTTGTTAAATCTAGACCCCTGGTGCCAACTGCTTCTGGAAGGTTCTAGGAGCTCTTGCCAGTAATGGAACCTGCCAGTCATTTCCTGATAGGCTGATTCTTGCCCTGAGAGGGCCTGTTCTCCTGCTGTGGCTGATGGGACATGGGACACCCTGGGCCTGGCTGCTGAGCTGGTGAGTTTTATCTAAATAAAATAAATGTTAAGTGTATTGCAAGAGTTGGTGCAAATGGGTTTTGGCCTCTACTGACTTCATGTGAATTTAAGTTATTGGTTTTCTCTGAATTCTTTTCTTTTAGCCTTGAGGGTTTTCTAAATGTTTTTGTATGCAAACAAACAAACAAAAAAAAATAGCTTGACTGTTTTACATATCACGTGGTGCTATTTTAAGAGATAGCATATGGTAATAGGCAACTGTGGGATATATTAGGGCGCTTATGGTCAGAGGGTGAAATTAGTTTACTAATGAAGAGCAATGTTATAAGAAAATGACCTCATCCAACAACTGCCACTAACCAAACTGTATGACTTTTAAACAAAGTATCGGCAAGAATGTGTCCTTGTAATATGCATGTATTATGTGTAGCTGTTTTACAGCTTTTAAGGAAGGACAAAAATACTTCACCCCATTTTATCATACATTGAAAAAATTACAAGTGGTGCTTCTAGAAGACTAACATCTGCAGGTTTATGAATAAATGACAGATGATTAGCATAAAACCATCACTGTATTGATCATAAGCCACTTTCCTTGATTAAAAAACAGGCAACAAAGTAACATTGTAAAATGTAAAGACTGCATCTTTGCACTGGTAAGTTATCTACATAAAGGTGAGATTGCTAAGCATCTAGACTGATCATCTATCAAGGGCTTGATCTCCGTCACAGTTAAGTCAAAAGGCAACTGTTTAAACAGGATGAGCTGCCCCTTAAGTAAGTAATCCTCTTCCATAGTATCAGTTGCATCAGCACATATCCCACCCAAGTGTGAGCACTTTACCTGGGTAACAAGATTTCAGGAAGATGTTTTCAATTTTCTTTAAATATTCCCTTTACACTTTTCTGCTGCACTTGACATTTCATGCTAAAAATTGGAGATTTTTAATGTGTTAAATGGTGTTGTGATGTTTGTTTTTAAATCAATAAACCTGGAATAACTTTGTTGGTTATAATTAAAATAATGAAAGTCCTACGGTTACTACTTTATCCAACATGGCTTATATAGCAATGTTTGTATCCTCAGTTCTTAAACCAATTTCAGATACAAGAAAATAATTAATATGGTATGAAGTTCATTCTGTTCTGTGGTGAAATAGTCAGTCCCTGATCATGATGATCCTTAGCATGACTAAGGAAAGTAAGTGGGATGCAGTTCATCTTAGAGATCAAGACGTACTGTTCACTTTCATTAAATGCTCTCACATCTTGTCCACTAAGTTTCTTTATGACAGGATATTATTTATTCTTTACTGTCAGCAGAGGGCAAAAACTGGCAACATGTAACATTACAGATGTTGTTTTACTCGTGAGAGGACATTATACTGATGAGAAGGTATTCACATGCTTAGAACAAAACCTGTACTTCAAACTCTGAAATTAGTTTTTAGATACTAAAATTTTCTCTGAGTTGTGGGTTCTAAAGAGTAAGAGAACCTCCACCCTACATTAAGAAAAATATTTGAACACTAGGTTGTGTAAAACATGAGCAGTATTGTAAATTGTCCATGGATGCTTTAGACCAATGGTGGGATCCATGTTGCCAATCCTTTTAACATTCTCACGTTGGTTTTTTTAAGACAAAATAGTGTGAAGAGTTTGGAAACCAAAACACTTTATTTCACAAATACATGCAATTTTTTGGATTACATAACTTCCCCTTTCTGTGTAAGAGATGTTAAAATCCAGAAGAAAAGTTGCACAGATCAGCACAGTCATTCCAGCTGTGCATTACATAGTCCTAGGGGAGGGTTGTGGGGTTCCTTCAGTCGCCCAGGTTCTCCTTTTTCTAGGTTTCCTGATGAGTCTCTTCTTAGTTTCCTAATTATAGCATTGGAAGAGAATACTTCCTTGGTGATTGGTCCATTTAAATTGCACTAATGTTGTCTGATTTGTGGTGTCCTTTGTCGGTGTTCAATACCTGCTTATTCAGGACACTTCCGAAAGTTTGCACATCTAGATGATCAACAGGTCCTTTGCATAGTTTGGCTGTATATTTCCCTGATCACACAAAAACTATTCAAAGTTAGTTCTGTTGTTTAGGACTGGTGGTTGATCATATTTCATCTACTTCTGCCTAAACAAAATGTTGGTTAGTTTGTCTACTACAGCAAAAGTTTATGGCTTTATGCTAACACACAGGATAAGTAGGCCTTGATGCACCTGAACAGGTTTTATTCTGCAGACACTGAATAACTGCACAGTATAGTGCATGTTTTGTACTGCTAATTACTGTAGGGCTTTGCTCTCTTGCAGCACTTGGGTGTCTCAGTTGGTGGCATTCTTTGATGTATTTACAATTTAATCAGACTTTAAAATTCTCAAGGTATTTGGCTGTCAGAAAGTTAAACTAGGGAAATGCAATATGTGAAATCTTTCTGGAAAAAGTAAAATGTCACCATCTTCAATGTGTGGAATCTTCAGCAGATGATACTGAATGAATTTACTGCATATGCTGGAATATGAAATAGAGGAAAATAGCTATAGGCAGATTGACTTGATGTCTAGGTTGCAGAAAATAGCAAAGGAGGCCATTTTATGGATTCATGGGTTATGCAATAATTTCTCTTACATAGGTCCAGTTCTGTAAAAGTTAGATATCTAGTCTTGGCACTCATTGTTTAGCCTCCCTCCATGGTTAATAAAGAGTTACTTTAACAAGATTCTTTTCATAGCGTGAAATCTTACATACGCATATTGATCAGGTAATTCTGTTTGGATACCTGAAAGTATGTGAAATACACTCTGCTGTAATGACATGCAAGAGATTTGGACTTCATAACCCAGGATATACTTTCCAAACATTTCTTGTGTGGTGAGTGTCTTTAACTGAATCAGCAGTCTGCTCTGACTGCTGTATCTGATCATACAGTTGCGAGTGCCATTGAAGAAAAATCAACAGTAGCTTGCAGATGAACTAAATAAAGCTGGTTATGGAGCCTCACTTGTAGCATCCCAGAGCAAACAGAACCTTCACAGCTCTACAAATGCCTGCGTGTCTAAGCTTCTTTAGATCACCTCTTTACTCATCAACACTTCTTTTATCTTCTTGGAAGTTCGCAAGCTCTACTTCATTTCTAAGCATTACCTACTACTTGATAGGCTGGGCTGAACATACGTAGGCTAAACAGAATTTGTGCCAATTATGGGATTGTTTCTGCTTCTGCATACAAATTGAAGTTGCACCTTTTAATTTCATTCACATATTTTCTTTGAGGAGACAATGTTACCAGTGAAACTGTAAAGTTTCATGTATTTTATGTATGATTGTCGTGATCCACTAAAAAATATTAACTAAATTAGCTAATTAGTTAATTCACTAAAAAAGACGCACGTGTCAGAATTAGCTGTGAAATACTGTTCATAACTTCTTGTCTGCCATATTAAGGTATTTCTAAAGATATTTGGACTCACCTCTTCGATTTCATTATTTTTGCTGTACTTCTGTGACCATGATCTCAAAGGCTGAGTCATACAGAACTGGTTCTTATTCCGTGTGAGTTCAATAAGTTTTATGCAATGTGGGCTTCTATACTATAAACACTGTAGTTTCAGAAGGTTATTGTGAGAATCCATTAAATGCACAAATTTCCGCAGTCTGTCTCTAGTACTTCTGATTTAAAAAAATATAAAATAAATTTTGTGTATTTATGGCTTTTAAAGAACATACAGTTCTTGAAGTGTTACTTGTAATATTAGACTAACTGTATTTCATTTTAAAGGACTCCAGGGCTTCAGGGCTCCAGTCTTTCCTTTTGAAGGACTCGAGCTTTACAAGCTTGAACTTGTTTATGCAGTATGATTGGTGATTATTTCAAGGACCACGCAAAACAGCTCCTCCTTGCATGCAGATTACATATTGTTTAATGGCATACCAAGATGCTGTTACAGTAATCAATGGCAGGGAATAATATAAAATCAAATTCAGCTTTTAGTTTCAGATAGAGAAAATATTCTTTCTCCTTTTCCCTCTCCACTTCTCAAACACATCAGGATATGAAATGTAAAAAGATCAATATCTATAATCTACCTGTCAAAGCAAATACTTCTGGCCATGGTGAGATCCTGGTTAGTATTGAGTCACTTCTGTTATGTTAAGGCAAGCTTCATTTAGTTTTATTAGTCCCCATTCTAATGTTGTCTGTTGAGGTTACAGAAAAACAAACAAATTAACAAATGAAACCCCCTTTGTTTGGATACAACTGTAGATTTCATAGCTTCGTTTTAGCTAGGCTAGAACAGAAAAATTACCATGGGGCAGGTTATTTAATAAAATATAGTCTTATTTTAAGTTGTAAAAAAATGTTTATCAAACTAGCCTCAGAATCAAGGGGATTCTTCTATTTTGATTAGTTCTAAAGAATAAGAATAAAATCCTGTAACAAGAAGCCCCAACAAGTGTGCAGGAGAAAACACCTCAATAAGAACTGTCAATAAATTTGACATTTGTCTGACAACAAATTTTGATTATAAGCAGAACTTTGGAATTTTGCAGGCCATGCATTTAGCTGGAATTGTGTAATGTATTCTTAATTTTCTTGATATGCATGCTTGTCTTCTAAAAATGGACAATCAGAGCAAACGTATTTCTGAAATGTACAGTCCCCATTTGCTTCCTCTGCCCTCACTAATTGACTTTGCACCGTATCGTCACAGAACAGAATATCATGTAGATATGTATTATTGTTGTGAAGCTTTTAAAGTTGTTGTTTGAACTTAAAAACTTTGTTCAAAAGTGAGTTCAACGTGTAGTGCAAACTGCATTGAAATATGGTGTCCTGGTTTCGGCAGGGATGGGGTTAATTTCCCCAGGAGCCGGCAGGGGGCAGGTATTCCATACCATGTGACCCATGCCCCGGCTATAAGAGGCGCTAGCGGGGCTGAGGAGAGCAGTCACCACTTGGGGGTGGGCTGTGGTGGTGTGGGTCTGGTCGGTGCACATTGCGGCGGTCCTGTAATCGCGTTTTCATCTTTTCCTTTTGCTGTTCTGTTAAATTGCATTATTTCAACCCACGAGTTTTGCCCTGACGATTTCTTTTTCCACGGCTGTGGGGAGTTGTGTGAGTGACTGTATGGTTCTTTGTTGCTGGCTGAGGCCAAACCACGACATATGGTAATGTTGGTTTTCTTGATGACACACTGTCATGTCCTTTTTACTGTCAAGGACTTTTTACTAGGGCATGTAGTGATAGGATGAGGGGGAATGGCTTCAAACTGGAAGAGGGCAGGTTTAGATTAAACATTAGGAAGAAGTTTTTCACTTTGAGGGTAGTAAGGCACTGGAACATATTGCCCAGAGAAGTTGTTGAGGCTCCATCCCTGGAGGTGTTCAAGGCCAGGCTGGACATGGCCTTAGGCAACCTGGTCTAGTGGGAGGTGTCCCTGCCTGGGGGGACAACCCCCCAGTCCCTGCAGGGGGATTGGAACTTGATGATCTTCAAGGTCCTTTCCAATCTAAACCATTCTATGATTCTGTGATTCTATGTTCCTTGTTTGTTGATTCTATCAAGAGTACTGTAATACTGTGTTTTGTGCTGTGTATCTCAACATTCCAGTGAGAGTAGTAAGCAATTATATTTTTCTACTAACTGGGCTATTTAAGAATACTTAATTTGCCACTACTTACAGGTATTAAGGCTTCTATAAAACATTTCAATTAGCTAAAAATATTTTTTGCTACTGCTTTTGTCCTTTAGTTGATGACCTTGAACATGTTTTTAAAATCCTTAGCTCTAACAATTAGTTGTGGAAAGGTTAAGGGTTAAGGTTAAGGTCTCTGAAGACCTGAGATGGTGTAATGGTGAATTCTAAAGATTAGTTTTTGCTGTTGCTCTGGCAATATAATATGCAACTACAGTTGCACATCAGGTCTCTTCATGCAATTTGTAGAGATTTGCAAAAAAGAAGGTGCTGAACTTCCAAAGTCTGAGAATGGTCTTGCATGATGTATGTGTGCTTTATTTCACCTAACAGTAGCTTATCTAAAAGTTGATAAATTAGTTCTACATCTAGTTTTTCTGTATAATCCTTGAGGAAAAAAAAAAATACAAACAACAAACCCAAACACAAGCAATGTTTCTAAAGAGACCATATATTCTAAAATAAGAATCACTCTCCAGAAACGTCATTGCTGAGGCAACCGTTGTAGGCTACAGGACCAATTCAAGTGGTGAAACATAGTTACATAGTGTAATTTGAGAGCTTACCTCTATGTGGTACCCCAGCAGGTCTTCCAGCTGCTGCTTCAGAAGCACATGAATCTCCTGCAGGTCCATGTCATATCTGCCAGCCCTGTACAGACATTTGAAGTACTTCAGTACATCTAAAATTGCACTAAATTCTTTTATTTAGGCACCTGACTTACTTCACAGCTGTTTACTTTTAGATAGTAAAGTTGTATTGATTTTCTATTTTTCTGGACTCAGTTTTTTCAGTCAGAATATGAAGTTCTTCAGCTTTTCTCAAAGGCAGGCACCTCCTTTTTTATTCACAAAGAAAGATATTGAAATGTAACAGATGTACAAATCCATTCAGATTATGATCTAAAGACACAATCATAGAAAAAAATGTACAATCCTGGAATCACAGGGTCTGAAAGAATTTCTTGCTTATATCCAAAGTTATGCCCTGAGCTGTCTTTGCATTGGAAATAAGTGGGAGTCCCCAGTCACGCTGTTCTGTGGATGCTGCCTCACTGCCTCTGCTGTCACTAATGCCTCCCTCCATAATTGTTATTTCTCTTGAGCTGTTACCAGGCCGTTGCACTTATTCTGCAGGCATACGTCTGAAGGTGGAGAAGTCTACATTTTGTGTATGTCTGAAGGTGAAGAAGCCACCTACCTTTTGTGGATAGAAGTCACAGGTTTTCAGCCTTTTCCGTCTTGGGATTCTCCATACATTGCTCTTTCAAGCACAGCCTGCAGTTCCTCCTTCTGTGCAACTCAGAATTTAGTTTCTTGTCTCTGCAAATCTCCTGTTCCTCATCCCTGATGCCTTGCAGTCAGCTTGCCTCCTGCCACAGCTGTTCACCTGGCAGCTCAGTGCCAACATCTCCCACTGGTGAAGTTGCCATCACCTTTATTCCCTACACACACCCCTTAGACATGCGCCCCCTGCAGCCTGAGACTTCCATTGCTACATTCTACCTCTGTTAAACTCTGGTGGGCCTCCAATATGACAGGGGCTGTTACTCCAGTTAGTGCCAGAGAAGACATCCTTTGATGTGTCACTGCTGTTACTGCACAGATTGACACTCCAGCATGTCCCAGGCTATCCTACATGCAAAGTGCTAAAATCCTGATTACCTAATCCTGTTTCCAGCTTTCCTGAGCATTGTGACCAACGCTCACTTAGGTGCTTTCCAGCAGCAGGTGAATAAGAGGTTGAATAGGATTCCTGATCTGCCTCAATCAGGGATCAGTTAAAGTCAGGAAGTACAGGCAGATTCTAATCAGGAAACAATCGACAGAAATGGAAGTACAGCTGTTTGTAAATATGAAACAACTGTCACATTAACTGCTGACTCCCTGTTAGGTGTGCCGGTTCATCGTGCTTCTATAGCAGACACCTACACACAAAGCTGTACGCATACAGTATTTTCCGTTTATGCTGTGTTTGGTTTCAGATAAAATTATTTATGTTGTCATTTTTGGACTGTTTAAAATATATGACTCTGAGTACTCACTAATCTAGAAAAAAGGTTTTTCAATGCAGTTCTAAGAAAAAATGTGTTTGTGTAAATTAAGATAGTGGATCAGAGTTGGAACAGAAAATTACTACAAACATGCATGAAAATTCAAAGGCAAATGTAGAGTTGGCATTATTTGTTACCCTTTCATGTTTACTTTTTGTAAAAATGTACATGCTCGAGTTGCATAAGCATATAAACTTGTACAAAACAATTTGTTTCAGTGCTTGCATAGTTATTGAGGAAATAAAAATAGGTTATTTTGTAGATAGAAATATTGACAACGTGTAAGGTAATAAACTATACAGTGACAACAATAGTAGATGACTTAAGTGATTAAGCAGTTCTAAATTTATATAATTTTTTCTCAAACTACAGAAAAAATGATAAATCACAGAATGGTCAAGGTTGGAAGGGATCTCTGGAGATCATCTAGTCCAACCCCCCTGCCAGAGACTTATATATGTCACAGTGCTGACCTGTGCTAGATAAAATGTACTAGGCACAAACAAAAACACAGGAAATTCCATTTCAACATGTTTTCATTTTATTTTTTACTGTGAGGGTCAACAGACACTGGAAGGGGTTGGCCAGAAAGGCTGTGAATTCTCCATCCTTAGAGATATTCAAGACATGATTGGACACAGCCCTGAAGAACTTGTTCGAGGTAACCCTGTTTTCTGCTTGAGGGGTTGAACTAGATGATCTCCGTAAGTCCTTTCTCAATGTCTAAGTAACTGGTTAGGAGAGAGATGACAAAAGAAAGGTACAGAGTTGTTATTTATGTTAGTTTATCAAGCAATGGTGTTCAGACTGATAGTCTCATATAGTCATTTACGATGCTGACAGAAAACATCAAAAGAGGACAGGGCAGTTCTGGACTGTAGATACATATGTTATAGATGTTTACATGTAGATACAGAAATGATTGTGTCAATACAAAAGAAAGATGTCTATATATCTTCACATTGTAGTTATTGGAGAAATAGGTCCTGATTCAAGTGCCCGCACAAACATGCGGCACCATTTGAGATATTCTGGAATACTTGGTGTGGTTTCAGCTGTGACTCGGGAAGTCTGGATTTTCAATACATTTTGTCTATCTACTGGTCCTGTACAGGAATCTCACATACATTTATGTGGACAGCTTAATCAACCATTCCCTTTGGCCAAATGGAAGAGATCCATAAGGATAATCAGAGAAATAAATACTCTATATAAGCAACATTTAAAGATATTGCTTAGTGAATATGCACACCCATTAAACAAACCAGTCTATTCAAAGATATAATCTATTTACTTTAGTGTGTATGCTAAGATATTAGGTATCTTTCCATTTCCGATATCTAGCTGTGTGTTTGTATATATATCTAAGCTGTAAACACATACATATGTAATATATAAAAAACTGAGAGGAGGTATTGTTTCTTGCTGTAAAGTAATAAAGCAGGCAAGCTCTAGGGATAATGTAAATTTCAGCCAAAGGACAGTCCTGTGGTAAACTTGGATAGGAATAAGCTTTTTTAAAAACTGCCATTATTTTGTTTTGCTTATGTTATACAACATATGATGTGGATATTTATAATTTATTTTTGTATTCAAGCAAGTTTTCTCAAAACTCATTAGCAATTCTAATGGCAATGCTAATCAATTTTTGACCTTGAATATCCAAATATCTAATTTTCACTGACATCAATAGAAGTCATGTTCCCATATGTCTGATGTACCTATATATTTGAGGAATGTAGATTGGAACTGAAGCCTAGAGACTACAGAGTGGGGATAATGGTATAGCTTTATCTCAGAGACTTTTGAAAGGAGATGTATTAATGTTTATGAAGCACTCAGATGTTAAAGTGAGTGCCATGAAGATCGATAAGAAAATTAATAGTCCTGTCTTTAAACAAGACTTTGAATAGTGTAGATTAAATAATAATGTCTGGGGTCAGCTATAGAGGAGTGAAAAGAAAATATGGTAGCTTCTCATTAAACCATCATAATCCAGCCTGCATATGAATAGAAGCATATCTTCTGTTGGGGAAGGGTGTAAGAATAGGTGGTTATGTGATTAAATTTCCCTGTATATAGGACAGGGAAAGCAATCACAATTTGTGTGTGTTTTAATTTCTGGAATTTTCTAATACTTCAGTGTGTGAAAGAACGACCTCTGTGCAGTTATTTTTCAATAAAGGCTTACTCTGTCTTTGTGTTATATATGCACACCAGAGGTTCTCAGGATCTTGGATAGTTGGGATCCTAGAATAAGACCTTAAGAAAGAACTATTGCTTTAGAAGGCTCAGTGTTAAAGGCACAAAATCAACAAGATACACAAAATATGAAAGGGCATCTTAATGCTGTGTGCACTGTAATTCTTGTTATTTTGTCATTTCCTATTAAGAAATAAGTAATTTTAACAGACATTCTAGATTAAAATGCAGTATTAAAACCTGTATAAAAATAAGGTACAGCTTTTTAAGTTCATATTTAGCAAAGTAACTGAATCATCTGGTAATACATTAACCTATATATTTTTCAGAATCTGAACCTTAAATATTAAAAATGAGGTGATTAAACAGTAGCATATCAAGATGTGTTTTCTTATTTGTAGCTCAACATAAGTTTTCAAGAAAAGCATTTGAAAAACAAAGTGGCTAAACTTAGACAAATAATTCTCCCTAGGAATAAGTTGAAAGCAAAACCAAGAAAAATAAAAAGATAACTTATGAAGAAGTAAGAACAAAAAAGACAAAATATATAAAGAGGGACAGTTAAGTACTTTCCCATCATTTTTACTAAAATTTTCATCAAATTTTGGTAAGAATTCTAAGTGCAATTTGCAAGTAAGCATAATGCAGTTACAGTCTCATATTTATTATTTTAAAAAAAAACACCACAACCCTTACTTTCTGCCCAGAAGTCCAACTATGGTTGTTATTGACTGATTCCTTGTTACTAACTGCCTTTATTTTATTTTGTCATCTTAAAATTATATAAGCAGCAGTGTTTCATGCTATGCTTTCAAGAGTTCTGTTTTGAATTGCAATGTTCATAATACATAACTATGGATGTGGGCAACTGGGATACTTTCACTTCTTTTGTCTTTAAATATTCAAAACAAGATATAAAACCTGTGCGCAGAGAAGAAAGAGAAGAAGAGGAAACATATTATATTTATTAGACTGTCTTGCTTGATTTCTTTCTCTTTTTAATGTCCTGCAGGAACTCTGGTTGCAATCTTATGCCTTGTCGTATTATATTAGTCCGAGGTTTCTAATTCTGTTTTCTCTTCTTTAAAGCTGTCATCAATTGATATAATATTTATTTTTCAGAAACTCATTAGATTTTTCCAGGCTAGGGAAAGTGTCATCTTTATGTTTCAAAGACAGTGATTAAAAAAAAATCATTGACTAAAAAAATCACTAGATTTCCTACACAAATTTGTATTTAATATGACACACATACACTCAGTTTTTGAATCATAAATCCTGCTGCCACTTAAATTGGTGTTAAGTCTGGAACAATATTATTAATGTCTGTGGTTTTACCTTCTGTCAGCTAATGAAAGTTATGGTCACACTTTTCAGGGTCAGACTTTTCCCTGATCCATAGGTGTCAAAGAGTGATGATCGATGTACTTTATTGAGATCTGTTCAAATATATTTCGATGTAATCTGTATGGCCTTAATCAGCTTTGATAATTCTTTACAGCACTTTTTTTTTTTTTTTTAGCAACAGTGTCCATTTAGTTGTAGCGCTTTGCACTTTCTGTAGACATTCTATTCCAAATAAGGGTACCCAGCCCCTTGAGCTGGAAGACAGGGATAGGGAACAGAATGAGACCTCCATAATCCAAGAGGAAAGGGTCAGTGACCTGCTGCACCAACTAGACATACACAAGTCTATGGGGCTAGATGGGTTACACCCAAGAGTGCTGAAGGACTCCGCAGATGTGCTCACTAGACCACTCTTCATAATTTATCAGCAGTCCTGGCTAACCAGGGAGGTCCCAAAGGACTGGAGATTAGCAGATGTGACACCCATCTACAAGAAGGACTGGAAGGAGGACCCAGGGAACTATAGACCTGTTAGTCTGACCTTGGTGCCAGGAAAGCTTATGGAGCAGATCATCTTATTTACAGGACGACCAGACTATCAGACCCAGTAAACACGGGTTCATGAAGGGCAGGTCCTGCTTAACGAACCTGATCTCCTTCTATGACAAGGTGACCTGCTTCGTAGACAAGGGAAAGGCTGTGGATGTTATTTACCTCACTAAAGCCTTCGATACTGTTCCCCACAACATTCTCATGAAAAAAACTGGCTACCCAAGGCTTGGACAGGTGTACACTGTGCTGGATTAAACACTGGCTGGATGGCCAGGCCTAGAGAGTGGTGGTGAATGAAATTAAATCCAGTTGGTGGCCAGTCACAAACGGTGCTCCACAGGGTTCAGTGTTGGGGCCATTCCTGTTTAATATCTTTATTAATGATCTCAATGAGGAGATTGAGAGCACCCTCAGTAAGTTTGCACATGACACCAAGTTGGGTGGGAGTGCTGGTCTGCTAGAGGATAGAAAAGTTCTACAGAGGGATCTGGACAGGGTGGATTGATGGGCCGAGGCCAATTGTATAAGATTCAACAAGGCTAAGTGCTGTGTCCTGCACTTGGGTCACAACCCCATGCAGCACTACAGGTTTGGGGAGGAGTGGCTGAAAAGCTGCCCAGCAGAAAAGGACCTGGGAATGTTGACTGACAGCTGGCTGAACATGAGCCAGCAGTGTGCCCAGGTGGCCAAGAAGGCCAATGGCATCCTGGGCTGCATCAGGAATACTGTAGCCAGCAGGGCTAGAGAAGTGATTGTCCCACTGTACTCAGCACTGGTGTGGCTGCACCTTGAGTACTGTGTTCAATTTTGGGTGCCACAGCACAAGAAGGACGTTGTGCTGATAGAGCATGTCCAGAGAAGGGCAATGAAGTTGGTGAAGGGTATTGAGAATAAATCTTATGAGGAGCAGCTGAGGGACTTCGGGTTGTTTAGCTTGGAGAAAAGGAGGCTGAGGGGAGACCTTATTGCTCTCTACAACTACCTGACAGGAGGTTGCAGAGAGGTGGGCGTTGGTCTCTTCTCACAAGTAAAAACTAATAGGACAAGAGGATATGGCATCAAGTTGTGCCAGGAGAGGTTCAGGTTAGACATTAGGAAAAAATTCTACACCGAAAAGGTTATCAAATACTGGAACAAGCTGCCCAGGGAAGTGGTTAAATTGCCATCCTTGGATGTATTTAAAAGCCTTCTAGATATGGTGCTCAGGGACATGGTTTAGAAGTGGGCCTGGTAGAGTTAGATAACGGTTGGACTTGATGATCTTAAAGGTCTTTTCCAGCCATAAGGATTCTATGATTCTAAATATAATTCCAATTGCCAGTTCTGTTTTTCAAGAACCATGGGTTTGGATGAGTCTAATTAAAAGATGATGTTCATATCCCTAAATGGGAATTCTACCAACATAAATACTAAAATACAGTTAGATGGTTTCCTTCATCCTAGACCCTACAGCAAGAATACACCTGTGGAATAAACAAGTAATGTGTTAGTTTCAAAAATTACTGTTAAATAAGTTTGCATAAAATATTTAGCAGACCTTAAATCAAAGCACCAGACTGAGTACATTATTGACAGTCAAAGGGTAAACATTTTTTTCCCTACTGCTGTTGTTAAGTACTGAGCAATGAAAAGAAAGCAGATAAAGTACTACTGGAAGTGGTTCCTTATGTGAAATAATTGTCCTTTGAAACTGTACATTTAAGAAATCGAGAAAGGTTATTCTGTCAATGAATAATTAAAGTCTTCCTTTAGAAATTAAATAGCTAGACTTTCCATATTGTTTCCAAAGTTCCTGATATTTCTTTTGGTTACAACCTTTAGAAAATGAGATTATTGATTCCCAATAATGTCCACTTCAAAATAAGTATCTTTTTTTATCACAAGAGAATTACTGGATAACGCTGGTCATACTTTAAAACATGCTTCTAAAGAAAGCAGTACAATCATTGTTAGCAAAAGTACCATTTGTGCCAAAATTGTTTGAAACGTTCATACAGTAGTGAAAGATCCTGCAGCTTGTTTAATTAAGTATGGAACATTATGATAATTTTTAGTTCATGCAGCTGAACTGCAGGATTCTGACACAGACAGGATGACATGTCTCTCATTCAACATCCACTGAAAGATACATACTGAATTTTATGGTGGTTTGTGACTGCCTTATAAGAAACATTTTTAAATCTTTTGTAAGTACCTGTACAAGAACATACTAATACTAAATACACAATTTAAACCTATTCATGGGGTGCTTCTTCAACACCCTCAAAGAAATCCAAAACATTATAACAAATTAGTCAATGGAGTAGAAGAATTAGGAACTAGGACTTGCATTGCTAATTAAAATCTGTTAGTTTGAGGTTTTGAGGATTCTTTTTCTTTTCTAAATTGTATTACATGCATTATTTGCTGTGAATTCTTAGTACTTGCCATGAATTTCTCTCTTTGTCAAAAAAAAAAAAAGAAAAAAAGAAAAAATAAACCCCCAAATAAATAAATATGGGAATAAATACATGGGAAACGTTGTCCTGGTTTGAGGTAAAACAGAACCAATTTTCGTTTCAGTAATTTTACTTTACAACTAAGCCTCTTCTAACTAACTGAAGTCTCTGAAATCAATAACATATTGTGGAGACATTGTTCTTTCTCAGAATGATAAGTCCTGATTAGTTGTAAACTATGCCAAGGAATGGTATGCAGAGAGGCTCTTGCTTGTACTTATTGCTATGACACCCAAGGCCAGCTAAATTTATTATTTGCCCCATTGGAGGGTCGGAAGTGGAGAAGTGTAGAGAGGTCACACCTGCAGGGAGAAGCGGACAGGACAGGTAACCCAAAACTGATTAACAGGATATTCCATCCCATCTGACTCATGCTCAGTATAAAAGCTGAGGGATCAAAGGGTCAGCCCTCTTTCTTCAATGGCTGGCATCCAAGGAGGACTCTGTTCATCTGCCTTTGATCCTGATCTGTGCATTCCTGAATCCAGATCTGGAATCCAGGTCCCGTCCACCACTGAGTCCAGTCTGGAATTTTTCCAGTGCCAGCCGGTGACGTGATCGTCATTCTGGGAGCTTGATACGGTTTTGTATACATTTATATATATTTCATTATTTAATTTTAATTATTTTATTTATATTTTCATTAAAGTATTTTAGTTTCTCTTATCTCACGAGTCTCTCTCTCTCTCTCTCTCCTTCCTCTCCTGGGAGAGAGAGGTGGGGGAGAGCACCTGTCATTTATCTCAGTGGCCAGTCCAGACCAGACCATGACAAAGGTAAATGGAGGAAAGGCCAAATGTGTTGAAATTCTTAAAGATTCTGTGTTTTTTTTTTTTTTCCAAAAGTGTATGCATATATTTACTTTATGGACTGTAAACAGAATTTATAGGAAGTCTGGGTGCATGAAGTATAGCAAAAGTATGAATCTTGAGGGACATAAGTTTTAATACTTTTAAAATTAATCTGGCAAGTAATTGTTAGGTGTGATGGATATCATTTCCTTACTGTATTCTTTAATATTTTATTTTAATTCTGTAGTAAATTCATGTATTGACCTAATGCACCTTTGTTTCAATGATAATTGCTTTTTATAATAATATGTTTTAATTCTTTTATTTTATGATTAAATGAAGCAGATAATGCAATATTCTGTCTTTCAAAGTAATGGTCAGCTAATAGATTTCTCTTTGTGCTTTCTGGATAACATATCATTCCTAGGGGAGGAACTCAAATGTTGTGAAACCTCTTCTATATGCTTGTAATGAACAGCTGGCTACTTTATCAAATATCCTGTGATTGCTGAATAGTATCACCATAGCCAACTGTGTAACTTAACCGAGGCATTTATTTTTGTAGTCTTGCATGCAAATGCTTAACTGCTACTAAATGGAGAAAGACTGCTTAGAGGAAAGATGTAGTTATTTAACTGTGGAAATAGGTAAACCTTAGGAATTTTTTCAAGGAATACAGTGAATTACAGATTTTTTTAGAGGTTTTAGCTGACTTTCCACAAATTGCCAGGTATCATCTGGAGAAATTATGTGGTCTTCAAAAGAAATCAGAATAATAAAGGTAGTTATTTTGTCTCAACTTCGTATGAAGGATTCTCATATCTTTTAATGGCTGCAATTGATCCTATGGTTAAAATTATGCTAAACACCATATGAGCAGATTAAGAGGCTCATTTAGACTGAGGGGATAAAGGAATATTACTATTTAAAATCACACAGCAAACATGTTAGACACAAACACCAAAATTTCTTCTTAGTTTCACCTAAAAGCCTTACCTCAATATTTCCCATAATTGTAGAATTTGATCACTCGGTACAATGGAATGCAAACCCTTTGTGAATTCTTTCATGTGGACCCAAGCGTCCTAAAATTTTAATATTTTTTTCTCTTTCCACATTCTAATTAACAGAAAACTTAACTATTTTTCAATGTATATTTACTCACTTTGTTTTTACATTGTTCATTGTTTTATGGTTTGTTGCTCTATAGACATGTTTGGTGTTGATTTCTTAGTTATCAGACTCAGTATTTTAGATGACACTAATTTAAATGAACCGATTCGTGATAGCTCACGATGTTAAGCTTGGGGTCAGCAGATCTTTAAGAACAATCCAGAGCCAGCAAATTTCATATTATATCTTTTTTTTTTGTAATTTTGTACAGCACTGCATAGTTCACTGTACATGTTCTTAGTAGTTTGTCCTGAAATCCAGTTAGTCTTTTTCTGTGAACTATAGTGCAGAGTTTAACAAAGTAACCATTTCTTTGTGGAAGATTGAACTCCTGCTTGTGTGATTTATATATAAAATACAATCTTATTGTTAAGTTTATGAAAGTTATGCAACTTTGTTAAATTAGAATGAAACTTTGTATGTTGTAACACAAGTCAATTTTTCATCTTTAAACATAATGAACTCTGTTTCTAAAGTTTTCATCTTTAATAATTAGGCACAAAGATACTAATTTTCAAATTTGGAGAGAATACCTATAACAATTGAATATGATCCCAGCTACATTACCAAATATCTAAAGTTGGTTTGGATTGGGTTAGGTTGTTTTTTTCTTCTGTGGTGTTTTCTTTTTTTTCTTTGTGTGTGTCTCTGTGTGTTTGGTTTGGTTTTGGATTTCAGTTTTGTTTTTGTTTTTTCCTTTCTTCATGATTTCTGTAAAGGGCACACTCAAGTAAAGTTTTATACAGTACGAGGAAAGAACACATCGTGTAAAATCAGAAAAGATATGTAAATTAAGTGGATTAATTTACCATACAAAAATATCCTATTTCAACAGTGTGCTTCAAAACAGATACTATAGGAAAAGGGAAAGTGACAAATTTTCCTCTAAGTTTTGAGAGACTAAAGAGGTATGGTATAAAATTGAGTGTAGAAAAGATATAACTGACAAAAGATCGAAGAATGTGTTCATGGTTACTGCTAAATGGTTCACAGTATTTTAAATAATATTTTTCAGTGCTATGTGATTCCCCAATATTATGAATATGTATTAATTATAAACAGTTCCAAGATGCAAACAAGAAAAAGCTATGGAGAAGATGAAAGATCAAGGGTAAATAATTACTTACAGATATTTTTTAGAGGAAAATGGCAAAAATAAGTATGTATAGCATGTGTTTCTAGATATTTTTTATTCATAGGCATTTGTACTGTACATATTTAAGTTAGCTTAATCCCATACCGTAATATTTTTTCACACTGGGCGTCCCGTCCCCAGAGGAAGTCCAATATAGAAAGAATATAAAATATATCAGGTTATTTCCTTCCTTTGAGTAATGGGATATGAATCAGCTTAACTATTCCTTAACAAGCTATAAACTAATCCAGAGGAAACATTTGTACCTCTTACTGCTTCTATTTCCTGACCTTGACTAGAAAAAACGTTTTGCATATACTGCAAATTGCATGGACAAGACTAAAAATAATTTAGTGATTAAGCTTCAGTTTGTCCCATTTCTTTATCCACCATGTGTACATTTAAAACAATTGAAAAAAATATGTCCTTTGAACAGGAGACTGAAAAATCAAGTTTCCTATCTAGAAGTGTTTGCCCCAGACATCAGACAAGACTTACACACTGACTTGTGTTGCTTCTCTTGTAGTGAACATTTTTATTTATTTTGTGCAAATAAACAGCTTTAATATTAGGACTGAAGATGAGACTTTCCTATCCCAGAATTTCTTGCAATACCTTCTGCAATGTGCAATATAATATTATTGTTCTGCCAGTTGGGAGATGGGGATATAAGTGTCCAGTCAAAAAAGGAAAACTGATCTTTTGTCATTCGAGTCTCCGTAACCATTCCAGTAACTGAAATTGTAGACAGCAGAAATAAAAGTAATTTCACAAATCTTTAAAGTTAAAAACAGATTCTTTGCTCTCTCCAGGTAATTGTTTTCCTTTCTCGTGATGTTGGAATGCTAGGTGAAATGTAGCAGGGAACATCAGTCCTCTCTATTATCCCTACGACTTTGTCAATTAAGTATTGTGAAGAGCTTAAGTATTTTTACATTTATTTATTTATTCAAAGTGTTTAGTACTGAATAAGGCAAAACAACCTTCCCAAAATAAGATACAAAGTTCTTTGTATAGTCAGTAAGTAATTTTACAACTTTTTGAAATATTGTTTGCAGTTTAGTCCTACCATTTCAGACATCCAGATGCGAGTGATCTGAAGCAAATATATTGTTGCTATATCATTAAGTTGTATCCTCAATGATTGTAGTAGTAAACTCAAAGAGACAAGTCATCATTGGAAAGCAACCCATCTTTTCAAATACTATATTATTTGTAAGTGTTGGTTTCAGTGAGTAAAATCTCGTCTATTCATTTTTACAGTACTTGTCCTTCAAGCTTTTATACTACTTGTCCTTCAAGGCATTGTCCTTCATAAGACTGGAAAAGGATTGTAAAAAAACCCTTTCCTATGGTAAAAAATAAGGTGTTTGCTTAGTAAAATACCAGTTACCTAAATCCAAGTGGACTTAATAGTGTCCTTCATTCTGTACTGCAATTTTACCTGTCAGTTGGATAATATTAGATTGTTGCTTGAAATAATTTCTTGGTAATATCTTCAGGGCATGAAAGTTGTCCTAGGTTGTCTTTTATAAACAAACTTCTGTTATACTCTGCTGGAAAATAGACATTATGAAAAGAGATATTTGATTTTAAAGTAGTATTTTTGACTGTGGGCCATTTCACATTAACCCATACCTAAGCAGTTATCGATCCTTCACCCTTCTGCAGCTGATCTCTTTAAAAAGGTGGAAAGTGTTTCTACTCTTCTTATCTGTTTGCTGTGTTTTACAAGTCTTATTTTAATACAGTTTTCTGAAAACTTGTTGTTTGAAGAACATCCTTCTTGAAACATGTCTGTTCCGCTTCTGTTACAGGAGGGCTGCTAGGCTATATTTAGATAGACAAATGGTGCTGAGACTGATTATTGCAGGACAGTCTGCATTAATTCTGTTGTGGTTTTTGTTGTGGTTTTTTTTTTTTTTTTTTTTAACACTTTTTTCAAAGCAGGATGGTTTTACACAAATGTGTATTGGGAATATTTCTTACTCTAGGCCAAAATATTGACTAGGAGGGTTGGCCTAAGCAAAATCTCTGACAGACGCCATTCTAACCTTTTAAGAGTGTGTGTATGCTCAAGTTCCTGTGCTGGTCAACATTCTCTCTCAGGGTTTATCAGTGGTAGCTGATGATATACATAAACTGGTTGGCATTTTGAAACACACATAGTTAAAGTGAGACAAAGAACTTTGAAGATTTATCCTATTGTAAGCTCGTTTTAAGTAGATTTTCTCTAAGGAGAAGCTAATATAATTTTTGAAGCATAGCAAAAAGCCTGTGGATTATTTCTAGAAGGTTCATAAAAAAGTCAAAAAGAAAAGCAAGCTTGTTGTCATGAAAAATGCTTGTGTTTCCATGTTGAAAATGACTGAACCCAAGCATCAGGGGCCTGGATAGGAAAGGAAGAAGTTCTGGCTAAAATGCAAGACAGGCTCCATGTGGGAGAATGCTTCAGAAAAGGAAGCAGTATGACTATTTATAGGTTTCTGAAGACACTTGCATTTTTAAGGAAGGATACCTAAATGATAACACAATAAGGCTGAGTTTCCATTTGGGGGATATTTCACGTTGTCTGTTTCAAATCAGATTCTGTTTGCAATTGTATCTCATTAAGCCTACTGGTTGGGATGGGGAAAGTGGCAGTAAAACATGCAATTCTTGTCTTTGTGTATTTCAGAAGATTGATAGAGGTGTTTCTATACTGTGCAGCATTCCAACTTGTTTTATACTGGATTGTTACTTTCCCATCCCACTATATATATGTAAGTGGGGGATGTATTAAGTACTTTCTCATATGGTTTACATAGACTTACACAAAATACTAGGTCTTAAAATACATAAGGCTTTGCAGAGATAGGGGAAGAAGGATTCAGTTGGTTTTAAAGTATAAAGTAGTTTTCAGCATTCATCTTATGGCCCAAAGGGCAAGATTCAGTGTGTTAGATAATCAAACCGTACAACATAGTGGCAAATAAAAACACGACTGTTTCACAAAATAAGCTTTTAGAAGAAAAAAAATAAAATAACAAAACAACACAAAAACCCTGAAAAAACAATCAAAACAACGACAACAAAAAAGACAAAATAAAAGAACTGGGAAAATATTGTCAGTATAAAGAATTTTATAAACACCAATAAACTCTAATCTTTATTTTTTTAGTTCTATTTTTAACAAAGTACAGTTATTTAAAACCCTTGAAAGGACAAGCTGTCATTTAGGTAATGCAGAGATTCTATTTTCCTGTACCACTTAATTAAAATGTGTATACAAGTGAGAAATGAAACCCAGGGGATATTGAAATACTGCAAATAAACCTGCACTAATGTACTTAGTATCTGATTTTGATACCATGTATGAGATTAATACAAAGGAAGTATCAAATATAATGCCAATAATAAAATTAGATACCTAAAAGAAATGTAATACTTATAGCCATTAACAAAAAGTACATTTTCACATGAAGAAATTTAAATGCTGAGCTATTTACTTATGATATTGATCCAAATAATGATGACTTACAGTTGCTTTGTTCCAGGAAGCAATGTGAGAGATGTGATAAGATCAATGTTTTTTTGACCCTGGATTTATTCGTAGTACACCTTAACTCTTTATATCTAGCTAGCTACCTTTGAATTACAAAATTGTTTCTATAGAGAGTACTGAATGAACCATTAGGCATGATTTGTTATGACCTCAGCCATTAATACATCTCACTGTTAACATACAATATATAACAAAAAAAGGAAAAAAAACAAAACAAAAAAAACACAAAACCCCCACAAAACCCAGTAGCAGCTTCTGATAACACTGGTGTTATGACACTTACAAACATCTCCAGATGCTCTTGGAAGGTATGTTTCAAAATTTGTTCAGACAGCAGAAAGTACATTTGCTGATTTTCAATGGCATATGGATCAGGCTCAATACCTGAGGAGGTCTTTGAATCTCACAGACCTACTTCAGCAATCCTTACTGTTACTGTTACTGTGCCTTCACACCAGTTTTGTTCCGTGTACAGATTTCCAGTACTTGTTATGGTATTCTTCATTCCCCCAGTGAACCTGAACATCAAATTTATTTTTTTCTGAACAAAGAATATGGCTGGGGAACCTTTTTTCTTTATAAGAGTTTTTTTAAAAAAAAAAAAAAATCAGGCCTGTTTGAAACATATTTAAGAAAGCAAATACTGTTAAATTGTTTTTAAATGTTCTAAGGTAAAGCAGGGCAATAGGAGACAGTTTAGACAAGCTTACAGCTAAAATTGGGGAATACTTTTGAGGGAAGGGAGGCAAATCAAGCTATGTTTTTGTTTGGAAACCATACCAAACAAAATGAAAATCTCAGATAATGCTATACAATAAAAAAAATTCACTTATGAGAGGTCTTGTATATTGTAAGCCACATAGAGGTAAATCAACATTTTAACAGAAAAGGTCAGATTAAAAATCCCATGGCTCCAAGAATACAAGTCAAGTAGATATATACTTGACATACCAGTACATAGAAATCCAAGAAAAAATGTAATTCTGGAAGACAGTTTGCTATCTATTTGCCTGTCTGCTATTTCTGCTATTATATTATTTGAGAAAGAAGAAAAAAGAGAGAAGCAGCTTGTGCAGGTTTTTTTGTTCTTGCTGGGGGTTTTACTGGGAGAATATTAGTGTATTTACTCATCTACTATTAATTGCATTCTGAAAATACATTTTATCTTGTTCACTGATACCTGTAGCATACTCTAGAAATCTTTTCCAGGTCAAGTCAGAAAATACATCTATACACGTAACTAACTAGATGTAGTTCTTCTGAGCATTAGGTTAGTTGTGGCACATGAAACAACCAGAGAAGAATGGATGGCAAATGGACATTGATTTCTGTTTTGAACCTATCTCTTGCTGGGATTGAAGAAGATAAAGGAAGATATATAGGAATAGAAAAGAACTCAGCAGCAGCTTCACTGAAAAAAAATTGGTAAAACAGGAACAAGCAGATGACATACATGGTCTGTTATAAGCTGTAGTGAGAATGCACAAGTTATTTTGAAGAGTTAGAAAATTTTGGAGAAGTTCTGATATTTATAGTCATTAATCTCTAAAATGGTGCTGAACTGCAGATCACAAAAAAGAAAAAACTGTAGACATCATCAGGACCAGAAATTAGCCTGCTGCTTCCATCAGGCTGTTTCTGAACTTTAGTTTCAAAAGGAGTAGTTATTCCAGGAAATTCCTTCGAAGCAAATGAGGTAGTTGAGCAGCAACAGATAGTCAAGAGGAAGATAGTTCTATGATGTTGCACTGTGATTAGTATCTCTTCCAGTAGAAGCTACTTTACAATGGGTTTTCTCAGAAACTGAGATTACCTGTGGTGAGCATGGGAAGAAGTTCCATTCTGTTACACACAGATTCATTCTAGCTTTTCTATTTTCATTTCACTGGTTTATGATCTAAAACCAACTTAATCTGCATAAGGCTTATAATGTTAAGTATACATGACATAATATATAAAATTTTTAATACATATATATTTCATATTCTGCATTGTTTTATCCTGGGAGGGAAATAATTCATCTAGTGTCATAGTAAATGCACATTTGATTTAAGCGTACAGAATTATGTCTATTCTTTAAAAGAAATTAAAATTGGAAGAAAAAAATCTTACCATCACCCACCAGTACAGGGAACATCTCCAGATTTTAACAGAAGAAAAGGCTCTTTGTTCTCTTTTTCCTTCTATCATGAATTTATTCACTTGTTTTGATAGAAATTTTGTAGCATTAATGAGTTAATGAGCTATTTTCCAGAAGCAAAATGCTAAAAATGTCTTTGTTATGCACAAGAAATGGCAGTTCAGTCTTTATGTGAGATAGAAGGGGTCAATCGGGGGTAAATTTCTGGTGGGTTAGTTTCAAGATAACCATTGAGTTTTAGCCATTTTTAGCTATGGCGGATATGTTTTAAAATGCACTATATGAATTAGCAATGTTCATGTACAGCACATCAATCAGGCCAGAGGCACAGAAGTCAAAATTGGTGTTCGATATTTACACAGAGAACCAAATAAGAAATGTGCTTCCTATACTAATTCATTTGACCTAAGCTTCACTATTAAGAGGTCAAACTATCTCATATAGCCTGGGGAGACACTAAACTGTAATATAAATAAAATCTGTTTTATAAAGGTAATCACTGATATATAACAGAAGTATAGCCAGAGTAAATATGATGAAACAATATACTGTGTATCTTAAAAACAAGAAGGTCTCTGTCTTATCTAAAATAGTTAAAAAATGAATTGATTTAATGAGCTTCAGAAGCTAATAAATAGATAAATAAATAAATTGTGCGTTTTAATGATTATTTTGAAGATTTCATAGAATATATGTGTAGTGTGTATGTATGTATAAAAAAGTAACCATCATGAGACCCTTGCAGTTAGTAACAAAACTGTTATGGCTATGTTGTGGTT
Source organism: Charadrius vociferus (assembly GCF_000708025.1). Taxonomy (NCBI): domain Eukaryota; kingdom Metazoa; phylum Chordata; class Aves; order Charadriiformes; family Charadriidae; genus Charadrius; species Charadrius vociferus. The sequence continues at coordinate 2,533,598 of NW_009661373.1, read as the reverse complement.
TAACCTTTGTAGGCAGCTAAGCACTGCACAGCTTCTTACTCACCTCCCACCTGTGGGATGGGGAAGAGAATCAGAAGTGCAAAAATGTAAAAATACATGGGTCCAGATAAAGACAGTTTAATAGCTAAAAAAAGAGCTGCACGTGCATATAAAGCAAAATAAAAATTCATTCACTGCTTCCCATTGTCAGGCAGGTGTTTAGCCATTCCAGGAAAGCAGGGCTCCATCATTCATAATGTTTACTTGGGAAGACACATGTCATAGCTCTGAACATCTTCCCCCCTTCCCCTGTTTCCTCCTTCCCTGTAGCTTCTATAGCTGAGCACAGCATCACTTGGCATGGGATATCCCTTTGGTCCAATGGGGTCAGTTGTCCCAGCTGTGTCCACTCCCAACTTCTTGTGCACCGACAGCCTACTCACCAGTGGAGCAGTGTGGGAAACAGAAAAGGCCTTGATGCTGCGTAAGCACTGCTCATCAGTAACTAAACCATTGGTGTGTTATCAACATTTGGTCACAAATCCAAAACACACTGCCATATGAGCTACTATGAAGAAATTGAACTTTATCTCAACCCAAACCAGAACAGGCTGGAAAGATACAATTAATCAGAAAGACATGCTATGTTTGTATACATTAAAAATTCACATATACATACTTCACAATAATTTTCAAGTTGTTTGATAGCTCCATCTGTATTCCAGTCCAGCTTGCAGTGAGGTAATTCCAAGACCGATGCTGTTCCATTGTGTTACTGGAGCACTGAGACAAATCTAGAACATCTTCAGCTATAGGCTACATAGTCTGTGCTCTGTATTTCATGGCATAAGTCTCTGCCATGGTGGCATGGTACATATTTTTGCTGAGAAAAGTTCAATTTAATTTAATTCAAATCCCCTATTGTCTCTGATACATTTTCCTAGTTTGCTTGTACATATTCACCTGCCTGCTCTCTGTATGCTTCCTTTGAGTCCAGTGTTTAGCTTTCTTCTGTGAGCAAATAAATATAGTCTTCTATGCCACTCAGTCTTGAGCATTGTTCTACAGGTGACACAAGCGTTTATTTTAAAAGAGAGATGGGATGGCTGTAGATACACCCAAATAACAAGAAATAGTCACTGATTTTACTCAGTTTTGCTTCTGTACCTCTTACCTGCACCATTTTTTTGGAACCTGATACAGAAGCACATTACCTTCATTATGCTGCAAATTAATCCTTTCTTTGGTGATTGCCTATTTTAATAGAATTAATTTTGATGAAATGAAAAAAAAAAAAAAAACAAACACAACAACCCAAAACTACAGCTCTAACTTTCTCCCTTCACTATTTTTATGCCAAGTTCAATCTTTGTTTAATGTTGCTGATTTCAAATATGTGACAGTAAGTGTAAATTAGGTTTATTATTCTGAATAGCTATTTGGGACTGGAAAAACTACCACATGACTTTCAAAACCAGATCTAGAAGGAATAGATTGTTAAGCAAAATAGAAAGCAATTTACATATGTGCATGCAGTGAAGGCAGAAAGCCAAAGAGTTCTCTTTAGCTAGCTCTAAGTATAACCTTTAAATATGCTGAGATTGTATGGTGCAATATTAGATTTACTGTTATGTTCTAAGAAGTTTTTTCTGCATTCCTAAATTCCTCATGCAACAAACTGGTTTGATCCAAGAGACACAAATGTACATCTGAGAACTCTCTGTCTGATGAACTGGAGGGCTTCTCATGCAAAGTATCCAAATAATCAGAAATATAAATCACTGAAGTATATTCCTGCTCCCTGACAGGTAAAATCTGCAGCATGAGAGATCCTCTTAATTCAACATAATGAGGTCTTCCACATGCTACCTAACTCACATACAGGCTCTTAAAGCCACTTGCTCTCTGAGCATTTCCTGATACTAATCATCTAATCCAACCAGTAAAATCTGCTTAACTCCTTGGTGCCAGAGGGATAAACCTGCCAAGAGACTCAGACTCAAAGAAAAAAAAAAGGTCATCTCCCAGTTATGTGTCACAGAACCTAGTTGTTAGTTAACCAATACCAAATAGAACCTGCTACCCAAAGGTGATGTCTTGAGGTTCTCTGTACAATATACAGGAATGCTGAATGCCTCAGACATAGAACATAAAAATACTTTGTATGCTGATTGTGGAAACAATCTAGAACTATCCAAAGGGAAGACCTAAACACAGTGGTAGGTCTGCACTCTTATCTTTCTCCACATCTCAGAGGCTTGAATCAGGTCTACAAGGAGAGAATATCTGTTCACTTGCATACAAAATGCAGTTACTAACTGAAGGAGTTAAGCAAGGCTGCTTCTAAAGTGTCATTTCTGAGGAAAAAGGTCTCCATCAGTTGAAAGAAGCATATTTTCAAGGGAAAACTACAGAATTTTTCATACTCAGAAAAAAGAAAACAACCTCCCCCCAAAATCAACAACAACAACAACGAAAACATCATTAACCTAAAGTCACTCTACCTTCTTTACAGACATATTACCACTAGGGAGAAAGAATAAAAAAAAAATTAAAGAAAAAAAAGTAATTATAAGTCAACTCACATAGGTTCAGCTGCAAATTTGAGACACCCATGTCTAAACAAAGGCCAAGAATTCAGTGGCCTAGAAATAAGTGCCACTTGGTAGATCCTAGGTACGTTGCCTAGTCTCCTGTTTTCATTTCAGAAGGGCCAGAAATGTTCCATTGGTCCCTGCAACTACATATGGATAGGTACCTAAGCTTCCATTAGAGTCAACAGAGATCAGGATCATGATTTCTGGATGGTCACTGGAACAGGTTCCCCAGCGAAGTGGTCACAGAACCAAGCCTGTCAGAGTTCAAGGGGTGTCTGGATGACACTCTTGGTCATATGCTTCGGTTTTAGGTAGTTCAGCATTATGATCACTCAAGTGTCTGGCGTATTTCCTGGCCAAAACAGTGTCACAGTCTCCTTCTGAGACCTTCTCTCCTAGGTTTCCCTCTTGAGGAATGAAACTGTAAGATAAGAAAAGTCTGATATATTTCTGGGTTGGGAGATACAGATTGGAAGGTAGCAGGAGTACTCCCTTCGACAGACGCATACAGATGTTCTCCCACACTCATTAGTTCAGGCATAGTCTGGCTAATTCATGCTCAATAAATAGTATCAAATTGCTGGAGAATAGTATAAACTGTCTGAAGAATTTTGGCGTTATCAGTGTACTGATGATCTTCGTTCACTAAATTAAACAAGTAGATCCATAACCACTGGATCTTATAAAGCCTAGTTTCCATTGACTTTTATTTGTAGCTTAATGACTTTAAACTCTAAGAGCATGTGAGGTATGAATGAAGCTTTTTTTTTTTTTTTTTATTTTATTTCTGGAACTCATTTATTGAGTTCCTCGCCACAGCAAAATGTCTTATGTTATTAGGTGTAAGAACATATTAGCTTTTTTCACAGGTAGAACATTAACCTGGTATGTCCATTTATTCATCCTCTGGTTTTAATTGTCTTTTATATTTCTGAAGGCAGCCAACACTGTATAAGCAGATGAAACTTTTATCATAGGAATCCTTGCCAAAACAAACTAATAACATTAGCTGTACTTACAGCTGCCTGTTACAGTAGGTTAACATAAGTGTGTGGAAATTTTAATAACTGTTGGAATTTCCTTCTGATTTGCATGTATATGCATGGATTTATGTGTGCATATTAAGACCTTTCTGCGTGCCAGAAAGCCTTCAATGTCACCAACAGTTACGGGAAGACTTTTCTGTCTGACTTGTGCCATACAAACTCTCCAAGGGAATGTACTGTTTTAGCCTTAGAACATTGAGAGTGTGCTGCAGAGTTAAGGTAGTGACTGCTTAAGGTGTTCCAAGGACTGATTTACAGTTTCAGCATACTCTTAAGAAGAGTAGAATACTGCGTTATCATTAGGGTTACGGGAAGACTTTTCTGTCTGACTTGTGCCATACAAACTCTCCAAGGGAATGTACTGTTTTAGCCTTAGAACATTGAGAGTGTGCTGCAGAGTTAAGGTAGTGACTGCTTAAGGTGTTCCAAGGACTGATTTACAGTTTCAGCATACTCTTAAGAAGAGTAGAATACTGCGTTATCATTAGGGTTGCTGAACCACAAAAAAAAAAAAAAAAAAAAAAAAAAAAAAAAAAAAAAAAATCAAACTAGATTAAGATCATTTGCAGATATAATGCCTTATTAATAACACTTAAAATAGTCAACACCGGTATAAATACTTGTAAGAGACAAGAGCCGCAGAAAGGAAAGAAAATCTGCTTAATGTATTTTCAGGAAGTAAGTACTTATCAGATATCTCTCAGTCTTCCTTGTTCTAATGAGTTGCTGGGTTCCTCCTAAGGAATTGGGATTTCCATCCACATCTCAGTTTGAACTATTTATTAATATTCATCAATAAAATCATTCATAGGAGAGAGTCTATTGAAGAGCTGCTGTCATAGAACACATTCAGGATCACTTCTCAGAAAGTGCTTTCAAGTAGAATTGAATCTTAAATCATATCTTTCTCTCATTTATTTTTGGAAGAGTCTGTTAATTTCTTACAGCCTATACTCCCTTTGAATTCTTCTAGTAGGTCACCAAAATGTAGTCTTTCATCTAAAATTATTTCCTCTATTTTCTCCTTATCTTGGAGATAGTTGTACCACTTTCTTAGCTAAAGTAGATATTGGTTTACATCTTTAGGAAAAAAGATGTCTTTTTGTTAGAACAAGAAGTGCAGACACCTGCACTTAAATGGCTAACAAGTAACCTGTATTTTAAAGAAGTGTAAAACATTTTTTTTTCCCTTTGGTGACTGCTTGCTGCATTTCAGTATGAAATGTATCTTGCACTGAACTATACTGTAAAGCAAAATATATCTTTTCTATATAAACACTAAATAACATAAATGTTACTAGTTCATAACTAGCTTCTGACTGAGTCAGAATTGCTAAATAAAATGGGACCAGAGACTGCTCTTTGGCCATAAGTTAAGTGGCACCTTCTGGCCACATTTGCACTATGAAAGCTCTGGGTCATTCCTGTGGCTCCTCTGGTGCTCTCCAGGCCTAATATGTAGTATTGTTTGACACATCTGTCTTTTTTTTCCAACTCGAAGTGTGTGAGATAAAGTGAACTTTCTGCTTGTCAGAATGGTGTTTGGACAACATGAATTTTTTGGGTTGTGTTGTACTTCTTTAGGATGTGTCATGAAAATATGTGGCGGTGGTTGTAACAGTTTTGGAGCACTGTATGGGATGGAGTAGCTAACTCTGGTGCCGTGTTAGAAATAGCACCTCTCCTTTGCTTTGACTGTCCTTTGAACCGTTGTCCCAGAAGTCTTAGTGACACAGCTACATGTGCCAAGGCGCTTCCTATCACGTAAAAATACAAAAAAATCATTAATTTAGTAGTTAAGTTTTTCCACTAGCTCTGTGTTATTTAGCAGAATGGGCAGAGCTTTTGTTGACAGACAAAGATGTGAGTTAGCCACTCTAGTATTATAATCAGAATGCTATGATTGATATCCAGACTCTTCCTTGTACGTGTACAATAACGCTGACTATATGTAAAGTCTTGACCTGATAACATTTTGGGAGTGGGCCACTTACTTTTTTAAAGAGGAAAAAAAATAAAACAGAGACACAAATTCAAACATAAAACAAAAATAATTAAAAAAATACAAAGAAAGGAATATACTAGATTTCTTATCTAGGCTTTTACTTTTCTTGAAGGTGTTTCTTTGCAGGGCATCAAACTCTTGCTATGTAACATGTTACAAGAATGCAGCTGGCATCATCATCATAGCTGTAAATAAGTATTAAAAAATTTCTGGATTTTGCACAGTATAGAAAACAAGATTATAATCCATTCCATTATTATTTTTAGAAATCTTCTGAAGATTTCTGAAGCAACCTGGTCTAGTGGGAGGTGTCCCTGCTCATGGCAGGGAGGTTGGAAATCAATCATCTTCAAGGTCCTTTCCAACCTAAACCATTATATGATTCTATGATTCTATGAATTGGAAGCAATACTTCATGATGACAATTGTACAAATATTCTTGTCAGTGACCTCAGTGACTTTTAAAACCCATACTTCTGGAAGAATTAAATCAATGATTTCAGTTTTATGAAGATTTTTAGATTTTTTTTTTTTCCCTCCTTTTTTTTTTTTTTGTGAAACAGTATTAAACAAGATAAGGGTTTTTTGTTTTTTGGTTTTTTTTTTTTCTTAGTAGATAATTGTAACAACAGTAGAAAAACAGATTTTCAGAAGTTTGTCAGAGGTAATTGTCCAAAGGCTGGGCAGTTCTATCTCAGCAGTTCTTTTTTTAATATGGCATTAAGTGACTGACAATGAGGATTTGAGGATTGCATTTCCTGTCACAACAAACTAATTTCATCTTTTTTTTTTTTTTTTTTTAACATTTGTAAAGGTTCTATAGCTTGCTTCTCACCCAGAATTCTTCTTGCACTTCTTGAAAAATTGATTAACACTAAGAATGGGGTGAAAAAAATCAAAATGTGAATCATGTTGTGACAGATAAATGTATGCCTTTACAACAAAGGGAGGCTATTACAGAGTATCTGTTTTGCTCACCATTTTCTGGATATTCTCTGCATGATGTAGCTTGCTGTAAGATGGCAAAGTCTGTTTGCTTTATCCTGTTTGTTAAAATGTGGATCAAAGTAATCCCTCTGGAGTAAGAAGATATTTTGCCTGCCCTGAAAGTAAAAATCTTGCCTAGAGAAGAACATATTAAAGAGTGTAGGCAATGAGAGATACTTCAAACATGCTTGAGGAATGGGTCCATGTGAACCTCATGAAGATCAACAAGGACACATGCAAGATCCTGCGCCTGAGTCACAGCAATCCCTAATGTCAATACAGACTGCAGGATTAATTGACTGAGAGCAGTCCTGAGGAGAAGGACTTGAGGTACTGATAGACAGAAGTTTGACATGAGCTAGCAAAGTGCACTTTCAGCCCAGGAAGCCAGTCGTATCCTGTGCTGCGTCAAAAGAAGCATGGTCAAAAGGTCCAGGCAGTGATTCTGCCCATCTGCTCTGCTCTGGTGAGACCCCACCAGGACTACTGCATCCAGATCAGCAAGCCTCAGCACAAGACTTGTTAGAGCAGATCCAGAGGAGGGCCACAAAAATGATCAGAAAGCTGGAACACCTGTCCTCTGAAAAAAGGCTGAGAGAATTGGGGTTGTCTAGCCTTGAGAAGAGAAGACTCTGGGGAGAAGTGATTACTACCTTCCAATACTTAACAAGGGCTTGTAAGAAATATGGAGAGCTTGTATTGACAGGACAAGGGGCAATGGTTTGAAATAGAAAGAGGGTAGATTTAGATTGGCTATAAGGAAGAAATGTTTTCCGATGAGGATGGTGAGACACTGGAAGAGGTTGCCCTGAGAAGCTGCGGATGTCCCATCATTGGAATTGTTCAAGGTTAGTTAGGATGGGGCTTTGGGCATCCCGATCTAGTGAAAGATGTCATGGCAGAAGGTTTGGACAAGATGACGTTTAATAGTCCCTTCCAACCAAAATAATTTAATGATTCTATGATTCTGTGATTCTATTTGGTGAAGAGAAAGATGCTTTTATTCCTCTAACAAATTTCTCCCTTTCCCCTCTAATCACTTTCTGTAATACTCGCCTAAGAATGGTTTCAGCTGAGGAGTTTGTGTCCATTTGAAATCATAAAGTGTTAAAGCATATGTGGGATAGTTAAAATACAGATAATCCTTGTTGTGTAAGCAGACAGCAAAACTGCTATTCCACAGCCGAAGCTCCTCAATGTATCTACTTTAGCTTTTGATGTCATTGACATTCACCACACAAACTGGCCAACTTATTTATTATTGTCAGTTATGGGCGTGTGTCAGTCACTATGACAATCCTATAATGATATTTTTGTCTTGTATACAGTTTTAATATAGATAAAAGCTCCCTTTAGGAGTTTTGTAACTATTTAAATTTGGGGAATAAATTTATGTAGAAACACTTTTTGCCCCCTAAATGTGTGTTTGGGGCTGTGGTTTCAGTTGGGATAAAGTTAACTTTTTTATGAGCAGTTGGCATAGAGCTAGGTTTTGAATTTGGAATGAGAAATGTGTTTGACAGCACACTGGTGCTTTTAGTTGTTGCTAAGCTTTCTCAAGGCTTTTTCTGTTCCTCACTCTGCCCTGCCAGTGAGCTGGCTAGGAGGGCACAAGAAGTTGGGAAGAGGTACAGATGGGATAGCTGACCCCAGCTGACCAATGAGCTATTCCCTAACATGTGATGTTTTGCTCAGTATATAAAATTGGGGGGAAAAGAAGAAAAGGGGGGATGTTTGGGGTTATGGTGTTTTGTCTTCCCAAGTAACTGTTACACATGATGGAGCCCTGCTTTCCTGGTGATGGTTGAACACCTGTCTGCTGATGGGAAGCAGTGAAAGAATTTCTTGTTTTCCTTTGCTTGCGTGTACAGCTCTTGATCTATATTATTAAATTGTCTTTATCTCAACCCATGAGTTTTTTCCTCACTTTTATTTTTCTGATTCTCTTCCCCATCCCTCTGTGAGGTGAGTGAGCAAGCAGTTGTGTGGTTCTAGCTGCTGACTGGGGTTAAACCACGACAGTTTGTCTATCCATGAAGAAAACAATTTTGACCCTAGCGTTATTCTGATTTCTAGCCATAGTAAAGCACCTATTTTGATCATGACATTTCAAAGTAGGTCCAATCTCTTGGCACTTTTAGAAGAGATTTCCTTCCAACAACCAGTAAAAAAGTTCACAGAAAATATTTCTATAACTTACCTACCGAATAGATGAACTGGAATTCATGCAGTTACGTTTCACTAGTGTATGTTCATAGAACTTGTTTAAGTGTTGTCGTCAACCAGCCTAAGTAATAGTCTTGCAGTTGCACAGAAGACAGTTTTCCTTGCTGCATGAAAATCTAGTTCTGGCACACGATCAATAATAAAAGTTCTAGAAAGCAGTACTGTTTCTGAAACTTCATATGCTGTTACGCTAACATAACATACTAAAATTACATCAATTACATTTTATTGGTTTCCTTCTGCAGAAAATTACATGCTTACTCTACCAATACACCTTACTTAAGAATTCAAAAAACTTCTCAATGAATATGTGCAACTGCATTTAATTAGATGCAAATGCATTGCCTTGATTTAAGGCATAATCACTGTACAATGTCACTTTTACAGAACCAGGCAATACTGTAACATAAATTTTCTAGTATATGTGAATACGCATTTCCTAGGTGAGTAAAGATGCGTGTGTGTGTGTAAACATGTAAACGAACATACTTAAGAATCTAGATACATTTCTAAAACCTATTTGGTTAAAGATCCAGAGGTATAATCTTGTAGCAATACATATTTTTTGTATTGCTCTTAATATCAATGATTAGAAGACAGAATTTTCAATGCAGAAGTGTAACAGTCAGTCAGATCAGCGTTGTCTCAACATTGTCATCAGAGACTAGGCCACCAAAATCTGGACTAACATCTTGACATGAGTTTGCAGAGGCTCGCTGAGCTGGCTGTCATGAGACTTAGAGAAAGGACTGTGGTGTGACCATTGTACAGAGGTACGGACCATATGCTACTGTACTATTGTACAGAGGTACGAACCACATGCTACTGGAGCAGCAAAGCGAAGAACTGCTGTCGAAGAAGACCGCACTGGCTGTGCCAGCATCGATGAAGTAATCTTGAACCTCAGTTGAACTTTTCTCATTATAATATCATTATAATATAAAAATAGACCTCTTGGTAAGAAGCTACCTGACTCCGAAGCTGACCACACCTCAGATGCTCCTCTCTGAGCACGCGTGGAAGCCTTACTCCAGACAGGTGGAGACTGGCTCATTCACACGGGACAGAGGTGGAGTGGAGGTGGGTCCAAGGAGGAGCAAGGTGTGCTACCTCGCATAAAAAATGGTTCCTCAATAACTGAATTTCTGAAGATCTTCCCCACTGAAAGACCACGACGTTCAAAGAAGAAGCAGTGGAACGGTTTCTGGATTCGGGACCATCGGGACGCCTGTGGACCCATGGTGGTAGCTGTAATCCTCTTTCCCCCCTTTTTACTTCATCTTTCCTATTCTTCCTTCTTTCTATCACAAGCCACTTTATGGGCAAAACCAATAAAGTGATTGTGTGTTGAAAGCATAACTCCCTGGGCCTGATCCCATTTCTTTTTGCGCTTCGAGATGACAGCTGAAATGAACCATCACGCGTCCACCGAGGAGTGGACTGTGACAAGAAGTCAGGATAAGTTTCTCTTCTATGGATTCCTTTTCTTTTTAATTTTCTGTTTTCCCTTACTCTTATTCACTTTCCCCTTCTCTGCCATAATCACTATAGTAGCTGAGAATCACATTGGTTCTGTCATACATATAGTCTTGTTCTCTCCCTGTTGACAAAATATATGCAGTGTAATGCACTAGATTTAAAAAAAAAAAAAAAAAGACATATACTTTATGTTTGTTTATATTACAGGAGGCAAGATCACTCTGAGGTGGAAAGGTTTTTTATGATGATCTTCATTTACTTAGAGTCTTTATGCTACTTAATACATCAGAGTAAAATCCAAGAAGATATTGCATACATGGATAATATTTTCCGATTTCGTATAATGCTGTCTTATGTCAACAAAAAAAACCAACAACACAAAACCAACAAAAAATTGAAACAACAAAAAAACCCTAAACCCCATACTGCTAGTTTCCTTCACCCTTGCCGCTTTAGTTAGTTCTAAGAATTAGTCTAGACTATTGAGTTTCTTGAAGATGAAGAAAAAGGTCTTGAAATTATTTTAATATCTTTATCATATTTAGACAGCAGACAGTAAGTATGAAACAATCCCTGTATGCACCTATTTTGTCAGGTTCCAATTATTTATTTCTTTAGTCCTTTGACTGTGAGTTTCACTACCCTTGGCATTCATACATACTTACTACAAAATATAATAGGGAAGTATATATAAATACACAAAGCAAATTATACCTTAGCAATGTTACTAAAAGCATGAAAATAAACAACAGTTCCAAGAAAGTTCAAACAAATGCAAAATGTTAAGCAGTTCTAAGATGGATCTAAGATATGTACTATACTTACAACCCAAGTATATCAGAAACAAGAGGAACAGATGGTTAGATGTGTTGTGTTTGGGTATAGGAACCCAAGTAGTATTAACCTCCTTTTATTACATTAAACAATGTTCATATCATTATTTAACAATATATGATATATAGGATCCTTAATAAAGTAGGAATACTGTAATCTACTAGTTATTATAGCTTCAACAACACATACATCATAGTTATATCATGTTTACTGAATCTCATATTTTGCTATCAAAAAAACCTATTGATTTATAACATTGTGACTTGCATATTCACACTACGTTATTTAAACTGTGTCGTGTTAACTTCTTTTCTGTTACAAATACTGGTTTTGTATTGTTAATGCAATTAAAACAGGAAAAAAAAAAAAAAGTAACTTGAATTGATATCAGTACTTGTCCTCTTCTAGAATACCCTGTTCTGTAGTTAGGGGAAAACTAGTAACTCATACATCCCATTTGTTCCTAGTAAAAGTTAAACTTGTCTTCATTTTTTCAAACATTACCTTCTGGAATACTTACTTTTCCTTTAATCATGATCTAGCCAAAGAGTACTTGAGACAAGAGTACAAATCAGAACTTCTTGAGTATTAATACTTCTAGTTAGTTATATCAGAACTTGCTATGTTGCATCTAAATAGTGGCAAAAGTGCAAATAGCTGACTGTAACCAAAGAGGGAATGGAATGGGATTATCTCTTGCAGGTAGGGATCTTAAAGTAAAGACTGACCTACTATGTACAACTCTTCAAAATATTCTCCTCTTCTTACAAGCTTATTCTTGTGTTATACCTATTTATCATCTTTGGAAAGATCTTGTCAAGATTCAGGACTAGGTAATTAAAGTAATATACTCATATGTGGTAAAAAAAGAGACATAATTTTCTGTCTTCTGCAGTACTCTGGCAGTTAGACCTGTGTTATCTCATTAATTAATTAATTAGGTATATATTAAGTAGCATCAAATTTAAAATTGATCATTTAACACTGCAGTTAAAAAGTCTGTAGTAGAAGCACACTTTCCATTAGAACTTACCGTATGTTTCTCTGAAAACTGATAACATTCATTACTCTGTTTTCTTGCTGCGTCACCCATGTAAGAAAACATTAGTTTATGATTTTAATGCTTAATTGTTTGGAAAGATTCAGGAAGATGAGAATGAATATCTTTCCAAAATTTGTTGAAATAAGTCAATCAAGCCTGTAGCACACTAATACTATTTCAAGTTGACATCCACACTAGATTTAGACTCTTATAGGGTACACTATTTCTTTTCAATTAGAAGAGCTTGAAGGTTGCCTTTGATTCACTTCTTTATAATCATGTTCAAAAATAGAACATTAGATACTGGATTGTACACAGTTAGAATTAATTTATGCATTGTGAGTTTCTTCAGAGGTAACTGAACTATTACATGCTTGGTTGTATCTTCTTTGTTGATGTCATTGTTCTTTTTCTCAAATAGAATGTCAGAGGATGCAACAATTTACCAGAAAGTTTGTGAAAAGCCGTATCTCACCAAAACATACTAGTAATTGTGAATTGAGATAGAATTAATCTCTATGCTTAGACTGTTATGGCTAAAATAAACAGAAAAATATTAGGAAAAAAATTAAAGCATATAAATAAGTTGGGACAAATCGCTAAGCATATAGTTATTCTGTGAAATCTCATCTTAAAATAGAGTGAATGCTGTTACAAAAATGGTGTGGCCAGCTCAAGCAAGAGACAAAATGTTCTTCAGATTTATTCTGTGAATACCCAGCCAACATCCAAAATGCAGCTACACACATTCTCAAAGTCCAACTTAAGAAAAATAAAAAAATAAAAAAAATAAAAAAAAGGAATTAATTTATCAATACACACGCAATGACCTCTTTAATATTTTGAGGTTTAAATGAACAAAAATTTCAACACGACAATTCATTTTTTAATATTTTATATAGTTTTATTTTGTAAAATATCCCAATGAAAACATCAACACCACTCAGGAAAACTGTGATCACTGAGAGGGACACAGAAAACTGAAAATTGTTCTCTTAGAGTAAAAACTATCCAGCATCTCACAGGCAGGCCTAAAGCAGCAGAATAGCAAGCACTACATTACCTGAAAGTGCAAAAGCTGATACACCATTGCTATAACAAATGATCCAGTTTTAAAAGCACTTTCAAAAACAGGCAAATACATTTTTTTTCTTTCTCCTTAGTTCCTGTGTTTGAACAACAGGTATCTGAGGGCTTGTTTGGACCCAAAAAATAGATGTCTCTTTCTTAACAACCATTTATTTCAAAATATGTGACTTATAAGTCAAAGGTTTGGATTTTTTTTCCTTAGCTTTTAAAAAGAAATTATTTGAAACATCCCTGATATTTCAACTGGGTGTTGCTTATTTTAAATGCTTTGTCTCAGACACATGTCAAATCTGACAGGTTCAGATGTGCTGTGCTTTTTACATAGCAGATAATTTACAAGAAATCCTATTCAGTAAATATAACTTGAAAGAACCTGAATGCATCGTAAGTAAAATGTCCTTACGTAGAAAGTACACACTCAAAATAAAATTTTACTTAACTGAGCCATGCACTCCTAAACACATTATTGTTTTATACTATTACACATAGACAAACATAGTTTCTTTGAGCCCTTTCATACATTAAAGACATTTTATCTGGCATCACATAAATTCTTCAACTTTTATGCATACAGGAAAGGGTAATGTCTGGAAGGGGGGAGAAAAAACAACAATAGAATAAATGTCCAGTTATTTATATCATAAATGTGTCTTAATGGATGTGCCACCACTGAGATATGCACGTAAAGGGGATAGTGCTGTTCACTGATTAAAATCAGTAAAAACATATTCCCTGAGATTTTCAAGGAATGTACATTTTAAGTGTGACTGATTAAATCAATTCCCTCTTACAGAAATTGGTTTCCACATCAGCAACCCAGTCCTGTTATGGTTTTGATGAGTCAAAAGAGTCAGGAGCTAGGAAAATCTCTTCAGCTGGATAAAATGCCCCTGTCCTTTATTCATAGTTTCAGTACAAAGAAACAGGGAGTATCATTGCTGAAGTTCTACTGTTCTGTAGTTAAGATGAAGTGAAGAAATACTTTTTGACTCCTACCATACCTCTAAAGTAGCAGAAGTAAAGTGCTAACATTTAAGCTTGCTGAAAGGTTGCTTATCTGCACGTAAATTCTGTGCCTGAAAGACCTTTTATCCTTCTGCAACTGTCAGGATAGTCCCTTTGAAACTTTAAGTTAGATTTCTGAATCTGATAGCAGATGTAAAGTTGCTGCACCCATGTCCTCAGGTTCAGCAAGTGCAATGCTGACTACGTATTCCCAATAGACACGTATGGATGCACAAAAAACATGCCCACATGATTGGCCACATGGATTAACACAGGCAGAGGACAGTGTCTTACTAACACCCCCATAAATACATAGCACTCAAAGAACATGAACAGCATGGTTGGACTGATCCTGTTCCTGCTTTCCAGCTGATCAAGGTTGGAATCTGCTAGGGGAATATATCCACACAATATGGAGCACATTCATGGATCTACACAGTATCTGGTCCCAAGATGCTCTAGTCTGCCACACGTGAGCACCATACGTTTACAATTCCACTGCAGTTGCCACTGCTTAGACCTCTTAAGTTATATGTTATTTGTTCCAGCTTGAAGTTCATTAGCATTAACATTTTTCCATTTAGAATAGAGTATATATCCACACAGAAGACAGTAATGTAATTTAATAAAAATATAGATTGCATAGGGCTCATTGAAACAAGCATGCTAAGCAGCAACATGTACACTCAGACAGCCCCTTTTATACCTTTCTCCCTCCATTTTCCCAAGCTTGTTCATCCCCAATCCACCTTAATCTCTCCCTTTCCTTGTCTTCACTCTTTGCCCTAAACATCCCATAAGTCTTCCACATTCCCACAATGTCCTTAAAATATTCCCCAGTAAATTTTACACAATTCTCAAATGTTCTTCCTCCTGTATACCATAAATCTGAAGCTCTTGTAGACAGTAATCTCTCTAGTCTGCAAGGAGATCTGGGAAGAGGATCTTTTTGGTTGACTAATCCTGTGGGGTCTCACATCAGGGACAATAATCTTGTTGTTCTTCTTTTGAGTCTTCAAGCAGCTGATTCTATATGTTCCATTTGCCTCAATTAGGTTACTAAGGTTTCTCCACCTGTCATTTTTTATCTAACCTTTACTGGGTCTTTGTAATTTTTTTTTTTCCTTTAGTAATGTATCCTAATTAAGGATTAGCCTTAATCTACAATAATTCTGGGGTTTAACTAAACAAAATTAAACCAACCAGCCAACAATCAAATGAAAGAAAATCTTTGTGAAAGAAACTCCTCAATACAGAAAGAGCCTCTGAGGACTTCATGCATCCGTAATCTACATTAGCTGTCCTTTCAGGCTCCTACTTTGCCTACTAATCTTTGGCAGATTAGGTTTATTTTGATGTTACAATCCCTCAATCACCCTTTGTTAAAGTGCTGAGTTTTACAACCTTGGCGTGGGTCCAAAAGGGAAGTTAATGCCACAGAATTGTCTGATCTGTATTCTGCAAATTTGGGGAACTACCCACCTGAGGTGCAAGACTTTATTAACTAAACATAGATATTTAATTTAGGATGTGATGAACTGTGCTGTGAAAGATGGCTGAATGCATATCATCCTAAAGTAAATGTTCACATTTGTTTGGAAGATTTTTTTCCCAGAAGTGTCCCTTTCTCTCCACTGATTAGGAAGGTGGCAAAACACAATTCAGCTGCTGAAATATAGATGTCTAGTGCTGTTTCGGATGCTATACAGTAGCTGAGAAAACTACATGGGGTTGGAAGAGATGACAGACCCTGAGGAAGACCCACAGCCCCTGAAACATAGAGTTCCTAGGGTTTGGAAATTTGAACATCTCAAATTACACTAGACATCTCTGAATAGGCAATTAGAGCCTACCTTTACTCTTCTGGATTCCCATACTGAGATGTGATGAATACCCATCCTACAGTCTTACATAAAACATCAATAAGGAATTCAGTAAGCTATCAAAGGGCAATTTCTATGTTAGTTTTTATTTTGGATCATGTACAAGTTCAACATAATGCCACTTTTGACAGGGTACTGCGGAGAGACAAGGCTAACTGGCAAAGTAGCAGCTCTGCTAAGAAGGATCTTGAAATCTTGGTGGACAATAGGTTAAACAGGAGTCAATGGTGTGCCTTAGTGGTTCTGAAGGTACAGCATATCAGGCTGTATCAGTAGAACAAGGGAATTGAGTATTCCCCCTTATTTGGCACTCATCAAGAATACTGCATCCAATTTTGGGTTTACCAATACAAGAAGGATGTTGATCAACTGGACTGAGTTCCTGGAAAACCACCCAGATAGTTAGGGGCTGAAGCACTTGCACTGTGAGGAAATGCTAAGGGGCAAGGTTTGTTTAAACTGGAGAAGGGAAGGCTTTGAGAGAAGGTAAGAGCAGTTTCCCAGGCTGTAAAGAAGATTACTGACAGTGCCAGTCTCTTTACTGAAATGCGTGGTGGGAGAACAAGAGGCAGTGGCCATAAATTGAAAAAGTTGTGACTGGATGTAATGAAAACAAAATCAGTGTGAAGATAATTAAGCACTGGAAAAAGAAAGAGGGTGGTTGAGGCTGGGAGTGTAGGTGGGAGAAAGTGTTGTTTTAATTTTTTTGTTTTGATTTATTTTAATTGGCAATAATTTCAATTAATTTTCCCCAATTTAAGCCTGTTTTGCCTGTGAAAGTAATTAGTAAGCAATCTCCCTGTCTATCTCGACCCATGAGCTTTTTCATCTTATTTTCTCCCCCTTTTCTACTGAGGTGGGGGGAGTAATTAAATGGCTGGGTGGGGGTCTGGCAGCTGTTCAAGGCTAACCCACCACATTAGGTTACATAATTAGAATACAGCAGTCTATTTTTCTTATCCCTGCTCATTACTATATTAGATGCTTTGCTATACTGAGTTATAGAAAAAAAAAAAACAAAAAAAAAACCCAAAAAGAAAACAACCCACAGAAGAATAAGACCTTTAACCACCAAAGTGTTTAGGTGAGGTTTTCTGTATCTTTCTTAGACACATGCATTCATTCTGATTTGTGTTTCATGGCTTGAAAGGCTACTTTAAACATATTTTAATGAACTTTAATAAATTTTCCTCCAAATCTTTCTATTTAATTGCATCATATTTATCTCTCACCTGAGACAAAATTAGCACATTCAAGCAGTGTCTTTTCTTCAGGACAAACTATCCATGATTCCTGAAAACACATCAATCCCTGAACAATGAAAACTGAATGCTTTATTGGGAGAGTGCCATTCTGAACTGTTGCCCATGTCTAAACTATATGATATTGAAGAGAAATAGACTGTTCCTTTACCTGATGGCTAGCTTATAACATTTTCAGTTGTAACGTTACATGTCAGGGAAGTAATCACTTCCATCACCATGTTATGTTGAGAAACTGAAAATAATAATACTGGCAACACTTTGCATGCTTTTGGTGCTAAAGTAGGGTGTTTTATTTTCCTTTTTACACACTGTGTGTAGACTGACTGAGTAGTGGGAATCCTTGTTGGTGTAGAAAGGTAGATTCCCTGAGTGCTTTCAAAATTTGAACTAGGAACAGATGATACTACCTCATTATTTCAGCTATTGCAAATTTATATGACTTAGCCTTTGGATTTCAACAGGGCTATTTTGCCTAGTGATTTGTGCTAACCCATCACAAAACCGTAACTCTGCCAGACTTGTCAAGACTATAAAAATTAAGAATTCTGAAGATCTTCAGAGAAATAATTTTTCCCCTGAGAAAAGTGTACAGAGTAACATAACAAGAATAAGCAGAAAAATTGAGGTTTATACTACTGGGAATTTTTATTAGTGGAAAGCATTAAAGAGTGCTTTACTCTCCATATAGAATCCTTCAAATACTGGATTCAATTCAGTAAATTTTAACTGTCTAAAATGTATTTCATGAACATAATTAGAGATCCAGGTTGCTGTTGTAGTCACTTGGTGAAATAGGTAACCACAGGAAGAAGTATAATTCGTCTTTCTTTGCACAGAATGACTTACTTCTACTTTAACATTTAACAGACACCTGGAAGGGGTTCTGAGTTCACCCCCCCTAATGTGACCCTTAGCAATGTTTCCTGCATGCAGACACTATCTCTGGGCCCTGGTGTCCATGCGAAGGAACCACCAAGGCGGAGTGAATGCATTGTATTCTTATTTTTTTTTTGACTGATAACCAAAAAAACTAAGCACTGAATAAAGTTAGATATAGCTACCTCCTCCCACTGATCACAAAGAAACACTAGTTGGGTATTTTAAATTAGACACACAATATCATACAGTGGAAGTGAGATGGCATGCTGGAAAAAATTGAAGAGGTTAAGTAAAGGAGAGGTTAAAGATAATTGTAATTTCTGTATTTTCATTTGTTATTATTTGAAGTAATTTCAACACCTTTTTTTTTTTTTTTTCTAAAAAGGAAAGAAAAAAATTGGAAAGAAAAGAGCACAATGTAGTTGATGTTTGAATGCAAAGTCTTACTTACTTTCACAGTACAGTTGCTAGAACTATGCTTCGTCGAGACAGGAAATTATTAAAATAACAAAACAAAATAAAACCAACCAATCAACCAAAAAAAAAAAAAAAACAAACAACAAATCAAACAAATAAAATACCCCCAAAACAACAGTGGTAATGAAAGAAGTCAGGTGACAAGGAGATTTAACAAAACATGAATTTGGCAGTGGCATGGTGTCATAGTTAAGACCAAATTACAGTGCAGAAACTATATGGACTTGGTTACTAAAGCATTTTAGTCACAGATTTCTGCAATTTTATGAATTACATGACTTCCTTGTTCAACAGAAGAGACGATGTTGTCCAGAAGTTGGATGGGTCATCGCAGAGGTTCCATCCATGCTGTGTGTCATCTTGGGCTAGGGCCTGGGCTGCCTGGAGTTCTGTCCCTGAGTGACCCTGGGAACCATCAGTTACAGAACTGGGCAGAGGATCCCTGTTTCTTGAATGTCCTTTTCAGAGTCACTTAGTGCCTAACAACTAGCTGTCACTGGTGCTCGTGGTATGCTGCTCTGGAAGATACTGGACATGTTCACACTTTTCGGAGTGATTGACACATTTGTATTTTCACAACCAATATTTAGCAGGCTGTTTATTATCCTTATTACTAAGCTATTCACTTATCCTATAGGTCTAACTAAAGTTATGGTAACACTGTTGTCAACTAGGTTTAGTTTATGTTATCTGCACACAGTGTATGACTGAAGAATAGCAAGCAGAACACATATGTATAAATACACATTACATAAAAAGAAAAGACAACCACAGATTTTCCAGCTTAATTTGATCTCAGTATAATACAAAATTTTAGAACAAATAATAAAAGAAAGATTAACTATCAACAAGTAAACAGAAAATGTAACCAAATTTAAGATCTATTTATAGAAAAAGCTCCTCATGTTTGAAGAAGAATTTAAATAAAAGAGGACAACAAGTAATTCTAGTAATTATGAGTCACAGTGTTAACAAAAGATTGCATTAAATATCTTTGCTATGTGTTCCAACACAAAAGTTCTGGATGTGGAATATTAACCAATGGGTTTGTGTGGGTGCCCTTCTCTCAGTATGTTTGTAGAAAATATAGTTCAGATTATTTTTGTTGGAGACAGAGAAGCATGAATATTATTGCAAAAGCAATTAGTGACATTTTATGTGAAAAATCACATATGTCCTAATCACTCCTTTCAAAGAAAAAGTAATTGATATTGGAGAATGGATAGAATACCTTAAAGTAATATGTAGGAATAGATAGCCCATCTTATTGGACAAGACTAAAACACTCAGCCTATTTATGTCAGAAAAATAAAGGAGGGCACTTGTGATTACTATCCATGGATACATCAGTGGGTGAAAGCTGTAGCAGCAATGCTTATAGAAAGTGCTGGTTCAAGAAAAATAGATTTAATCTACCCTCAAACATATGTACAGATGTAATTCAAAAAGAGTTCCCAGCCATTAATGTTATTCTGCAATAAACCTATTGGAGATAAGAAGTCTATCTAGTAAGAGTTTGATAAATTTATGGAGAGGTGTGTTTGGTTTTTTTTTTCATAAATAAATAATAAATTTTGCCAGGCTGACCCTTCAGTTTAGGAAAGCCAAAGCCGACCTGGATCTGAATCTGGCAAGGAATGAGAAGGGCAACAAGAAAGGATTCTACAAGTAGATAAACAGCAAAAGGAAGACTAGCAAAAATGGGGCAGGGGACCTGGTGACAAATTACATGGAAAAGGCAGAAGTACTCAATGCCTTTTTTTTCTTAGTCTTTACTTGAAAGACTGATCTGCAGCAATTCCAGGTCTCTGACACTAGGTGAGGAAGTCTGAACAAGGAAGACTTGCCTTCAGAGAAGGAGGACTAGATTATGAAGCACTTGAATAAACTGGTTTACGTAAATTCAGAGGGCCTGATGGGTTGCACCCATGAGTGTTGAGGGATCTGGCTGATGTCTCAGTGAGGCCACTCTCATTTATCTTTGAAAGATCATGGCATGGCATGAAGAGGTTCCTGAAGACTGGAAGAGAGTAGATATCACTCCTGTCATTGAGAGGGGTAAGAAGGAATATCCAGGGAACTACAGGGCAGTTAGCCAGTTCATGAAAAGGTGAAAATCCTCCTGGAAAGCATTCCCAAACACATGAATAACAGGAAGGTAGCTGGGAGTAGTCAGCATGGATTTATGAAGGGGAAGTCATGCTTTACTGAACTGTTAGTCTTCTACTGTAAGGTGACTATCTTGGTGGATGAGAGTATAGCAGTGAATGTTGTTTACCTTGACGTTAGAAAGGCTTTTGACACTGTCTCCCATAACACCATCATGGGCAAGATTAAAAAGTACAGATTAGATAAGTGAACAGTAAATTGGCTTGAACAGTGGCTGAATGGCTGGGCCCAGAGGGTTTTGATCAGTGACACAAAGTCTAGTTGGTAGCAAGTCACTAGTAGTGTGCCTGAGGGACAAATAATGGAGCCAATATTGTTCAACATCTTCATTAAGGGCCAGGATAATAGGACAGAGCACACCTGCAGCAAGTACTCACATGATACAAAACTGGGAGGATTGGCTGACAGACTAGATGCTTCTGAGGAACCTTGACAGGCTGGAGAAGGGGGCAACAGGAACCTCATGAAGTTCAAGGGCAAATGCTAAGTCTCGTACCTGGGGAGGAGTAACCCTATGTACCAAAGCAGTCTGGGGCAGACTGGACGGAAAACAGCTTGACAAAAAAGGACCTGGTAGTCCTGGTGGATGACATGTTGAACGTGAGCCAGCAATGCAGGCTTGCAGAAAAAAAAACAATGGCTTCTAGACCTGCATTAAGAAGATCATCACCAGTGAATTGAGGGAGATGATCCTTCCACTTTAACTGGCACTCTGGCACTGATGATCCCCACCTGAAATGCTCTGTCTAAGTCCGGGCTCCCCAGTACAAGAAAGGTATGGACTTACAGGAGCAAGTCCATCACAGGGTCATGGGGCTACAAAGATGATTTAGGGACTGGAGCATCTTTCATATGAGAAAGGGTTGGGGGACCCGGTATTGTTAAGCTTGCACAAAATAAAGCTTAGTGAAGAGCTTTCAATATGTTTAAATACCTGATGGGAGGGAATAGAGAAGAGTGAGCAAGAGTCTTCTCAGTAGTGCCCACTGACAGGACAAATTAGAAAAAACCCATGAAATTCAATCTGAATAAAAAAAAACCTTTTTTTCTTTTTTCTTTTTTTTTTTTTTTTTAAACTGTGAGAGTGACTGAGCACTGGAACAAGTTATACAGAGAGGTTGTGGAGTCTCTGTCCTTGGAGAAACTTAAACCCAACTGGGTATGGTCTTAGGCAACCTACTCTAGCTGCCCCTACTTAAGCAGGGCCAGTTGGACTAGGTAGTCTCAAGAGGTCACTTCCAGCCTTAACGATTCTGTGAACACAATTTTTTTGTTCCCTATGTAGATTTCCTGGGGGAAGGAAGGGAAACAAAGTCTTTGACATCTAACTCAGTTAAATTACAAGGTAGGATCTTTAAATCAGTATTCTATCTTTGTACTGAGTGAAATGCAGATACATAATTAACATTCTGAACCTGAATTTTTAGACTTTACTGAAATGAAATTAAATATCTTTCAAAAAATTATATAGAATATTGTCAGAGGAAATTTCTGGACAGTATGTATCAAACGCTTTGTCTGGGAATGTCCTTTTAAGGATTCACTTCTGGTGAAGTCTTGGAAAATGACAATGACAGAAGCTAGTAGCTATTACAAATGTCACAGTAATGATCATTCAGGTGTGCTACATGCAAAACCCTTGGCAGTAATATAATTATCTTGTAGCCTAAACTGAACTCAAGCTCATATCTAAACTTCAATATCCTTTAAAATATGAAATTACAACAAAAGCAATGCCCTGGAAATTAAGGCAAGAATATCTTAAAATATTGCAGGATGGTGGAAAAATGTTACTTTTTTGACATGGTGTTAATGGATGAAAACTGTCATTGGTACTATATTGATTAATTTATGTTGATGACAGAGAGATACTTGTTTAAAAAAAGATAATTTGAAAATTTACTGGAGCAAATATTGCTGAAGAATGTAGTTTGATACCAGCTTTATAACTTTGATAGATAAAAGTAATATGCATTTGACCTCAGTAATTTGACCTCCCAGTTGTATCAACCCCCAGTTTAACATTAAAACGCAGGGCAATGGTTAATACTGGTTTTTGCAAAACCTACACACTGATATTAAGATGTGATGCCAAAAATCACAAGCAATATGTTAAATTTCTAAAGAAAATCTCCAATCATATTACTGGATTGATGATAGACTGTGTGATAAACAGTGTGGTGATAGAATGTGTGGTAAACACATTAAGACTTCTGAAAGTTAATTGCTTCTAGCAACTCTGAGCAGTATTATTGCACCTAACATCTTGGGAACAGAAGTCCTTTTGGAATTATTAGAATTCAAAGATTCAAATTTTTTTACTAGGAATTTAGGATTAAACTCTGTCTGATCTGGCTCATAATTTTCATCCAGGAGCATAGGATGAGACTACAACAGCATTTAGTCCTTATCAAGGTTATACTTTTAAAGTTAATCTCTCCATTGTATTGACTTATCCTGCGTTGGTTCACTTTGACTATGTTGACATAGCAAGTAGTATAAGTCAATAGATGCAGATTTGTAAAGTAGCTGTTGCTGAGGGAGGACGCAACATCCATATTATGTACATTTAAAGGGTGGGTTTTTCTTCATTCCGTCACTGGTCTGGACCCATGATCTCAATGCCTGTTGTCTACTGATATGGAAAAGACATTCTGTGATGAAAAGACATTCTGTGATGAAAACCAAAGCTCAGTAAGTAGGGAAATTAGTTGATTCGCTTCAGAAATGCACTGCTGATTTGCACAGAAATGGTAATGGTGAATCCACTGTAGAATCTCAGGACTCACTAACTGGATTTTTGGGTGAAACTACACTGAAAAGTGCGAGCCAGGAGGGCATCTGTTGTGTCCCAGCTAATAGTCAATCTTTTGGAACTCCCTGGAACTAGTTCAAAGTAATACCTCCAACATTCTGAAACACCAGTAATGTGTATATCATATCCTCACCAGCAGCTCTTCTGTTCTACCAATCCATTTTTATCAGTCTGCGCTAGCTGCTAAGGTAGACATAACTGTAGTGAATGAATCATTGTCAAGAAAAGATCTATTTTTCTTATAGAAGGGGCCTGTTACTCCATTCAGGCTCATGTTTTCAAATTGCTAGATATGAAAACTCTGTAGTGATGTAGCGTGAACAAAATCCCTGTGAAGGCCTGTAAAAGCAGCTATGTCTTTCCATAGGAAGCATGGGCATTCTGATTCCCAGATGCTTCATATTTAGACTTAAGTTAGGACACAATAAATCCTATACTTAGCTAATATTCTTTATTTATAGTCACGACTTTTAGGAGGGAACTAAAATGAAGATATAAATTGAAAAAAAAAGCATTTCTATGGATCTTGCTCTTCAGAAAGCCCACAGTGACTTAAATTACTTACCCACACAAGTTACTGTGGGAAACAAAAACAGAAATAAAAACAAAAACAAAAAAACAAGGAAAAGAAATGCCAAGAAATAAAACCTAGATTGTTTAAGAGAATGACCTTCAGGGAGCTGCAATGTGATATCGGTTATACATGAAATCATGGCATCCAATGTCATTATCAAAAAACTTTCACAATAGCTCATTTATTATTTCCACTTTACTGATTTCTTTTTCTTGAATGATAAGACACACATTTAGGTCATAGTTTTTGCTGGTGTAAAATGATTCAGATGGACATAACTTCACTAAATTCAAGTAATAATAACATCAGTTTACATCAGCCATGAATTTGTCTGTATGTTCAGAAAAAGAAGCCTAAGAATTCATTGTATCGATTCTACAAAATTTGTTAAAAAATTAATATAAAAGCATAGCATGTAAAAGGATGAAATTTTTGTTATGCAAAATAATGTTTTCACTTCAATGATAATTATGGCATATAATTTTAAAAGTGTTTAATTGCATTCAAGTTGCATATGTCTGTAAGTTACATCTTCAGGGCAAAAGGAAGAAATATTGCCCTCTTTTTCCCTCTCATTTTTATTTCATAAGAAATACAGAAGAACAACAGGTATAATTTTACAGTATTCAGAACGTATTAGGAGTTAGATTTTACATCCTGGGCATGCTTTTACAATATTCAAAACATCCTAAGAGCCTAGATTTTATGTAGTGGAAGTACACTTTTCTCCTAATCAATGTACTTGTACAGTACTGTGGTTAATGGGAATTCATTGTAATTTTAAAAGTGAATCATTACACAAAAACCCTCTACTTGCAGCTGCAGTATCTGTTATCCAATCTTATGTGAAGCTCATCAGCTAAAGTGCTAGGAGATGAATGTTCTAATTGATACTATAGTTTAATGTGTACTTAAATGGTTTGGGGGGTTCTGGACAAATCTCCAATTGTTAACAGTTCCATTTCTAAGTTTTATGACTATCAGCTAACCTGTCCATTTTCTGTATTCTGAAGATGGGCATCTACATAACATTGCCTAATTAAATCTTAGCTGACTGTTTTTTTCTTTCCATTGTAATTGGCTTAGTCAGCCTTCTCCTACATCCCAGATTGTACAGCATTTATAGCCCTTTGCTAAAAGGCACATTGTATGATTTCTCTGCAATGGAAAACATATGCAGTGGGTTTTATGCCTCAGCACCACATCTGGCATTTTATCTTCACTGTTATCAAGAAATAAAATTATGCTGACAGGTAGACTAAAGTAAGCTACATTTTCTTCTGCTTGAACTATTTTCAGATGGAAGTTCTTACATTCAACAAGTGCATTGTAGTCTTGAGATAAGTCTGAAATATGTTCTGACGTTTCTGTAAGGGATAAAATATTTTTACAAGGTGATGCCGAGAGATTATTGGTGTATACTGCATGGGACTGCATACAGATTTGAATTATGACTTAGAGTCATATTCTATTTGCAGTTTTTAAATTCAAGTTCCTGTCCAAAATCTCCGTAAGACTAGAATATTCTTACTAAATTTTACATGTAACTAAACAGGTTTACATGTTCTTCCCACTATATCTAACGCAGCACATGGACTTTCAAAAGCATTGTTGGGATTTCTGAAAAGTAGAGGCCTTAAGATTTACTTTTTTGTGAAGGGATTAATTCTATCCTCATAAATTAAAGTGTGTCCATGCTGGGGACTGAATTATAAGTGCTAGATTGAAATCAAACACCTGAGACACTTTAGCTACAGCAGACTAGAATTATTTAAATCTGCACTGCTTTGTGTACATGAATCAGACCATATAAAGAAAATGCAGTGTATCCATCTTTCCTCGAAGAATATGAAGTCTTTTATAAGGCACTCAATTAAAAGTTAACATGGTAGAGGAATACAAGATGATTTTATCTATCTTTTGTTTTGTTTTATGGATATTTTCTGTTTCAATCTTAATTTATTTTGGACTTTATCTTCTATGTGACATTACCGAAACATGCTCTCAGAGGAACATTGACAAATCACATGGTAATGCCCTTGTATTTACTCACATATTCTTAGTCTTACAGCCTGTGGGACGAAATCCTCAAATATGTGTTTGCTGTGGCTCTATGTGCAGTCCCACCTAATTGCCTTTTTAGGACAGTCATAGTTCATGTTCCTCTTTTCTCACAGTAACATGTTATATGTGACCCATTTTCCCCCCTGCCAGTAAGTATCTTGGTCAGGATGATTGTCTCATAACCTACATCATAAAATGTAATAAAAAAGATTTTACCAATGTTCATCTTACTATACTTAACTTTTTCTTAGGTGTTTCTTTCATCTTTTCTCTGAGAAACTGTGAAGAAAGGAAAAAACGTAACAAACAAAAACTAGCATACATGTAGTTTCTGTCTCATTGTAAATCAGCTCATTTAGACAAAAGAACTTGCAAGAAGTCCAGAGAGTTATCATCGTGCAGTTTTGGCTCCATAGTCAACATAGTGAATAGTGTATCAGGTCCCAGTGATGAGATCATCCTAAGGAGTGGTTTTTATCCTTAAATTTTCAGGTTTGTCAGCTTTGTAAACCAAAAAAAACCTTTGGGATGGTGAAACTGGGACCAAACTAAGATAAATAGTAAAATTCCCATTGAATTAATTGGAGGTCAGGTTTTTATACTATGTATAACATATTTTGGAATTCTTATAGGAAATTTACTGACACATTAAACTTAAAAATAAGAAGGATGAAATAGAGTCACTATTTCTGTTCTGAAGTACTGCATGTTAATCTGATATCTGTTTTTTGCACGGGGTATATATGTCTGTTGTCTCTAAATCAGAGTAGGTTTGGAGGACTATTAACACTTAAAAATGCAGTTAAGTTCTTAGTCTCAATGACATCTCGAGCAAAGGAATTTCACAGACCAATGACAACCCTTCAAAACAGTATACAAACATCAATAAAGCTTTTATTTCAGCTAGATACTAAACACTGAATAAAGAATAAGGAAGTAAAGACTTTATTTCAAGAAGTAAGGAAAAGAGTTAATATGTTTCTGTGTTTTTTTGTTCTCTTTCTCTGGAAGGCTTAAATTTGATAAATTTCAATAGAAAACATCCAGGATGTTAAATAATAAAGGGAAAAAAAAAGAAATAAGGTTAAAAGGTTGGTTTATTTATTTTTAGTTTTATATTAACTTTCAAAATATTTATTAATGTTTCAAAATAAAGTTACACATATGACATTTATCAACTTTTAATTAAACTAATAAAATCAAGGATGCAATAAGGAGTTGTTTGCATCCAAATTTGCCTAACTGTAAACTAAATCATGAGATTTAGAGCAAGACATTGATGGCAATGTGTGTGATAATGGTTCCCAACATAGGGAAATTCAACCTTCCTTCTCATGTTGGTTTTGTCCTGGAACTCTCAGAGGTCTGTAGAAAAAAATATTTTTAATATATTTTCTTAAAAATATCTCAAAATCTAACTCTTTTCAGTGGGAGTGAAACTAGAGTTTTCTCCTCTGTGAAGAGCAGCAAAGATTCATTCAAACTGCTTTTAACTTCCATTAACAAAAATTATTCTTGTACTTTGGATTTTTCTCTTTTTTTTTTTTTTTTAATGTAATACTGTTTCTTTTTAGACAGTGAAGCAAGCTAATCAAAGCATAAAATACGAAAATAAAATATCCAGCTGTGAAAATTTATTTTGCAGCTCTCCCCAAAACTTCTTTTTCAGTTAATTAAATCAAACTCCCTAAATCAAATTCTTCTCTCCTTTCTTCTTTTTTTTTTCCTTTTCAGTTGCTTTTTAGTATTCTCCAGCAAAGCCAACGCGTAATAATAATAGTTATACATTACTGTATCACAACTGTTTGTGTTATTTATCCTAGCAAGGTAAAAAGATTGAATATTGTTTTTTCAACTATTCATGCACTGTCTATTATGTTAGCAGTTGTACAACCACAGTCTGTGTGATACTAGTTCTTTGCTTGCATTTTTTACTAAGATCATTGTGTAGTCAACTCCCAGAATAAATAAATAAATAACCAAAATCTGCCTCTCTGCATGTTTGTTTTGATGTTAGTAACTCAGTGGAATACATTCTTGTGATATTTGAACATATGAAGGAGCAGGAGAAACTTTCACCCTAGTGTGAATCTTGGTGTTATATAAATGGCTGTAATAATTCCATTAGCAAAAATTCTAAACTTTGCATAAACTAAACTCTAAACTATGCAGTCTTAGCATAACTCCATATGAAAGTGAGATCAAAGTTCCACAGGTCAAATTTAAAGATTTGAGGAATAAATTATCTATTTTGCTTTTCACTTTCCTTTTATCTGGGAAGGACTTGTCATCAAACAAAAGTTGTATTTTCATTCTGTTCCCTTTAGCCAGGATTAAGCTAGGAAAATGTCATATCATAGGTGAGTTCATTAAAATTTCATATCACAGAGATCTGTACAAAATTACTTCAATGTATTGCCTTCACACATACACATTCCTATTTTATAATTTGCTTACCTAAATTAATCAAGATTTTTTGGTCAGTTTTTTTTAACAGTGGAAGATTTTACAAGACTTTTTATGCTCCACTGACTTCATATCTCCAATTTCTTTTTAAAATAAATTTGTAGGTAGTTCATACTCCTTGAAATCCTGCAATACAATTGAATCATTTATTATCTTTTTTTACTGCAAAGTTCTTCAACCGTAATTTAAATGGTCTTTCATCCCTCCTTTTAAGGATTGTTGTTATCTGATGTCTGTTTCCTTGCATACTGTCAAAAATCTCTCTATATATATGTTCCCTCATATGTCAATAGAAACAAAGCAACACATCAAAGGTGATGATACAATTCAGTGATTAATGCTTTTGTAGGAAACAGGAATTCTACAATACTGTTGAAAATTGTTAACTGAGGAGCTGGTTTTTGGTCTGAAGTTAAGACATCAAATTGTTAATTCAGGGCAAGCTCATTATTTAATTGTATGGATTTTACTTGCTTTCTCTCACCTATTATTAAAAACTCATATGTAAGTTAACTATTTATTATTATGTCATAACAATCAGGCATAATCCTTGTTTTCTGAAAGGATTTTGGAATTAGTGAATGCTGAGGGACATCCAGTTGACTTGAACAGATGAGGTAGTCACTAGAAAGAGTTAAGTGTCTGTCAGTTAAGACTGAATAGTAACTTCTTGAAGGAGCTGCAAAATATACTTCACAGTCTATTTCCTGTTGAGTAGTTCTGTGACACAGTGAAGGAAGCATCTGTGAATTTATTTGCTGGAGTAGTTGCTGCCACCAGGAATTTCAGTCACTGTGAACACATAGTTTCCGGAGTTGATGTATTCACTTGAAACTGTAGAGCTTTTAGAAGAAATTAAACTAATGAATGATGACTTATAAATATGCTCTCAGATTTGCATATATTAATAAAATTAGACATAGGAGAGTGGTAATCTAGTTTTGAACTTAGCAACTGTGTAAAATTTAATATTACACAACAAGTCCACAGTGCTTTTGATTCCCAAAGCCATTTATCGAGGTCAATTTTTTTTTTTTTTGGTTTATTGCTAGTAAATGATTTTTCCCAAAGGGACAAATTTGAAAATAGAATCATATAATTAATTTAAATTTGTTTTCAATGATCAACTGATTTGTTAGAATGCCAGGAATGGATAGAGTTTAGGGGGGACGGGGCGGGGAGAGGGGAACAAAAAAAACCACAACAACAACAAAAAAACCCCACCCTTGCTCTATTACTAGTAATGGTAATAGTTTTCTATTAGTCATAGAATGAATTATTATATTAAAACAGCAAAACTACAGTTATTTTTAAATAGTTTTTAGTATAATTCTAGATAGTGAGGTTTTTATTGCTAATACTAGTTCATATCCAAAACTTTGTTCTAAATTTGATCAACTCAAAACCTGGGAATAATTAGATGTAGTATTTTGCTTCATACCTTTATGAAGGCAGGGATCAGATCAGGAATATCATTAGGAGTCAACTAAGTTTTCAGTAGCTTTTCTAAGGTCTATTTCCTTCATCATTTGTCTTTGCATGTTTTTGTTGAATAAAATGTAATGAAAACAATACACAGTATTTTGACTCAATTCTTAGAAAATTACTTTATGTTGGGAAAATACCTCTCTTTCAAAAATGTACTGTAATCTGAAAGTAACATTTGTGATGTAATCTAACTAATATAAAGAGTCATGGAAGACTGGAAACTCACTTCAGGAGAAATATTACAGTTCTTAAATGCAGTGCATTCATGGAATTATAGTGCACAATGCAACACCATGAATATTAAAATGTCTTGAACAATTTTAAAAATATGCAGTTATTTCTTTTGTGTTTGTGTGTGTTTTCTAGTATGTGGGTTAAGTTCAAATGTTGGTTTTCAAAATTTTATGTTGATGAAAAGAAAATATAATCTAAAGCAGTTGATAAAATCATATACTACATAAATAGAATCTGTGAAGCAGCATCAATCAAAAACAATACTAGTGAAGTCAGCAGAGCTCCCTTTAGTTTACAATATGCAACTAAGATCAGAATCTGCCACAAACAGACGCTCTCACTCATTTGTGATGACGTAAAAGCTGGTAGTCATTTTCTCATGTAATTCTGGATTTTAGGAGAGAAAAGTGTAATTTGTGTAGAGACAGCATAGTTAGATGGAAGGATCATACAAGTGAAGAACTATTCCCTATATGAATTCAATCACAAAATGGACACAATACACAGTAACACTAGAAAACTCTGTGATTCATAGGGTTACGACACCAAATTATCCTGCCTCCATTGTACCACTGAAAAGCCTAGAACCTGTTTCAAACTTAGTGTAAACATATTTGTTTCAAAGTCTGTTAAAGGAGTTCAAAAGAAGAGATTTAGAAGTTTTTATATGAGGTGACCTTTGGTGTAGACAAAGAATATGATGTGGTTTTATTGCATCTGCTAGCAACTTCTTAAAACCCCTGTACGAATTGCAAACTATAATGTTAATGCAAACCTACTTGGTAGCAAAGCTAACTGAAACTGAACAATTGAATTTGATCTGCACTAAAATAGCAATTCAGTAATCAACTACATTTTATCTGAACTTTGAGTTCAAATAAACAGTTTGAATACAGCTTTTAAAAATCTATCTCCTACAGCAGGCTGAACACTGCACCTTTCTTCAGATTAATATGATTAAGGAGATTCTTAAAATGTTGCTAATGTTTAAAGAGTAGATGGAGATAGCTAAATTTTACTTGGCTAGTTTTATTTCTGCAAAATGTTTAGTTCTCTTTGGAAGAATAGAATGGCAAGAAAAGTTATAGGTTCTTTCAAGAAGCTCAAGAGAGCTTTAAACTATAATCAATGGGGGAAAGGGATGCCAACTGCAATCCTGTTAGTTTGCAGTCAAGGGTTGGCATAGCATCGCCTGAGGGTGGCAATGCTACTGAGAACATTTACACTGCTCCTGGGAGCACGAAGGGGTCAGGAGCTTATGTGAAATGCTTGTACACTAACACACACAGTATGAGGAACAAACAGGATGAGCTGGAGGCATTGGTCAGCTCCCACAGCTATGACACCATTGGTATTAGCAAGACTTGGTGGAATGAATCCCATGACTAGAGTGCTGGGATGAGGGCTACAGGCTATTCAGGAGGAATAGGCAGGGCAGGTGAGGTGGATGTGTCACAGTACACATAAGGGAAATGTTTGATTGTACAGCCCTTACAGTTAGTGATGATGTGGCCGAGAGTCTCTGGGTGAGGATTAGGTGGACGGAAAACAAAGGAGATGTTGTAGTGGGTGGCTATTACTGGTTGCCCAGCCAGAATGATAGCACTGATGAGTTATTCTACAGGTAATTAGGAGAAATGTCTGGATCCATAGCTGTTGTCCTTATAGGAGATTTCAACTTCACAGGCATCAACTGGGAATATCATACTACTGAAATAAGCAGGTCTTGGAAATTCTTGAAGTTTGTAGAACACTTCTTGTCCAAAGTATTCAGTGAGCCAACTAGGAAAGAGGCCCTCCTAGACTTGCTATTTGTGAGTAGAGAAGGGGTCATGGGAGATGTGATGGTAGGTGGCTGTCTTGGTCACAGTGATCACAAAACAGTTGAGTTTAAAATTTTCAGCTTAATGAGAAAAAAGGACAGCAAAGTTGCTACCCTGGATTTCAGGAGAGCAAACATTAAACTATTCAGGGAGCTATTTAGCAGAGTACCCTGGGAATCTGCTTTTGAGGGCTTAGGAGTCCAGGAGTTCTGGTCAGTCTTTAAGAACCACCTTTTAGAAGCACAGGAACAGACAATTCCACTGTGTCGCAAGTCAGGCAAGTGGGACAGAAGACCAGCTTGGCTGAACAGGGAACTCCTCATGGAGCCCAAGAAGAAAAAGAAACTGTATGATCTCTGGAAGCAAGGTCAGGCTTTGCAGAAAGGTTACAGAGCCATGGTTTGTATATGCAGGGAGAAGACACAGAAGGCCAAAGCTCAGTTAAAGTTGAAACTGGACAGTGTTGTGTCAGATGACAAGAGGGGCTTTTTAAAGTATGTTAATAGCAAGAGGAGGTCTAAAGAAAGCATTGGGCCAATACTTACTGAAGATGGTCACCTGACTAATAGGGATAAAGAAAAAGTGGAGGCATTCAATGCATTTTCTGCCTCAGTCTTTAATAATATTGAAAGACCTTGGGCTGGCCAGTCCCCTGAATCAGAGGACCATGAGTGTGGGAGCAGTGACTTTCCATTTGTGGATGCTGAAATTGTAAGGGACCATCTGTATCAGCTGAATATTCACAAGTCCATGGGGCCTGATGGGATTCATCCCAGAGTAATGAAGGAGCTAGTGGATGCTATGTCAGGACCTCTCGAACATCTAGCAAATCTTGGGAATGTGGTGACGGGAAGCTAGCCAAAGTTATTCTAGTCTACAAAAGGGACATGAAGGAAGACCCGAGAAACTACAGGTCTGTTAGTCTAACCTCAGTTCCTGGAAAAAATATGGAGAAGATTATACTGAGTACTGGTGCTAGGCATTTAAAGAATAATGCAATCATCAGGCACAGTCAACGCAGGTTCACAAAGGGAAAGTCCTGTTTAACTAATTTGATATTCTTCTATGATAAGGTCACCCACCTAGTGGATGAAGGGAAGGTGGTGGATGCAGTTTTTTCTGGATTTTAGTAACGCTTTCGATACTGTCCCTCACAGCATCCTTCTGGACAAATTGTCCAACGGAGGAATGAGTGGGTTCACGGTGCGCTGGCTGAAGAACTGGCTGAAGGGCAGAGCTCAAAGGGTTGTAGTGAATGGGGCTACCTCTGGCTGTAAACTGGTCACGAGCAGTGTTCCTTGCGGTTCAACTCTAGAGCCAGTTCTGTTCAGTATATTTATCAATGATCTGGTTGCAGGAGTTGAATGCATAATTAGCAAAGGTGCTGATGATACCAAACTGGAAGGCACTGTTGATTGTCTTGAGTGACAAGAGGCCATGCAGAGAGATGTAGATAGACTGAAGCATTGGGTTATGATTAATGGCATGATATTTAACAAATCGAAATGCTGCATTCTGCACCTAGGCTGGAGTAATGTTGGGCACTAGTATAAATTGGGAGAGGAGTGGCTGGACAGCAGGCCTGAAGATAGGAATCTGGGAGTGCTCGTCAACAGCAGGCTCAATGTGAGTCAGCAGTGTGCCCTGGCAGCCAAGAGGGCAAACACTGTCCTGGGGTGCATTGAGCACAGCATAAACAGCAAGCCAAAAGAGGTGATTATCCTACTGTGATTGGTCCTACTGACCTACTTGGTCAGCCCTAAACTGGTCCGACAATTGGACTAGATGATCGGTTTAGATCCCTTCCAACTGAAGTAGTCTAGTCTATTCTAAGAAAGAAAGAAGCTGCTGTCAGGGTACCTCAAATACTGCTAGGTGTGTGAGCAGTCATAACAGTCAATGTAGATAATGAAGTACTGGAAAAGTATTCATTGAAGTAAAACTCTGTATTTGGTCACCTGAAGCATTTTCTAGGGTCCATCTACTGTGTTGACCAGGGATTCAGTTCAGCTGCCTGTGCATTTATATCCTGTGCACTCTGATACTTTCTAAGATATCCCAGACAGCTGCACAGTATTGGTAATATGATACAAGGTCTAGAGCAGAAGCAGCTGAAGGTGAAGCAAAATACCTTAGGTTGTGTGAAATGGAACATAATACTACATTTACACAAATAAATTTAACACAAGATTTATCTTGACTATAGTGGGAATTTACACCTCAAGCACTGAATCAGGTGCCCAAACGTAAGTCTGTTCACCACTTACATACTCTAGGTTAGCTGAGACAGCTTCAACTATGGCTGGCAAATATATTACAGATGCCCTACAGGACACCTTAGTCCAGCTGAAGATGTAGCCTGAGCTCAGATACAATACCATATATCATCTAAAAAACCACTCGGTACCTGTATTTAGGCAACTGAATAGGACATCTGTATTTAGATGTCTCAACTGAAATCCATTTCTACATTTAGGCACCTAAATATAGGAGTGTCATAACTTAGAGATAATTTCCACTCATGTTGATTTTGGAGGAACTGATAGTAGATGACCTGGACCTTCCCGGTGTCAGGAGGAGCAAATTTCAGGATTTCAGATTTCTGGCACTCCTATTTATTTCTTCACTTATGTGGCCAAATTCAGGATTTCATAGATGCTTGGTTTAGGTATCTTAAGAAGATGACCCTAACTGTATGAACAGCCTGTATACTAATTAACCCCTGACTGAAGAAATACAATCATATGATATAATTTGGAGCATGAGTGGAAATCATGTTTTGATTGTTGACTCCTTTGTTTTAAACTGCAATGTGGATAGTTATTACTTCAAGGAAGCACTTGGAAAATAATAGAAATCGTTGAAACTATCGTGAAATTGGAAGTGTTAAAATATTAAGCAGATTAACCATTGCAACAACAATATGGGATGGGAGAAGAGTGCTTAACTGACAAGAAAAAAAAGAAAAAGTAACAGCCTTTGAGCAGAGTAGTAAAGTGTAGAACAACTAAATGAAATCAATTTTGTGTTTAATCCATCCAACTACTGATAAATCAGATCCCACTGCTTCCAAGATATAATTAATTACAATTACAGATCTGATAAAAAAGTCAATAATTGTTTGCTGAAACATTTAAACAATCAGTCTCTGTTTTAAAACTTCCAATAATCAATCTCTGTCTCATGCTTCAGGGACACTTTTGCTGTTATGGCATGCTGCATGCTGGAGTACCTTCAGTGGTATCAACAGTATTATAGGTTTAATTCTAAGTTATTGCAATGGTGAACAAGGGCTTAAATGTCTAATAGTCTCATTATCAGTGAAATAAAATAATGTCTCTGACAGGATGCTTAACAAAAGAAAAACATAAGTTCTGTCCTATTTGTCCTGGAGGAAAATGTCAATAACAACTGCATTATACTATGGAGCAGGTAGGCTGAATGGTAGTCTTTTTAATCCCAATCCTGAAAGAACCCATTATAGCTCCACTCAGACATGTCAGGAAGTGACCTTCAGGCTTGCCACCACTTGCCTCCAGTGATTCCTCTGGAATGAAACCTAAGCACGCAATCATGCAGGGAGCTGAAGTGCTTTCTATAGAGTACCTACTCTATAATACCATGCTCTGTGTGTTCTCGGCTTGGTGGTGAATGACTTCCCTTAATATAAACATAAATATTGGGATCTATCTTCCAGTCTTTCTTCTCCAGCTCTACAAGTCAAAGAATAATAACAGTTCAGTGGGGGGAAAAAAACAGTAATAAAGGTGTCCTTTAGGATTCTTCTGTGATGTAAAGACACAAAAAAAATATTGTAATGTTTTCATGCAAGGGATAATATAAATCCTTGATTTTCTTTAAAAGCAAAGCCAATTGTCAGCTGTTTATCTGCACAGGAATCCTATATACCTTTTCTCCTAATTCAGAGATATGAATTAAGAAATTATTGCTATTAATTAAATTAATTATTGTTAAATTAATTAAATTAATTATTAATTACAGTGCAAATGCATTGCATGAATTTGAGAAACTGGTCCTAGGTCTCTGTGAGTACATAAATATGTAGCTATTTAGTTCTAGAAGTTCAAATAAAACAAATCTAGATTGCACTTAATTATTCTAGTATCTCAGGCACATTATTGGTTGAGATAAAAATACAGATACCTCTTTTTTTTAGTCATTATGGAAATACAATTTTGAAAAACATCACAAGTCAAAAACAGATTTTTGATAGAAAAAGGTTGTATTTGAATGAATATCATACTGCATCCTATGTGTGTGTGTATATATGTATAATTTTTTTTTTTTTTTTTTTTTTTTTGTCCATAGGTTTAGTGGCCTGTGAAAGTCGATAACAGATAAAAGACAACAAGAAAGTACTACCCTTAAAAGGTCTGGTCATGCAAAGAAGAAAAAGAACCATAACCAGAATCTGAGATTATTTACATCTACTGAGTTTATAAAAGCTTTCCTTTTGTAAGACCATTAACATTAAATTAATTTACTTCTAAAATATTTTTCTTTACCTGTGGAAGTTGTATTACTGTATCAGAGATGATAGAGATGACACCAGTAAAATTTTATTTCGGCCAGTTTTTATGTAGAGGTAGCACAACTAGCAGATTAGCTGAGTGTGAACAAGTATGTTATTACCAAGTTCACTGCTAGAAAAATTTCTACTAATAAGTGCCTATAAAAAACATAACAAAAAACTGCAAGAATTCTTACTTTGTTTTAGTTTACATTGTAGTCAAGGGACACCAAATTTGGCTACTTTTACATTATGTTTCTCATTTAAAGTTTCCTAGAATTTTATTAGTCAACTATATGGATGACAATGAAACTAGGAAAAAAATTTTGTTTCCAACAGAGTTGGCATAATGATTTCTACAATCCCTGAGCCTGCATCATTTCAAGGGCTTTGGTATAGAGAGAGGGAACAAGCCTATGGAAATCTTCACTGTTTTTTTCTTGGCTTTTGTTAGAAAAAAGATATGCAGTGTCAGTGATTATGGTCAAATATATAAGCCAACCTTTTGATACTAGTCTTCAAGTCAGCATCAACTCCTGAGTTCCTGAGTAAAAAAGGAAAAAAAAATGATTGTTTTTGTCAACATACACAATGTCCATATTCAAGAACTCAGATGAAGTTAAGCATAATGCCTGAATTGAAAACTGAAAATTATCATTAGCTCCTTGATTCTTGGCCAGTAAAAAGAAAATCATAAAATACTTTCATCAAAATACTCTGCTTTGTACTGTGAAGATACAACTATCATAACAAAATTAAAGGGTGGTGTTGCAATTGCTTAATTTTTGCCAGGCAGATTTAATTTGATATTGATTTAATTTATAATCAAAACCCTGAACACTATGGGTAAATGGAGAAAATCAATGATAAATTGAAATAGTGAAATATATAAACAATAATATATAACATATAAATATATATAATATATAATATATAAACAATTTCATTTTCTTTAAACAGAATTCTTTTTCTAGCTCCATTTGTCCCTTTTTCAGTAGATTTAGGTAGATTTCAACAGGTACTTTAAATTACGTATGCTAATATTATTGCAGAAATAATAGTACAAAGAAGATATATTCTCTTACAATCTTCACAAATGCAATCATAAAAGGCATTAAACATGAGTTTCATACAAATTTATCCATTTAAAGCATTTTTGTCATAAACATTGATTGTTGATGATGACTCTTATTCAGTATTGTTCAAGGACAGGGGAAAAATACTACAGAGGCAAAGATATTACAGCATTTGGTGACTGACCTGTGGTAAATGGAGCATATATTTTCATCTGTCCAGACAAATAATTTTTATTCTTTTTTTGAAAGGCAAACAGATCCAAAACATGTAGAACAGAATTCTGGTGACTAGTCTGTGCGACTAGGATTTTAAAAATAAATTTAGATGCC
The DNA here is from genome assembly GCF_000708025.1 of Charadrius vociferus. NCBI lineage: Eukaryota > Metazoa > Chordata > Aves > Charadriiformes > Charadriidae > Charadrius > Charadrius vociferus. The sequence continues at coordinate 2,495,235 of NW_009661373.1, read as the reverse complement.
TACAACTGAGCTAGTCATCCAGCTCTCTCTATATAGTCATCTATGGACATGTACACATTTTCAGGTAAACTTTATCCTATCATAAAGTAGATTTCTATTTCTGGTTGGATGAAACATGTATTGAAAGTTCAGAGCTGAACAAGATCCACAGTATAGACCTCTAATGTTAGTTGCAATTAATTTCATTCTGAGAGTCATCAAAATGATTAATTAGGGTATTAGTATGCACCAGGCTATAAAAACCCAGTTAATTTAAAATAACATATTTATCCTTGCAACAACTTCCTGTGTATTTCATGAAGTGGCATAAATGAGACAATTTCTCAGCAGTCCAACTGATGTTCATTCTTTCCTATGCTGAGATAATTTTCTCTTTTATATGTTACCACTTGCCTCCTCATCAGGGTCACAACACTCTTCTCTTCTTACTGAATTCAAGTCTCTTAAATAAGCTTTTTTTGTAATTTCAAAATTATTACAAATATTATTATGCTCTGAGATATTTCTGGCTAATCCATTTTTTAGATTGTTATTAAAACCAAAGGCACTGATTATGTTTGCTTGCATTTCTTTGCTTCTGTTGCATTGTGTGCAGTGGTTTAGAGACAGAAAGAACAATATGTTATACATACACTCCCATTTGCAATTCTATTCTGATAGTGTGTTTCATTATAAAGAAGGAATATTTTTTTTGCTTTGGATCAAATAGCTTTTATGTTTTAGAAAATGACACCTTCCTCAACATTAACAGAGCATTAAAAAACAAGAGTACAAAACCATTTTGACAAAGAAGCAGAACTGATATATATCACAATTTTCTTCAGGAAACATCCTCGTAGTCTGAGAGGTAATTAGGACAGGTAAGCATCTTTGCAAGGAAGGAAACAACATTATCTAAAAAAATTAAGATATTCAAAATCAGTAGTAGGCAACACTCCGGTGACCTGGAGTTTGGTCAGCCTCCTTTGTATCCTAAACTGTAGACTGACTTGAGTTTCAATCAAGATAATTTTGGTGGTATTTTTTATGTTGTTTACATCATGGGCCATATTCTAAAATGAAATATATGGTGTTGTGACGTAAATGCAATCTTTAAATTATAAAGAAAACATGCATATTGAAAAGTAAATTTACTTGTACTTTTTTAAAATATTCTCTGGGTAAGTAGTGTGCAATTTCATAAGGAAGAAGGAAGACTTAGAAAGGAAAGGAGTAGAAGGCTGACAGAGTAAGTCTGCTTTTTATAAATTGTCTGTTACTTTTTTTTTCATCTCTCCATTGTTTTATCTCTGTGATATTTCCAGGTTCACAGTCCAAATTTTTAACTACCTCTCTTATCTTTGTGAATGCAGAGGGACTCTGAACTGCACAGCTATATGCAGAATCAGTTAGGAATACTGGATCACTTAACTTTCATCTAAAATGTACTCACTTGTTCAATTTTGGTTTTGTTTTTTTGTTTGTTTGGGTTTTTTATCAATTAAATCCCCCTACACACACCCCCCTCAAGAAATACCAGAAATAATTTAGTTAATTAATTGATCCTAAACCATATCATTTTCTGTTCAAGGACATTTGCTCATAACTGCTATAAATTACTTTAATTTTGTCTTGAGTGTCTTGATTCACATTCGCAGGACACAACCTCTTAGAGCAGGTAAGAACATTAAGCGTACCTTGCTTTTGTTATATATATGTCAAATTCAAATATGTTTTGCTACAATTAGTTTTTAATTTATATATACATATACATGCACATATATATGTTCAATATGTATTGCTAACTCAGATCTATGTTTTATTACAGCTCATGCAAGACTAAAAACAATGTAGCACTGATTGATTCGAATATCAACTCAGCCTTTTGAGCAGGCAGTGGACAACATAAATACATAATGCCTGAATTCTGCATTTTGTCAGACTTCACCCAGCCAGAAACATAGCTTGCAATAGTTGTGAAGCCAGTTTTTAATATCAGCAATGTTTTATTGTCTAGTACAAATTGCAAATAATTAGCTGTGGTGTGTTGACCTGGTTGGATGCCATGTGCCCACTAAGCTGCTCTATCATCCCCCCATCTCAACAGGACAGGGTGTTAATATGGTGAAAGGCTTGTGTGTTGAGATAAGAACAGGGAGATCACTATCAGTTACCATTAGAGGCAAAACAGACTCAGCTTGGGAAAATTAATTTAATTTGTTGCCAATCAAATCAGAGTAGGATAAGTAGAAATAAGAACAAATCTAAACACATCTTTCCTCCACACCTCCCTTCTTCCTGGCCTCAACTTTGAGGAATTGGGGCTGTGGTCAGTTCATCACATATTGTCTCTGCCACTCCTTCCTCCTCCCTCTCTTGCCCGGCCCTGCTCCAGCATGGGGTCATTCCACAGGAGACAGTCCTCCATGAACTTCTCCAATGTGGGTCCTTCCCATAGGCTGCAGTTCTTCACGAACTGCTCCAGCATGGCTCCTTTCCACAGGGTGCAGTACTTCAGGAACAGACTGCTCCAGGTTGCGTCCCTCCATGGAGTCACAAGTCCTGCCAGCAAACCTGCTCTAGTGTGGCTTTTTCTTCATGGGGTCACAGGTCCTGCCAGGAGCTTGCTCCAGTATGGATTCTCCATGGCGTCACAGCCTCCTTCAGGTGCATCCACATGCTCTAACATGGGGTCCTCTGTGGGCTTCAGGTGAATATCTGCTCCAGCGTTGACATTCGTGGACTGCAGGGGACAGCCTTCTTCACCATGGTCTCCACCACAGGCTGCAGGGGATTCTCTGCTCTGTCGCCTAGAGCACCTCGTGCTTCTTCACTGACCTTGGTGTTCATAGGGCTGTTTCTCATTGCTCTCTTCCAGCTGCTGTTGCACAGCAGTTTTTACCCTTTCTTAAATATGTTATCACAGAGGTGCTACCACTGTTGCTGATTGGCTCCACTTGGGCAGGCGGATGGTCAGTATTGGAGACAGCTAGCACTGGCTCTATCAGGCACGGGTACAGATTCTGGCATCTGCTCACAGAAGCCTCCCCTGTAGCCCCCTGCTACCAAAACCTTGCCACACAAACCCAAAAGAGTAGCAAATTACTTCCCAAAGGTGAAAACAGCACACAGACTAAGTAGTAAGAAAAATAAAACATTTTTCTGTGACCAGAAATAAACTTTGTGATCTACAACATATAGATGTGTTAACATTGACTCACAGAGTAAATTTATGTGTTTTAGAGCTCCAAGAGAATAAGTTGGATTTTTATACCTCTATTACCAGTAAATAACCTTGGGGATATATCTGCTGGAACAGAAACTAGCCTTTGTTTTACAGAATTGTAGCAATAAAATCCACTGAGACCAAGCAAAAATGACAATAAGAGTCAGATCAAGCCCAAAAAATCCTAAAAAGTCTGTAATGTCATTCCCAAAGAGCATTTTAATGAGGAAAAAAAAAAAACAAACCCCATGAAATTACATTCAAACTCACTGTAGATATATGCCAGTACAGTAAAATATTTGCTGCCTTTAAGTGACTATAGTCAATAACAAGGTTAGTGCTTGCTTTTTCCAGATGTGAAATGTCTGCTATTGGATTACTACTTTCTACATAAAGTATGTGAAATTATTAATCAGATGTTTTTTATGCTTAAAACAAAGAAACAGTCAAATGAATAAACAATTTCCTGGCTCATTAATTGAAAATTTGCTACCAGCGTGTTGTCTCATTCTAAATTGTTATATGCCTAAGAGGTAAGCTTCACCTTTTGGAACTTTGTTGTTTACAGTGTAGATAGCTGTATCTCAACTTCCTTTACAATAAAAGGACACAAATAAAACTATTTGGCATGTGGTTAATTTAAATCCAATATAGATGTCTAAAAGTTCAAGTGACCTAAAAGTGTCTGTATGTGTTCAGATAAATCCCCTGGTATCTGCTGAGTTGTGTCCATCAAATGAAACAGGCAAAATGAAACAGGCAAAATTATCTGACAGTATTACTAAAAGTTCAGACATGATCTGAATCGTCTTCCATTTGTCATGTGCTTAACATTATGTACTTTAAAAATGTAATTTTTCCAAAGTTGGAAAACTTTAATAAAGCTTGCATAGGTACATTCATTTTAGTTCATGGCTCAGAGGAATAAGAGATTATATGCCATTTATATGTCAAAATCACAAATGCAAATCAACTATTTTATTCCTTTTTCTTTTCCTACTCCTACTTGCTGCCGCATCTAAAGAACTCTATTACAAAATTATTTTTTCAAAGGAATAAGGACTAGGAACTCTCTCATTGTTTCTCACATAGTCAGTCTTCAGAGCACAATAAGTACAACATTTATGATAGACTTGTCATTTGGAACTCTGATTTTGACCCCTCAAGACTCCTTGAATTGTCTTGAAAATACTAAAATCACAAGTTAGTGTCAAAAGGCACATAGTGGAGAAAAAAAATTGCCAACAAACAGCTCTGTCTCATAGTCTAATCTGCCCAAAATTCTCATGCTTTCAGTGTTATTTGATCCAAATAAACTGCATTGCAAAGACTCAAGAAGAGACAAAACAATCTTTAAAGGAGCATAGATTACTGAAAATGGGTAATCTAAAATTACCAGATGAATGAATAAAAGATATTACAGTTGTAAATATGCAGTTAAAGCTACTTGAATTGCAGCTGCCTTGATAATTTCCAATTAAGCATCTGAAGACTCTCTAACATATTAGCATATCAATAGGAATATAATTATATGTTCATTCTTTATGTAAACTTGTGTTTGTTACATGGCAACCTAATTTCATATTCATTATCCTAGCTTTAGTTTTTAAGTCTTGTGTGTACTTTCAAGTTCACTTCTCTACATGGACTCTTTAATGATAAAGCTAGAGTAAATATCATCAGTAAAGCAAATATTATTGCTTATAGACATATGGATAGGTAGATAGACCAAGTGATACACAGGTCAAAGGACAGTTAAGTGGTGCTAGAGTTCCCTGAAATTTAAAATATCTGTCTAGTTAATGCTTTATGTCAGTAATAAGTTACAAAGTTAATATTAATAAGGCATTCAAATAGAAGTTGTGAGAAGGAATAATGCAATGCTTTAGGACATATTTTTTTTTAAAAGGTGTTTGATTAAAGTTCTAAAGAGATGGATAAGAACAGTAACAACATATTTTGGTTAAAATCAGGAAGAAAGAAAATAGTTGGTAGAACACAAATATTGGCAGCAAAGAGAAGACAAAAAACTTGGCTGAGACAAAACCACTGTGAAGAAAGGTGGTAAGTAAGGTTAAAAAGAATAGTGGAAGTTAAAAATAGTCTAAGCATTTTAATAATCAGTCTAGACTTCAAATCACATTCTCTGAAAGTCACCGAAAGAAGCTGGATTTTAGCAACATCGGATTAAATCTGTAACATACAGATGAAAATGATATCCTAATGTTGAAATAAATAAATATACAAAGCTGTACTGACTCTCCTACATCAAAGCATGCATGTAACTGTGCTGGTTTTGGCTGGGATAGAGTTAATTTCTTCATAGTAGCTAGTATGGGGCTATAATTTGGATTTGTGCTGAAAACAGCTTTGATAATTAAGGGATGTTTTTGTTACTGCTGAGCAGTGCTTACACAGAGTTAAGGCCTTTTCTACTTTTCACAGTGCTCTGCCAGCAAATAACCTGGGGGTGCACAAAAATTTGGGAAGTAACACAGTTGGGACAGCTGACCCCAAGTGATCAAAGGGATATTCCATACCATATGACATCGTACTCAGCAATACAAATGGGGGAGAGGTTGGCAGGTGGGCACTGTTTGGGGACTGGGTGGGCATCGATCTGTTGGTGGTAAGTAACTGTTTTCATTTGCATCACTTGTCTTTCTTGGGTTTTATTTCTCTCTCTTTGATCTTTTTGTTTTCACTACATTATTCTTTTTTCCAATTGTTAAACTGTTTTTATCTCAACTAGCTAGTTTTTTTGCTTTTACCTGTCTGATTCTCTCCCCCCATCCTGCTTTAGGGGGAGTGGGTGAGTGGCTTTGGGTTGCTTAGTTGCCAGTTGGGGTTAAATCACAAGAATAACCCATACATCTAATCCCAGTTTGCAATAGTCTGTTTTACGGAGATAATTTGCTGTCTTGGAACTCTGTGTACTATGAAAAATGAATGCCCAGTATAAATTTGAGTACCTTAACTGTGAAAAATAACCTTGATTTTTATACTCTATAGTAATCTAACAGCACCTGAAGAATTAATTGATAAAGTAAAATTCTATAGTTACTATTAAACATCCATTGTTCATGGGATGAAAATGTTATATATTATATATATATATATTATATATATAATAATCTGAGGAAGAAAGGACATTTTATTTCCCCTGTTAGGAAGACACTGGTATCTCACACTAAGGGGATAATAATGAGAATATAACAACCAAGGACATTTCTGTTTTGATTAGATATTGTTTTCATTCAGTAATTTAAAAAGGTTTTATTGCTGTAGCACTAAATATCATCTTTTGATTTAGCATCACAAATATAGTACAAAACTGTAGAAAAAGCTGTCCAAATTAACAATGCTGCATTGAAGCATCAAAACTGATCTCTTGGCCAATGAAACATGTTCCATTATAGTACACATAAACAGTCTTAGTAATACCAAATCAATATAGATTTTAAATTGAGTCTGACTTCCAAATATGCCTTAACTGTTTATCTTGCCTAGTAAAGAAAAAGAGAGCCTGAATATGCGTATGAGGTACATTTCTCTCAGCCATCTGGGGAAAATATTGTTACTGTAAGCAACAGCCAAACTCTATATCAACTATGTAATTACTGCCGTGAAGTGATAATGGTCAGAGGCTAAAGCAAAGCTAGCTAGTCAAGAGAAAAGTTGGGGGGTGTGTCTATCTTTTTTCACATAAACTAGGGCCTAAGCTATGAATGAATCTAGCATGACCTTTCCTTCAAAGTTATACCACATTAAATACCAGTAATTCATATTGTCACAGATCATAAGGTCAAAGAAGTACTTAAATATATTGTAATAGCCTATGAATAACTGTATTGTACCATAGCAAATACCCAAAAGTGTTAATGAAAGTTGTGTTTGTAGATAAATATAACTTTTTAGCAGTAACAATACTTTGGGACAGATTGTCTGGTACAATAAGTCTTCTTTATGCAATCACTGTAATACCAAAGCTGGAACCAAAGGAAATCATTTGGATGCCAAATAAAATATAGAAAAAGAGTCAGAATATGAACACCTTACTGTCAGGATGTGTCTTTTGTCTTTTGTAGTGTGTTATATTAACATGAAGGTACTAAGTTATTTATCTATCAATCCTAATAAAATTATATTAAATAGCCTTGGTTTTTTGATCCTGTATATTGCAACTTTTTGCTCAAATCAGTTGCCTCTTACATCACCATCTCCCATTCACAGGTAGTACCAAGTACAAACCATAGCACTAAATCCAAATCATTCTTTTCAACCTTTACCAAGAACATTCACCGTTCAAGAAATTTGCAGCACCTTGCTACAGCTGAAATCAGATGTGCTCAACCTGACAATGACGGAACAGGGATCAAATTGTAAAAATGAATTACAACAGTAAATTTCACATTAGAAATCACCACAGTCAAAAATTGCAACTTCCTAGCTCCTTTGTAAAATTATGTAGACCTTCACAGTGCTGCCATTCTAAGATGACTAGAAACAGGCAGCAAAGGTATTCATTCCTCTAGCAGTTCAATATATTCATCACCTGATCAATTAAGAGCAGGTACTAGGTAATAGTAAAATACTGTGAAGTCCTCTTAGCTGTCTGGATGTCAGACCCTTGCCATGCAGAAAGGTCTAGATGATGGGATAGTGGAAAATAAAGGGGGAAAATGAGACCTAGCTTGTTGGTATCATGCACTATGTTCCTGACTGGTTTTATGATAGGAATGGTTTGCAATATCATAAACAGACATAAAGACTGGATTTTAATATTTTCCTCTTAAGCAGAGAATAAGAAAAGGGTTAACTTCTGCTACAGTAGAATACAATCCACATCTGGCATTGATATATATTCTACCATATTTGTCTAAAAGCTGTACAAGTTACAGAAGTTAAACATAAAGAAGCAGTGTTTGTCCATGATAAACAGCAATATCTCAGAGAAAGGCATTTTATGATACTTGCCAATTACATCTGGAAACACTTAGAATAAGCATATGTTCTTCAAAAAGGCAAAACCTAGTGTTTTCTTGTATATGCTAACACACATGCACCACCATTACTAATATTTCTATCACACAACAGAGTGTCATATAACACCTTGAAAACTTTTTCCTATTATTGCTTTCTTCTGTGGTATTTTTCATAGTAATAATCAGTATGAAATTTGAGTACTTCTCAGACATGAATTAATTAATTTTCACTGCACTATATAAGATGAAGTCTCCAGTATCCTAATCTCACAGGTGGCTATCAGATATGAAGAAAAGAATGCCATAGAGAATAAATATTCACAAAATACAAATGTTCAGCCTGATGTGCACTGGATCATATTTTAAGATCATCAGTATTTTAGCATCATATTTTGCAGTACCTTTTTTTTCTTCTTCTCCCCCTCCCCTGCCTCACCCCATCCTTGCAGCTTCCAATAACTGTAATCACATCCTGGAAGGACAAGCATTTCTGCATAATTTGTCCCAGGAAGGGATGTGTTATAAATTACCACTTATGAAATGAGAGGGTTAAGTAAGTTGCCTACTGAGATGCAGAAGCTTTCCTATGGAGGAAGGGATTCAATTCAGTTCTATATCTCTTCTGGAAGGTATCATCTAAATTATTTTCCAGTAGCATATACTTCTTTCTGTGTAATCAATAATTTCATCTTGACAAGTTTGCATGTGTTTGAGTTCTCATTTTATTTAACAGATGGAAAAAAAGGGTAGCTGGCTAGCAGGTGAAAACCTTCCACTTTAGCTGCTGAAGCCTAAGTAACTCAACTTTTTTTTTTTCCCAACAGTAGGACTGGAAGCCTCTTGCCAGTATCCTCTTTTGAACCCTTTGCCTTTCATTCAGATGAACTTGGGAAGACACAATGATCCTGACTGGAAGACTTTTGCCCTTTGTGGAGTTTAATGATCCATGTAACAACTGTCCTAAGCAGGCATGCACTGTGCTGTGCTACGTTGCACGTATCACTTGACCTTCTGGACTGTGCTGTGCTGCACATACTCCTTCACAGAAATGAACCCAGCTAGGTGACAGTAATGGAAGACCCTGGAGACTGCACCCACTTGGCAACAGCAATAATGCCACTGGCCTATCTTTGCCTTTACCTTGAATTGAAGCAACATCTCATATAAACAGAATCACAGAATCACAGAATTTTCAGAGTTGGAAGGGACCTCTAGAGATCATCTAGTCCAACTCCCCTGCCAAAGCAGGATTGCACAGAGCACATTACTCAGGACTGCATCCAGGCGGGTTTTGAAAATCTCCAGAGAAGGGGACTCCACAACCTCCCTGGGCAGCCTGTTCCAGTGCTCTGTCACCCTAACCATAAAGAAGTTTTTCCGTGTATTGGAACGGAACTTCCTATGTTTCAACTTGTGCCCATTGCCCCTCGTCCTGTCACTGGGAACCACCGAGAAGAGTGTGGCTCCATCCTCTTTCAATCCACCCTTCAGATATTTGTAAGCAATAATAAGGTCTCCCCTCAGCCTTCTCTTCTTCAGGCTAAAGAGTCCCAGCTCTCTCAGCCTTTCCTCATAAGGGAGATGCTCCAATCCCTCAATCATCTTGGTTGCCCTTTGCTGGACCCGCTTCAGCAGTTCCCTGTCCCTCTTGAACTGGGGAGCCCAAAACTGGACACAGTATTCTAGTTGTGGCCTCACCAGTGCCGAGTAGAGGGGGAGAATGACCTCCCTCGACCTACTGGACACACTCTTCCCTATGCATCCCAGGATTCCACTGGCCTTTTTGGCAACAAGGGCACATTGCTGGCTCATTGACAATTTACTATCTACCAGGACCCCGAGATCCTTCTCCTCAGAGCTAGTTCCCAGCAGGTCCACCCCTAACCTATACTGGTGCCTGGCATTCTTCCTCCCCAGGTGCAGGAACCTGCACTTGCTTATGTTGAACCTCATTAGGTTCCTCTCTGCCCAGCTCTCCAGCCTGTCCAGGTCATGCTGGATGGCAGCGCGGCCCTCTGGAGAGTCAAATATTACAATATTACAAGACCTCTGTTGAATTATCGAAGATACAATGAAGGCACTGACTTTAACACTGTCTATTACCTTCACAAGGAGCATACATTTGAAAATAAAGTGTACAAAAAATAATTGACAAAGTAATGATAAGACCTGATGGCTGAAGGGTGAATTTACACAGTTACCTTTCTACAATTTGTTCTTGCTTTAACTGTCTGTTAAATAAAATTGCACAACTCTAAATGTAGCAGAGGGCTTTTGCTTTTATTTTAAGTAAAAAGACAATTTACCAGTAATAAAAAGACCAGCAAGGCCCATTTTAGATTCTTCCAAAGTGAGAATTTTAAATTCTGACCATGCTTCCCTAAAGACGTACTCTGCACATAATAGAAATTAATAGGGTGTAGTTCCATGGGCAATTTATGCAGAAAGAGAGGCTTGATAATTATAATAGTTTTTTCTGCCTTTATAAGCTATTTCTTTTTTAATCTAATTTTACCTTAAATAGAACTTTGATCCTTTTAGCAGAAGCTTTTTTCATTATATCTTCATTCACTCAAATGAAGCTTGTCTTTCTATGTATTTATATCTTTTGATTGACTTGTTAACTGACTTACAATTTTCATATGATCTTTTCTTATAGTTAGATAATTCAGTTTGAATTGTTCTTCCTATTAGAAGACCCATATGGCTTGTGGCCTCTCAGAGGCTCAGAATCAACACTGGAAAAAAAGACAGTGGTGTTTTGTTTTTTTTTTTATTACTGTTTTGATCACAGATCAGCCATTCAAAAGTTCTCAAGTTCTGTTAGTCAAAGCATCAATAATCAAGGATTGTTGGTAAGATCCAATGAAAGATATTAATCAGATCATCCTGAAGATGTAGGGAGCCTGTATTGTAAACTGAGGTCTTGGATAAGAAGACAGAATTAGGAAAAGGTAAAATGCAGATGCAGGACTCGAAACAGGACAAAGGGTCACAGGTAAATACTTCTCAGTCCACCTAATATAAAACAAATCAGAATCAAAGAGGGTTATTGACTTGATAATAACATGTAACTAAGCCACAATAATGGAACTATCCATTCAGAAACAACAGCAGCAATAGGACAGATAAACCACAGTGCTAGACACTTGGTTAATACGTGACTTAAATTTTGTGATGACCCTTCTGTAATGTCAAGATGTGTTAATAATGTACGTGCTCTCGCGGTTACACGGGTGGACTTAGAAGTGCACAGCCCTCCAACCCCATCTCTTCTTTCTAGGCTGTAAGAGCCTTCTTGGCTGTTGGGTTTCCTTTTGGTGTTGTACGCCTCTCATGCAGCTGAAACCCATGCATGTACTTGATGGGTCAGGCAAAAATCTTAGCAGGTTCATAGTTCAGTTCTTACTTCCATAGGAAATTGTCCAGGTGCATACTGACATGGACAGGCATCTGAAACTCTGGGTTCTTCAGATGACTGTAGTTCCAATTGATGTTTGGTCAAAACAGTCATTATAAAACCACCTTTCTTTCCCAATTAGAACCAATGCCAGCCAACAGATTCCTAAGTTATTAGTATTGAAAAGGGGTATTCATAGTCAAAAATATATATAAACATATATACATATAGACGCTAAGAGTGATCACATGAACCTTCTTTCTGTCAGGGTCCTATTGTCCCTGTCCAGGCTCCCTGAGGCCACCTCCCCACTCTGCCCATGGTTTGCAATTCCATTTCAGCCTCCTGGGGCTGTCAAGCCCTGCTCCAGCCATGACACAGCAGGGCTGGTCTCCAGCTCCCCACAGCCCTGCCATGCCTGGCCATGCGCCTCGCTGAGCTGGGCCCACCTCCAGCCTGTCTGTGGCCTGTTCCCATTCCCAGGAAGTGCCCAATGTCCTGGACGGGGGCTGACCCTGGTTTCCCCTGGCTGCCCTGCTCTTGGCTGGGGTGGTGGGATAGGCCCTGCCTGCCAGGCCCTGATGGACCCCCTATGTGGAGCCCCTGAAACTCCCAGTGACACTGGCCCAGTGAGCCACCAACCCATGCTGTGCTCTGGCAGTTTCCCATAAAGCAAGGAAGTAGGTGATGATAAAATTAGAAAATATCATTAGAAAATATTTAATAAATAAAGCAAGCAAGTTTTTCGTTTATGAGTACCTGCTAATTGTTAAAACATTTCTGTATGTTATTAAATGGACTAAAAGAGCAACACACAGAAGCAGCAGGTTGTTACCTACTTCATGGACCACCAACTGATAAATCTTTCTAAATACGTGTAATCAACACATATATTGTTTTCATATTTGTGATTTAATTATTTTTTATTATCTTGCAAACAGTAAAAATCAGGAAATTTGTTTCAGTCCAAGGCTCTGGAACAGTGTGCTAAAAAGGGACTCCATTTTCTGGTCACTGTCTGCAAGCTTAACACTTTTTATTCTGTTCATTGAAACACAGCCTTGCCCAAAACCTATCCTTCCTCTGAGTTTTCTGAACCTCCTTCTTGTAATTGAAACAGCATTCTTAGATATCTAATCTCAACTCCAAAGTCTTAATCAACAAGTCTTTTGGTCAGCCATGTAGATACAATATTATGTTCCAATTACCCTCATTTCCTGGGAGAAATTTTGGGAAAATCTAGAATTGGTAGCCTTTGTGTTTATGAAATGGGTCATTTATTGTACTATTTAAGTGAAAAAGTGTTTACTGTAGGCTGAACGTCCTGCCCTTAACATCAACAATTTTTTTCATGTATCTTTAAAGAAGACAGGCCAGAAAAAGGCATTTTGTCAACTGAGGATAAGACTTCCTCCACATGCTTTTTGCAAGAAAAAACTTTCTCAGCTGTGAAGTCTATGACAACGGGCAATTAAATCTGCATGTGTTCCTACAATATATAGAAAAATATTTTACATGCAGTGGGCATTTTGAGCCCACTACATTACACTATGCTTTAAGTAAATGAAACAAGTAATTTCTTCCAGCATCTTTTTGGTTTGAATTTGTCAAGTTTTAGTATAAAATTCAAGAATTTCAGCTATTCATATAATTTTCCAAAGAAATTATATTTATAATTGATTCATACCTTGTAAAAGTTTCATGGGGTATTAACTATAGAAGATAATGAAGGCACTTGTTTTAAATAACATTCCAGTTTTTTGATGGATTTTAGGATATTATGCAGTTCTGTATTAACATATCTCCTTAGCATTAATGCAGCCTTGACTGATATTCAACTTGACTGAAATAGTGCACTCATGTAAAAGTCAGAAAAATAACTAATAAGTACTGGTGAAATTGTCTTTTTCTATATGGAAGAACTATTGTATTTACAGAATAAATATAAGGTTGAAATTATAGTTTGTGCTATAGTTATTACAGTCTGTGTTCCAGGGCTATGCCTTTGTGCACATTCATGTACTTCTTCATCAGTTCTCAGTCTGCTTGAGAGCTTTCTAGCTATGTAGTCATCTTCCTAGATAAGACAATGGACAATCACCTTGTTTCTAGCTTCACCAGCTAGAACTCCTAACTGCCTCCACAGCAAAGTATTTGGCTAACTATAAAGAGCTCATCAGGTGTAAAATCCATATAGCCCCAAAGATTCTTCAAGGCAGCTTCTGCTATGTATAGACTGATATACACCATTTCTATGCTTAAATGTGTTGATCCTGGATGGACAATCTGGCCATCCCAGAGACTTCCCCAGGTGCTTCCTGCAGCAAAATTGATGGAACTATACATAGATATTTCTAAATAGTCAATAGAAACTCTTCCTGCAGGTGCAGAAATAATAATGTAGGACATTCTTTTTTACATAGTGAGGATAATTAGGAGGTATTTTGTACAGGTTTTAATGTAACCAATAGCAAGAGATCATGCATGTGATGAAGTGGTCACTTAGAACCATGGGACAGCTGTATACAAAAATTCAGCAGAACAACAGTTTAGGAAGTTTCACCTGACAAAGCTGAGGATGCTGTTGCAAGGACACCTGCAACACAGACTTCTGTTGCCATCCATGTAGAGACCTGTCATCCTGCTTGAGCGATTTGATTCCCTAAGCATCTGTTACTTATGTACAGACCCCAATAATTTACTGATTTTTACACATTTGTAAATGTCTGTGCAAGAGGTGTTATTTCACATAGGAAATAATTACTGTTAATATATTTGACTGTGCTTAACTAGTTCTCTCCATTAGTTTTGTATAATCTCCATGGCATTTTCCAACATCTGAAATTAACATCAAGGAGTGTGACAGATGATATCTTTGTAAACACACTAATATTCTCCTCTCTCTGGAAAAAGGGAAGTTGTGCGTTTTCTGAAAGAGCAAGTAATATGCTTGGTGTGGAAGGGGGAATAACACTTCAAAAGATTGTGTCTTTTGTCAGGCAGAAGTGGAGATTAAGGACTTTTACTTCGGAAGAACAAGGAACAGAAGCACAGACAGGCTTCAGAGGTGCATGAAGTAACCTCCTATGAACAAAAGGAGGCTATGCAGAATTTGTTGCTAGTCAATGAGTTGAGTGAAATCATGCCTGAAAGCAAGGATATGCATGAAAGGAAACAGTGGGAAGTAAAAAACTTGTATAAAAACTCTTCCCCCCCCCCCTTTTTTATTTATTGCACTTTATAATGCTAAGTAAAAGATGTCCAGGAAGAACCTCAGGCACTATGACCTATTTTTCCATTACTTAAATAGTAGTACAATTCTTGCTTCTGTTTTAGACCACTGCATCTATCTCTCTCCAAGATAAGTCTCCTATAGAGAAGACTAGTATTAAGCAATACTGACATGAACTACCTGGCTTTAGACCTACAAATTTATCTCTTATCCTCTTTGTTTAGTGCTGAGACATCTTATTTTGTTGCAGGCTTTGGGTTGGTTTTGTGGTGGTTGTTTTTTGTTGTTCAGTGTTTTTTGTTGTTTGTGTTTTTTTTTAAAGACCTTTGACATTTTTCAGGGAGCCCATTGAGAAAAGAAGGGGTAGGTATATCCACCTTTGCTCTTGAGCTGTTTCAGTGCCTAGGGAACTCTAACAGAAAGATTATGAACACGTCTGTGAAATGGGTTCAAAGTAACTAGTTGTCTAACGGCACGAAAGTCAGCAACAAATGGGAGGCAAGCACAGTGCAAAAGCTCAAAGGAATTGCATGTGAGCTATATCGGATCCAAAAGGAGTATAACCACGATGGGGTAGCATTGTGCCTTATATCTTCATCGTTTACAAGTCCAGAAGTAAATTTTTAACCCAGCTATAAGACTGAGTAGTGCCATTTGATTCAAGAGTATCAGAAATGTTAATAAGTAAAAACAGGAAAATTTTCTGCGAATTTTAGTAAAGTGCAAACATTCAGCATTAGAATTTAAGAAAAAAACAAAATCTAAGGCACATGTCTAAAAAATTCTAATTCTAAAATTTTATTGAATTTATCAGAAGTAGATCATACTGGACTAACATTATATGTTTCTGTGATAAGAAAACCTATTTCTAGCTGCAGGAAATTTGGTAAATCACTTCTTCCTCCAAGACAGTGAAATATTTGCTGTGGTGTCATGTGGGGTTGGAAAAGATAAGAATTCATGGACAGATTGCAGAGCGATTGATGTCTATCTCATAGAAAGATAAAAACAGGTAATAATGAAAGGAGAAATATAAGTCTGAAGTGAAATAACATGAACAGGTATTTTCCTGAATTAGATTGGCATAAAAATTGGATATGTGCTAACAAAATTTGCTTCTGAGACAGACTTGAAACTCATTGTCAATACTTCTCTATACAGAAGATTGAGTTACCATATATAAAGAACTTTGTAAACATGGGTGATAGAAATAGAATTAAATGAAGCAATGCAGATAGTAAAATTGTTGACCAAGGGTCTAATAACAAAAAATGTCTGATACAATCTGGGACCTTATTATTATTTAATTACTGGGAAGGAAACTTGTCTAGCTGTAGTAATTTCATCACGGTGTGACAAAGAGGTCAATTCAGGAATGAGGAAATCATCCAGAATCTATTTTTTATCTAACAAATTAGTTTAAGCAGATAGCTGGGATTGTCATCTCTGTTCAAAGTCTTACTGAACCTTTCTATAGAATACAGTATATAGCTTTAGTCATCTGCCGCGATTGAGAGATGGGACAGAGCTTGATGCAAGCACAATGTCGATTTATTGTACACAACCACAAGTTTATATATGTTTTAATTAGCTGCGTGTTTCAAACAGATTGGTTCTTTTAGCTAAACATCGCCTGTTTGCTAACCCCTGATTGATTAGTAAACAAACAAAAGGCACCTTAAGTACCTTTAACTTTAAGGCACTTTAATAGCAATCAGCCTTCATTGTACAACTTTGTCACATCCTGTTCTGCTCCTTCCGTTGGGGGTTTTCCACCTCTTTGTCCTCCCAGGGTTTGTGGCCTACAAGTTCCAACATGTCCCCGTCTATCAATTGGGCAGCACTTGGAGTCTTGTCTTTCAGGCCTTGTCCCACAGTCATCCATGGTTCAAGAAGGATCAACTCAAAGTTAGCTAGTACAGAGAAAAATTAATAGCATGAAATGGAGCTTTACAAACAGAAAATGAAATAATTTGGCTTGTTTAGTACAGAAAAACAAATGTTAAGAAAGAATGTGATTGCTGTCTATAACTGTGTAAAAATACTCTTTGAACTGAAGGACAGCTTCGGTAAAAGCAGAAATAAATTGGGGGGGACGGGGATGGGGGACGGAGACGGACAGACATCAAAACAAAACCAAACCAAATAACTCAATTTAGAGATTATCAAAAGGTTACTTCACATTAAAGAAGTTCTGGAACAGCCTTGTGAAAGGACTTCTGAGACCTAAAAATAAGCTTCTTTTCAAATGCAGGTGTGTGAGTGAATTTAAAAAAAAATATGGTTATCTGTCCCAGAAGATCAGGTCCAACAGCCCAAAATCCTGTTCCAAAGCTAAAATATTTGATAATACAAAGTACCTGACATAGCAGAGGGAGGCTTAAGCAGTACTTCAAGCATAGTTCATGAACACCACTAGCTTTTTCATTTATGCTAGTGTTTAATCATTTTGAAACAAAGTCATATCCTGAATAATTTCATATCTGGTTCCTAAGAAAAGCAGTGAAAAAATGAGATTCTAAAACACATTTCTGCTTTCTTGACCCTGGACCTGACTTGAAATTATGTCTTTCACTGATTGCCACTGTAATTGACACTGTGAGAAAACTCCCATTACTTTCCACTGGTGAAAAGTTAGCCATGGGGCTTTAGAAAATATCATCAATAATTTTGAATTGGTTGAAAGTCTGATACATGAGTTTGTTACAACCACATTAGATCAAGTACAGTTCTCCAGAGCTTAGGAAGCAGCTGAGTAGCCAAATCTATGTTTTACAGAAACATATAGATACAGAATATATTGCCCCAATAAATCTTGTTAGTCTGAAGTATTTTTAATCCGAATTCCGCAAACATGACACCAATCTTTCATGTCTAGTATTCTGTGATAGGAAAATTGTAGGAAAACGTGAAACAGTTGGAATCAACATTAAAATTGAATAACTGAACAGATGCATTCATAGCCGTGTTAAATGTCTTTGATACCCAGCAAATCTCCTTGGGGCTGATAGATACGACATCATACATACAGGAGATACAGTCATTTCTAGAATGGCAGCTGGAGGACAGATAGGATGAAGTAAAGTATCTAATAGGGCACAACACATCTATATTTAGGTTCTCAAATCACTTTCCAAATATCATTTTCTTTTAGGTTATTTCATCTTTTAAAAAATGTAATATACCAAAGTTGTTTTGTTTTTATTTTTCTTTAGTAGAAGTCTGTCTTCATGTCCTTATGTAAACAACTGCAAGTCAGTGCAAAACAAGAAAAGGAATAACAGGAAAAAAAAAAAAATCAACATTTTCTTGACAAAAGAACACTTCCCCAAATAGTAATCACTATAAAGAGTATTATTTACAAAATATCATATCATGTTTTATACGTAACAATATATTGAAATATTAAATAATATATATTAGTATCAATATGTAATATGTCATGAATTTATGGTATGTTACATGATTTTATCAGATAGTAGTATATGTATGCATATAATAATAGGAAAGAATATATGATATTGAATTTTTGTGATAGGTTTCACCTTCCTGAATTTTAAATGGCTAATCTGGTTGTTTACATCTTATTTTGGTACTATTAGTTTCTTTCTAGCCAGTGAAAGAAAGCAGATACTTTTTAAACTGGACTCGCCTGATGTACTGACTTGTCCACTTGTAAGATGAATTTCTCTCCATAAAGATAGTTCAGAGATGTCTCATGTCATGGTACTTGCATTGCAGGCTTCTGTATTTGGTCAAACATATGCTACCTCTAGCAGTCAGATCAATCCTGCACTTCGTAATTATATTTCTTCTATTCTGTGCGTTTTGCATTTGTGTACAAATTGGTTTTGTCCAAAGTCAATAAGCATTACTAAGTTCAGTGACACTGGACTGGCAAGACTGATTTTTTTTTAAATTCCCCTATATGAATTTCCTGTCATGAATTTCCAGTATTCTGCCTCTTTCAAATGGATTAATACTGTGGAATTGCAGGTAATGAAAATCTCTCTGCTGAATGACACAAATATTAAAACCAACTGTCTGCACTTCACTAATATCAGCAGGATCCCCCAGTTTCAATTTTGTTGAACTAATTCATGCCACTTCAAATTTTATTACAACTTGAACTTTCGTTCCATAATTAATTACTTGAGCAGCGTGAGTATGCCCTGGACACTGAAAGATTAGAGCCTGCTTTTCTACATCTCAGTTCAGACACAGAGCTTTATTTCACAGGACCAAGATGTGCTGAAGCCAATACTTCTATCTAGATACAGAGGATTTAGTTTTGAAATTTTAGTTCAAAGCATGTCCAGAACAATGTTAAAAATTAATCAATCTGTCTTTCTAGATGTTTACGATTTAAAGAGACAGGAACGCAGGAGACATCTGTGTTCTTCTGGGGCAGCAGCTAGAGGCTAGGAAAGTTACCAAAGAATTTATTGCCATGGTACTAGACACCTTTATTTAGGTAGCTGAATCACACTCAGAATGAGCTAGCAGTTTGGTTGCTTTTATATCAATAGAAAGAGACAGACACTTGCTAAGACCAATTCATCCCACCTTGAAGAGTTTTCTAAAAGAGAAAGAATGACTTGCACCTTGGAGTGTCTCTCCATTGATTACAGTGAAAACACAGTTATCAACTTGGAGGAGGCAACTAATTTTTGGATGGCTAATTTCGCCTAACATGTTTGTTAATCAAAAGAGACAAACATCTGTCAGTGACTGACTAGTAAGAAGATATCTCTGTAGACATGTACTACACATGAGAGGCATCTGGAAACCCTCTGCCATAGAAAACAGAGTTTTGGTACTAGTAATACAGAGGAATTGTACTCACACAATAATGTGGAGAATTCTACCTCTGCTTTGTAAAAAGGAAGTAATGCAGTTGTCATATTGTAAAAGAAGGTAAAATCAGTCTACATGTTCTCCAGAACCTGGTTCTGTATCTATGTCTGCAAAAATATGTATGAGATTCTGTTGTGAATAAACTGATGACAGAGTTCTTTTTATTATGGAAATGCTATTATAAATTGTTTCCTTAAAATAGATACATAACTTGCATTAACATGTTTGAGTGCCTAATGAATATCCAAAGAAAGAAATTTTCTGCAGTTGAAACAGACTCCAGAGGGAAATCTTGCCCATTAATTTTAGTCCATTTGGGGCCATTCTGACTGTATGAGACATTCAGGTGTGTTCTTTCAGAAACTGTTTCACCGATCACCAAGAGAACATGGAAGACTAGATCCTCTCCCTCTACCTCAGATTTAAAATCTACTGACTAGTCTTCATGATTTGCTTCTTCTGATGTTGCTCTTTTAGATGCCTAATAAGGAAGAAAAACCTGCATGTCCAGTTCCATTTTCATCTCCATTTTTTATTGCACTGGGTTTGGCAGGAATAGAGTTAACTTTCTTCATAGTTGCTTGTATGGGGCTATGTTTTGGATTTGTGCTGAAAACAGAATTGATAAAGCATGGATGTTTTAGTTGTTCTTGAGCAGTGCTTCCACAGTGTCAAGACCTTTTCTGCTTTTTACACTGTCCTGCCAGTGAGTAGGCTGGAATGGGCAAAAGGTTGGGAGGGGACACAGCCAGGACAGCTAACCCCACCAGACCAAAGGAGCATCACATACCATATAACATCGTGCTCAGCAATAAAAACTGGTGGGGTGGAGGTTAAAGGGGGCTGCCATTGCTCGGGGACTGGCTGGTCTTTATCTCAACCCATGGGTTTTCTCACTTTTACTGTTCCAATTCTGCACCCCCATACCTCTGTGGGGGAATAAGTGAGCGGCTTTGTGGGGCCTAGTTGCTGGCCGGGTTAAACCATAAGACATATAATTATGTTCACAAATTGATATTTTATATCTGAACTTCTCATTATGTTTTTAGGCATGCTTTGATTTCTGTAATACTTTCAGCTTCTTTTTCTCTTTATCAAATGAAAATAGATCAATTTCCCTATTTATTTATGTATTTTTTTACCCTTGATCCTGTGGTTTTCCCTGAAGTAATAGCGGTGACATTGTTCCCAGTGTTCCTGAAGTATGACTGATCTTTCAGGTCAGTACAATTGTGTAATACAATCCATAACTCTACCTTATACTCTCCGGAAACAATGAGAGAACATTTCTGACATAACATTCCTCAAATGGCAGAGAAAAGCTTTAGGTTGTCTGAAGGTCACTAAAGAGATGTTTCTGGTATCTCTGACTACTTTCTGTGCATATTAGGATCACCCATGAAATAGAAAATTAACAATTTTTGCAGTGTACATTTAGCAACATAGATGGTATGAATTGCAATAGGCAAGGCCCTCCATGTATGAGACTTTAATAAGAATATTAACATTATCATTGTAGGGGACTGAAGCAAGAAAACAAGTGCACATAAGAAAAAAACATTTATGTTCTTGAAATACATGGGGAAAAATAATTTTCTTGGATGGAGTTTTCCAAGCCCTCGTTGTTCAGTAAAGACCTACATGGCAGTCACAAAATCCAATTTGAAAGAGAAACTTTCTCATTTTGTTTGAAAATATAATAAAAGAACTATTTATTGGTTGGTGTAAAATGTCGAATGACTGAGACATAAGGATTCACACATACTTCAACTGAGACATAAGGATTTATATAAAGCTGAGTAGAAGACCTTGAAACAGAGCAATGTTCCTTGAGATAGTTTCTTTTCCCTTTAATAGTGTTTTTATGTATTCTGTTCCTCAAACTGCTAAAAAATGGCCTTGCATGTCGATAAGCTTTCGATTAATATACTTGAAATACATACATGAGGATAAAAAAAAAACAAATAAGCCCTTTCTAGTATCTCCATACACTTACCATTATGTGGAACAACAGAAAAAAGACTCCTAACACTTTTCAATCAAAAATAACTCTATATTACAACCTTCTTTGAAAATATCTAGGTTTTGGGTTCTTGTGGATTGCTACTCTTTTAACATGAAACAGGATATAGCTGCTGAAAGTTGTTTTATGGAGATCTAGTCAATGCTGCTGCCCTATGAGAACAATGTAGAAGCATTACATACACCAGTGTTGTAACTTCTGTATTTATTTCTGAAGGTGACAGACAATCTTCTGCTTTGGAAGTTGCAGAAATGATTGAGAGTTTCCACTCAGCCATGAATTTTAGGAAAAAAGAGCTCATTTGCACAACTTTATTCATGCATATCTAAAAATATCTGAGTGCTTCAAGCAAGATGATGTTGTTCCTATGTAGCAAATAATCAAACACTTAAATCTTCTTTGTATAAGGAAAGAATGGAGATGCAAAGTATATTTTCTTTCCAGTTTTCAGATTCTATCTGGTTATGATCAATGACTTTGAATGCGTAGATCATTTTTTTTTTCTCAAAGTGTAGGCTGCAGATTGTTCCACATCTAGTCAATTTGGTGGATCATGGCATCAATTATGAATTGTGTTAATTAATCCCCATGAAATTAATAATCAAGTTCAAATGCTGGAGATGGCAGCCTTCTGTTACCCTTCATGGAGTATTCCAAATATTAAAGATTGTATTACGTTTATTGGTCATGCTCCAATTAAATTATTTCTTCTCTATTTTGTTCAATCACTGTGTGTTTTAACTAAATGAAAACTTTTGATATAGAAGATGTATGCTGCTTTCACTTCTTTGAGCACATTATCAAAAAAAAAAAAGTAAAAATAGCCTATGTATAAGAATTCTAAAATATTTTTTGGTAGAACAGGAACACAATTACTTTTAAAAACATATTTAAATTCTAAGCAATTATAACTTTTACATATTACATGAGATTTGTTTTTAAGTTTTTCTATGTCAAGCTGTTGATGTTTATCATCAAATTGGGGTCAAATCAAGTAACACCTTTTTTACTAGAAACTTTCCCTCCATTCCTCATTTGTCATCTCACAACCAGGAGGTTCAGAAACAGGAGGTTGTTGGGGGCTCTTGTGATATTTGAATAGTAATGCTTCCCTCTGGTCCTGTAGAGCATATCTTTCACTTATGATATGCTACAAAGCTCTCGAGAAAACTCCATCCAGAAGTTGAAATTGTCATCTTTGCTGTCGTTGAAAGATAACCTGCTCCAAAGACAGTCAACTGTTCAGAACAGAGTGGCAGACCTAAAGGTCTTTCTTGTCAGTAACCTGTTAGCACTAGAACTAATTAACCTTCTGCCTGATGTTCAATAGAACCATTACCATAATTCTTTAGCAAGGGGTTATTGCTTTGATATGGGGGACATAAAAATCAAATTTTAATGTGATACAGTGTTCTGTTTTATTCTATCAGGTTGAGCTAAGAAATTTCTGAGGGGTTTTCTCAGCCTTCACATTTATAGAATAGATGGGACTGTAAACTAATCACTTAGAAAGCCCTGAGATTTGTGTATTGCTGATGTAAGGCTCTAATATTTGCGATCATATGGAAACTTACTGATATGACAGGCAGAGAGACTGCAGACAAAACCATTATTTTTTATCCTTTTATTTACTGTCTCTGTGATAACCAAATAGAATCGACATAATTAAAGAAAAAGAACAGTAGTAAAAGGCATGTGCCACAGGATGCCTGCATCTTACAGAACTTTGAGTTGGATTTTACTGTCTTTTTTAAAAAAAATAAACAAGGCAAAATATATGAAAAATGTCTGGATATCCAAAGCCTTTAATAATGAAGGTAATGACAAAAGGTACAAGAGAAAAACTTTTGGGAAAACAAACAAACAAACAACAAACAAAAAAAACCCCAACCAAAACTAAGCCAAAGCAAATCCACCAACATTATAATTTTCTGAGTTAGAAACATTAAAACAATGAATTTTGGAAAAAAAATCTCCTGTTTCCTTTCCAGATGGTGTCCCTTCTTGCCAGACTTCATGACTTCCTTGGTTAAACAAACTGTATACCAGTTGTGCTTATAATGCTTTCTAGCTGATGTGCACTTGATGTGCACATGTGTGCATATGCATGTAAGTGCGTTATAACATGGTGGAGGGTTAAGAGAACAACACTGTACATAACAAGAATAATATAGGTTATTCATTAATAATACAAAACTGACAAGACAAGAAAGTTTAGTTTTATGTTAGAAAAGAGAGAGAAGAGAAAAAAATCTACTACCCTGTAAAGGCTGTTGTAACTTTCTCCTACTTTCATTCTTAGACTTGGCTGACATTAGCTTGTCTGTTAGCTTGTGAATAGCCAGCAAAATTCGCACTTTGGGCTTTTGTGCCCATGCACAAATACACCATAAACTATTAAAGCATTTATTTTACTAATTTTTCAACACAGAGAATCTACTTCATTCAACCTCTCGGTGAAAAGAAGGGTTGAAATACAGTTATACAAGGATTTCTCATCACTCACTTCACAACAATTTTGAATGGGGTGCTGGGAACTTGTGACTTTCTCCTGCACATTGCCTTTCCTGGTGGGTCAAAATTACTACACGTCCACTTCTGTAACTTTGTAGAGATTCAAGGGCTATGGTATAGGCACTGTATGCTCCCTGCTCTCCTGCGCACCTCCTGCCTGCTCTGGTGTCTTGTGATGCTGGGATGGGTGCCCTCATTGCTTAGTGCCGGAAGGAAATAAGGCTTGGGAGAATTTCACGGAAGGATGTACAGCTGTGGTACAGATGAACTGCAATATTTCCATAGTAGGAGACACTTCTGCTTCACATTTTCCTTGCTAGTCCTGCAAATACAGTAATACTACTGCTGGTCACAGGCAACGGGCTTTGTGCTGAGGTTGCAGGGAATCAGAACTAAGACTTGTCAGACTTTTTCTGAACCTTTTTCTGACCTGCTGGGGAGTTGTTTTCACTTGATTTATCTGTAACAGCATTTTTTCTAATGACCAGGTGTCTATGACTGATTAGTTTTGTTTATATTTGCATAATATCACCATAATTTTCACAGTAGAAAGGTGTAGTTACTCTGTGTAGAATCAACCATTTGTAACTCTAACATACTGATGTAGTAGTATACAAGCATATAGACCTGTTACAATAACAAAAACCTTGGTAAGTTGAGATGCAAGATGCAGCATGCATGTGTATGGCATGCATGGGATAACAAGAGAGGGAACAGAAACTGGCACTGAAACTCCCAAAGCTATAAGGACAACTCACCAAAGGTCAGTGAATTGCAGACCGGGGAACTGAACAAAATTAGGTTTTGGGTTAACAGGAAAACAAAGTACGGACATCTAACATATGTAAACCAATCAAATATAATAAATTCAGACATAATGGGAGTTTCACACCGATGAAGAAAAAGCAAAGTGTAAAACATGCTGGCAAACATATAAACATGCCAAGTGCATATTACAGAGAGGAGGAAGAAATCATCACTATCCACCTGATATTCCACCATGACAAAGGACTCAGCACGCTGATGACTCACCATCTCGATATTCAATACATATTAGGATTCCAAGGTGCAATGTAAGCATGGACATAACAGCAGAAATTGGATAGATACTAGGGAGTATGTTTATACCAAGTTTAACAGTACTGTTACTGCTAAGACTTTTTTCTGTTTCAATATTCTTTGCTTTGCTTTATCTCTTTTTTTCTGTAATAATTAGATTTGGACTAATAACAAGACTTTGAAAATTTGTCAATAAGAAATGGGATTGTTTTCTTCTCCATCTTTCCTCTTCATGCCTGATGTTTTTATGCACTTATTTTCAAAAGAAGGGAGGGGTTCATCTGCTTCCAGTACTGGTTTTTATTGATTTTGCCAGCTACCAGCTCCAGTATGTTCAGCGGGATACCCTGCCCATTTGAAGTCCCATGTTCTTATGTTGTTCTTTGTTCTTCATTTTGCAAATTCTGTTATTCCTCTCATACTTTTCCGTGCTATACAGCTACATAAGTCTTTGCTCTTTGGTAGTTACATTGCTCACATACTTACCTAGAAAGCTTATATGTTGTGTGTAGCTATGTCATCACAGTGTTACAAAATATTTATATACTGTTGTCAGTTACAATATTTTAGTATATTTAGTTATATTTAAGTTCAAGGCATGCCAATTAATGTACTTGTAAGTGTTATAGGCTTCTGCTCTATCTACAGCTGAAAAAATACTTATTTTTCAGAAACAAACAAACACACAAACAAACAAAAACAAACCCCAAAAAGCCAGTATGTCTCATAATCTCTCAGGTTTCTTGGAGAGAGTGAGGGTTGGGTTTTGTTTTTGGAGGTTTTGTTTTGTTTGTTTGTTTAATTTTCTTCCTATTACAAAGTTCAGCCAATTAAACAAATTCCAGCTGAGAATTTCTTTTTACAGAAAAGGGATATGTCTGGGATTGCATCTTTTGCCATGTTGTGATATATAGAATGTGTATTGGTGGATTTGGAAAAGTCTCTCGATTGCCTCAAACAGTCTTCAATGACAAAGAAAAAGTTATTGAATTTTGCAGCACTACCTATGACAGAGACGTGATTGATGAGAAGCAGATGTAAAGAGCTTAGTGTAAGTCTATTTGATTAATGGGATCTCATTTCTTCCTTATCCACTGAAATGTACAGAATTCAAAAATTTTTTCCTCGGTTGTAAAATATATAGGAGAAATACTACTCAGTCCCTTCTTAAGTAAAAATATTTCACATGCTTAATTAATGATGAACCACAGTGTAAAAAATCATGGTTCATTTTGATCTTGCTTACAGAAAGGCATATTTTATACATATACCAATATGTGGAAGGGAATTCAATTTAAATTTTTGGCTCAATGTATTTGTGTAAGTTTTCAATCTAGAACCATAAATCTGCAAACTGCTGAAGACAGATAAAAATTACTGGACCCATCTACTGCCAATCATGGAAAATTTTTATGACTCAGATCCCGGTTCCTACTCTTTACATCCATATCCTCTCTCTTTAGGGATGAAAGTAGTCTAAACCAAACCTTTACCTGCTATGTATCTATCAGCAAAGTTGTGCTGAGTGACCCATGTTGATGGATAATCCAAACAGACAAATGACTCAAAAAGCACCATAGTCTGATTGTTCATTAACAGAAACGTTCATTACTGTTCATTAATTCACTAATGTAATAAGAATGTACCCAAGAGGAAAGTAATTCTATGTTTGACTAAAGGCAAACTAGTAAAGAGATGAAAATCAACCTCCCCAAATTCCAATCTTAAAGTCTGCTTCTTGGTAAATTCTGTGGTTAAGGAGGGCAATAATTGTTTACTTCCTTGCTTGCTTTTTTATTTTCTTATACTGACTTCTGCTAATTATTTCATACTAGGGGATTTTGTGTGTGGTTTTGTTGTTGCTTTTGTTTTCCTGTAATATGACAGAGCATACATGCCCCTTATTCAGTAATTATATACTGATAAATTAATTGAAACATGACTGAAAACAGAAAAAAAGAATAACAATCTTGCATGATCTTTTCATGACATTATTCTCAAGGGACTGGCAGAGGAGTTGTAAAGGAGAAAGAAAATACAGAAGACCAGGTGTGGAAGAGGAGAACATCACTGCCAGTGGAATGAGAGGACAAAGAGGAAAAATAGAAGCCTTGGAGGCAGGAGAAAGTGGAAAGTAGAGAATGCCCCCAGATAGAATACCAGGCTACAGCTCTTGTGGACCATTCTTGCGAAAGACAGAAATGAGAACAGCAGAAACTACTTGTCATTGACTTTAACTTAATTTCTGATCATTTAATTTCTTTGACCATCCTAGAACTTTTCTGGCCTTTTCTTACATCCTTTGAAAATGAAGTATTGAACTTCACACATTCAGATGCGGTGCATATTACAACATCCTCTTCACATGTTGACCATATCCAAGCACTGAGATACTGTTGTCAAGCACTGTCTACAATTACAAGATCTGTAATATGATTTTTGGATGCTTCCATTAAAAGCTATAATTACATATATAGTTAGTTATTTTTTAAATATATCAAGAGTAAATTTTATTTTTATTTCAGCATCTGTTTATGTCGAATGTGTGATTTTTCTGCCTCGTTGCCATAGCTTTAATTTTTACTTTGAATTTATTAGTTAATAATTAACCCTTTGAACAATGAAGGGATATCATCCAGGGGGACCTTGACAGGTTTGAGGAGTGGGTCCGTGTTGTGGAATGATTACTAAAAATGATCAATAATACAGCATTGGTCACACATTAAGGAAAGGTAAAAAATCAAAAGGTTTCTTGGGTAGCTGCAGCTGGTACGTGAAGAATCCGCTACATCTGCAATTCCCTGTACAATATTGCTTGCAAAGCAACACGGGGAATGGACTGGGGTGGAGACTCCAAGGCCAAACCCTCTGATAATCCTGCAAACATGGGAACGAGATGGCATCACGGAAGAAAAACAGTGTGGAGGATGGAGCGGAGTGGAGACACCGCAGCCAAAACTCTGTGATAAAATGGGAACTTGAGGATCAAATTGAGCCCTCAAAGGTCTTATGGAAATGATAAAATGCCTATTTGTTACCCTGAACCAGCGATCTGTCATATTTTTTTTTTGATGAAATGCTTTCCTTTGGTGAACTTTTCTCATTATAATGTCATTATAATACCAAAACACACCTCCATCCCAAAAGCCACCCGCCTCCAACGTGCGACCACTCCTCCTTGAGTCTGTGCCCTGAATTTTTCATAAACTATCCCTTTAAATGTGAAGCAAGAAAATTTTACACCAATCATAATGAAAGTATTTATGACCAGAGTCACTCAAACTCCACCTTGAAGATAAAAAATAGTATAAAAATGGCCCAAGAAAGGGGGGATGTTAGGGAAGACACAATCATGAACAAGTTGGGGAGGACTCCATCAAAGACTGCCTTGACTTCTGTGACCAGTCGACGGGCTGAGCCTCTCTCCTCCCCCATAATGACACTTGTGGGTAAAATTCAAACACTTGGCTGTACCAAGTGCTTCCCTGGGAAACTTAGAAATCTCTATATAGAGTGGTTTTATAACTTAGTGCATTTGTAACCAAGCTATATTACTAACATCTTTAGCATTCGCACATGCTTTGCAGACAGTCACTATCACCGGCAATCCAAAAGAACTTGTGTATCTGTTGCTTAAGTAAACTGAACTGTGTAGGCAACTAGTCATTTGGGTTTCTCATTGAACACAACCAAAGAGTGGCTTTGTTAGTTCATGAGAATGACTGGGCTGAAGGTGCTGTCTGCTATTAGTGTATCCAGATCCATAACAATTTAATATATATTAAACATGCCTGGACTGATAGTGGTGAATTGGGCATCACTCAGAATTTAAACCTAGCCGCACTTAGCCTCCTACCTTGGTGAGGGGTGTTAGAATGCAAGGGGGTTTATTTTCTGCCAAAACTACTTTGCCCTTTAACGCAACAAATGTGAACCTCATGAAGATCAACAAGGACACATGCAAGGTCCTGCACCTGGGTCACAGCAATCCCTAATGTCAATACAGACTGCAGGATGAATTGACTGAGAGCAGCCCTGAGAAGGACTTGGGGGTACTGATGGACAGAAGTTTGACATGAGTTGGCAAAGTGCACTTGCAGCCCAGGATGCCA
This sequence comes from Charadrius vociferus, assembly GCF_000708025.1. Taxonomy (NCBI): domain Eukaryota; kingdom Metazoa; phylum Chordata; class Aves; order Charadriiformes; family Charadriidae; genus Charadrius; species Charadrius vociferus. The sequence continues at coordinate 2,465,848 of NW_009661373.1, read as the reverse complement.
GTCGTATCCTGTACTGCATCAAAAGAAGCACGGCCAACAGGTCTAGGGACGTGATTCTGCCCATCTACTCTGCTCTCGTGTGACCCAACCTGGACTACTGCATCCAGCTCAGCGAGCCTCAGCACAAGACATGGACCTGTTAGAGCAAGTCCAGAGTGGGGGCCACAAAAATGATCAGAAGGCTGGAACACCTCTCCTCTGAAGAAAGGCTGAGAGAATTGGGGTTGTCTAGCCTTGAGAAGAGAAGGCTCTGCAGAGACCTTACTGCCTCTTTTCAATACTTAAAGGGGGCTTAGAAGAAAGATGGAGAAAGACTTTTTACCAGGGTCTGTATTGACAGGACAAGGGACAATGGTTTTAAACTGAAAGAGGGTAGATTTAGATTGGCTATAAGGAAGAATTATTTTTTTTTTAATTTTTTTTTTTCAAGGGAGGTGAGACACTAGAAGAGTTTGCCCTGAGAAGTTGTTGATGCCCCGTCATTGGAAGTGTTCAAGTTCAGGTAGGACAGGGCTTTGAGCAAACTGGTCTAGTGAAGGTTGTCCTTGCCTGTGGCAGAGGGGAGTTGGAACTGGATGATCTTTAAATGTCTCTTCCAACCCAAACCATTCCATTATTCTTTGATTCCATGACTGTGCTGGTGTTGTTCGATAATTTATTTATGCTTTCTGTATTATAAATGATGGCTATGTTTATTTAAGCACTTCTGGAAAGAAACTTACTCAAACTTACTGACAAGACACCTGAAATTTATTTCAGCATGTCTGTTTTTTAAAACAAATGGAACTTCTCTAGTTTTGATAAAACTTTTAAAAAATTTTGAGGCCTTGGTTATTTTTGGGTTTGGTTTTGTTTGGTTTTGGGGGTTTGGGTTTTTTTTTATGTTTTTTTTTTGACAGTTTTACCATATTGTATTTAGTCATTATGATTAAATAATGGTATTCTTTATTATAATTTTTAGCATGTTTATTGATATGTGGTTAAGGTTACCAGTTTGCTTCTCCCGAGATACTCATTGCAGCCTTGTTTGAAGTCTGATGTTCTATAGTTAATATATTTGCTTGCAGTAAAGGAACTGATCCAAGCAGCATTTTACACAAAAAAATTAGTCGTTAAGTATTTTTGTCTTTGACAAGTCAAGTCAACGCCACCTGTTGTTTTGTTGCTATTAAATTTATGTGAAGCCTCTGATTTGAGAAAGTGTCTCTGACTAGTAATAATGGAGAAATCTATATCTTTATCTAGAGTCAACCTCAATGCAAATTCTCAATGGAACTTCCTTGCCTGGTTAGTGTATCACCAGTGACTACATTTTTGCTCCAGGGAGTGATCTGTAACCTCCAGACCAACTAAAGCAAAGTGTCTTATGTCCACAGTTCTCAGGCCTTGTATTTGTAGAAGAGCAGACTGCCCTCATATTACATAGCGCATAGCACTTACTCATTTCCGGATCTCATCTAGTGCCCTTGTAGCACTAAGAAATTCTTACTTCATGTTTGTTTTTTCTTCAGTTCAAAATGTCTGAAATAACACAAGGCCAATTTTGAAGTCCACCAATCCTATTTTTATGCCATGAAATGGAGAGTATGTAGTTCACCCTGTGTGTTGCGGTATCAGAATACCTGGAAATACTTAAAAATTCTAAACCTAATAAAATAACATTAAAGAACTATATAGGACAAAAGGAAGAAAACTTACTACAGTCTTGTTTATAATACTTATTGGGAGGGGTCTAGGAGCAAGCAGTCTTGGAACAACATCTGGATTTTGTTTTGGGGAAAGTAATTGGTGAACTCAGATTTTGCTAGGATATGCAGACAGATGCCGAGGCACTGACCTGATGTTTAGATAACAGAAGCAGACCATGAGAAATTGTTGGACGTGACGTGAGAAAGGGAAAGGGAGAAACCAGGCAGGAGGAAAAAACAGTGTAGGTACGGGAAGAATAAGAATGAAGAAATGGAGGGAAGAGGATAATAAAAGGAAATGTTCACCTGTAAACAAGCTGTTTGTCAGCACGGTTGTCTGACTGAGCCTTGGGCCTGAACATCGCAGTCTGTCCTAGCTTTGAATCTTAGAATCATAGAATTGTTTTGGTTGGAAGAGAACTTTAAGATTACCAAGTCCAACAGTTAACCTAGCACTGCCAAGTTCACCACTAAACCATGTCCCTAAGCACTAAATCTACACATCTTTTAAGTACCTCCAGGGACAATGACCCAACCACTACCCTGGGCAGCCTCTTCCAATGCTTGACAACCTTTTCAGTGAAGAAATTTTTCCTAATATCCAATCTAAACCTCCCCTGGGGCAACTTGAGGCAGTTTCCTTTTATGCTATTGTCTATTACTTGTAAAATGAGACTGACACCCACCTTGCTACAACCTCCTTCCAGGCAGTTGCAGGGAGCGATAAGGTCTTCCCCGAGACTCTTTTTGTCTGGGCTAAACAACCTCAGTTCCTTCTGCTGCTGCTCATAAGACTTGTTCTCTAGATCCCTCACCAGCTTTGTTGCCCTTCACTGAACACGCTCCAGTATCTCAATGTCTTTCTTGTAGTGAGGGGCACAAAACTGAATACAGTATTCAAGGCACGGCCTCCCCAGTGCCAAATACAGGGGATGATCACTTCCCTAGTCCTGCTGACCACATTATTTCTGACACAAGCCTGGATGGTATTGGCCTTCCTGGCCACCTGGGCACGCTGCTGGCTCACATTCCGCTGGCTGTTGACCAAGACATATTCTTATGAAGCTGTATTTCCAAATATTTTCTGTGTGAAATATTGATGAAAATCTCTCTGGTTTCTGTGTGTGTAATTCGCTGGTGCATTTCAAGCAGGGATACCAGTTAATAGGAGGAGATCTCCACCTGCAAATACCAAGGGTGCAGGGTCTGGTCTTGGTTATTAGATGAGCTTAGAGACCCTGCTAATGCTCAAGCAGGGTGGGAAGGAAAACTCTGGACCCAGAGGTCCACTGGTTTCAGCTTCTACTTTACACATTTATGCCGTGAAGATGCTTAGGAATCAAGACCCAGGAGTAAACAGGAGAGCTGAATAATTTGACAGTGCAGGTATATCTGTTTTGGCAATAATGCTTCTAATTGAGATCTGTCTTCTTAACTTGAGATCTAGAAGCTCAGGAAGAGCACCTACACACCCCCTCCATTACAGCACACATGTTGCAGAAAATGATAGCAACATATTTTACAGCAATACGTATATCTGTTTCTCCAGAAAAGGAATTGAAATGTGATACAAGTTTCCTAAGGAGAAACAAGCCAGATGAAGAAAGCTGCTCATTCCCTTTAAAATAAAAATATGCCAGATCTTGTAGCAATCCTTCTCAATAATTTACAGTAGCCATACCCCATTGAAAACCCTAATAATAAATTAATCATCTTTAAGATGCAAATCAGTAATGCATTCAAGACTGGTTTTGACAGAAGCATGTCTTCACTAGTCCACCACTAGAAAGCCCTGGGGGAACTGATCTCTACAAGAGTGTTCCCAATCCACTTGTGTTGATCTCGTTTTTCTTCTTCAGGGCTATGTTTTTTTCTAGTATTTGCTGGTTTCAAGCCTGTAGCATAAATCCTATTGGGTTCAGCTCCATCAGAAGCAGACTGCTTGCTCACTAGACTATAACAACACTGGGTACTTTTTATCTCTCCAGGGACAGTTTTATTTGGACTGTTCTTTGTTTTGAAGGAAGAACTATGGCAGTATTAATCTAAGAAAAAAAAAGCTTTAATGAAAATCTTACCTGTTAAACTTTCACGCACACTACAAAATTGTATTTTTACTCTGTTCCATCTCCTCTGTTTTATACTGACGTAATCCAAGATTCAATGAGTATTATGAATGGAGTCTATTAACTTCAATAAACTTTTGGTCTGGCTTTGACAATAGGGAGATGCCTGTAGTGAAATATGCCCCCTTTCTATTTAATAAAACAGCAAACATGGCCCTCATTTCTATTATAATTTTAATCTTATGTATCATAAAGTTTTAATGCATTTTTTTTTAATTCCAAATTGATATAAAACCAAAACTAAGTTTCCTTTTAAAATTATAGTGGAAAGTTTTCTTCTATTTAGTTTGTTAAAAATATTTTTGTAGTTAGTGTGTATAGCACCCTATATAACAAGTAAACCAAAACCAAATCAGCTTGAAATTTCTGAAAGGACAAGATACTAACTTCCAATGATAGTGGAATTAATGAAAATCACACCTTTTTTTCTTCTATTTTAAATCAAATATTCCTATATGACATGTATTATAGTAACCTTTTCTGTTCATCAGAAGGGTGATCAGTGATGAATTGTATTGTTAAAAGAGATCTGTGTTTCCTGACATGACAGAATCTGTTAGTAAAAAAAAATATTTTAAAATGTCTTTAACATGATATTGAAAATAAAACTCTTTCTTCTTACACTAGCTAGTAATTCACAGAGGATTAAAAACTGTAAAATGTAAGCATAAATATCAGAACAGATGTTCTAATACATATTTAATTTTAATAAAATCCTGATTTTTGAAAGTAACAAACAACTCACTCTGTTTTTATAAAGGCATTTTGGTTTTAAGCAATAAGAGGGCAATATATATTGTACAAGACTGTTTTGTTGCAGTGTTTGCCCTCTAGGTCTTCTCGTAAATTATATCTCCTGACAGCTTCTTCAGGCAAAGCAAATATGTAGCTTAGGTCTTGACAAAGATTAAATCAAAATGACTAACACATCCTTCTTTAACAAAGCCCTAAACATAACTCAAAGTACAAACAAATTTTGACTACAGGACAGAAAACAATAGGTTTAAAATGGCAATTGACTTTAAATTTAATTTACTTTTGGGAGGGATTACATTTTACTCATATTTTGACTAAACATTGTGATATGCCTTATTTCTCTGTTTTTCATTGCTCCATTAAAATAAAGTGCTACAAAGACCTGTACATAGAAAGGTAACTTACCATAAACATATAATTTGCCTAAAGTCTTACTGTAGTTTCCTAGTTCTGATTAGCCCATTCCTACTAATTTATTTATCTAGCTTATTTTAGATGACAAATCCATAAACTCTTTGTATCAAAATAAGACAATCTCATGCTTATCTCTCCTGTATTCTCACAATGGTGAATATGACAGAAGTATAAGTGGACAAAAGTTTTAGGCATGAGACTTCATAGTTTCATTAGTCCACTCTCTGGCAGTTTTGTTGCTAAACTTGAACACGGCACTAGGATTTTGCCATTACTAGTAAAAACCACCAGGCACTATATTGACTACGTAGTGCTGGGTCTCTGGAATTTTCAGGGCTTGTATCATTCTCAGCTAGTTTTAGGCTGTTTTAACAACTGTAGTGGTCAAGTGACTACTGCCTGACCTATTGTAACTTCAGCTTGGTGAATGAGACACATGGTAAGGGTCTGTCAAACTTCGTCGTCATTGTGTATGAAAAAGTAGGCCTTTGTGTCAAATAAGGCTAGGGAAGGTTGTGCAAATTCCAGCCATCAGCTTGGAAGCAAGAAGTCATCTGTGGTAAGACAGCAGATGCCCTAGTTTAAGCTAAGAATAAGGAGAAAGAAGCTGCCACCATGATCAGTGTATTCCTGTCAGAAAATACCCTGTATTGGTAATGTCTTGCCACAACTCCCCACCCCTGTTTTTCTTTACAAAGACCGAGAACTATCAACTTTAGATACAAGGTGCATTGAAAGGGTATATCTAACCAGCAGGAGGAAGAGAATTCTCTTGAAGCCTGAGGTGCCCTTGCAAACCACTTCACAGCTCTGCAGAATGAAGAGGAAAGATCTGTGGCATCAGGAGAGGTGCTGGAACTGAGTAAGGCAACCCGACCTGCTCCCTGTATAGCAACAAACACAACTAAGAAAAGCAATGGGTGATAGTAGTAGGTGACTGGAAGAGACAATTTGTAAATTCCCCGAAACAAATTCTGAGAGATAAAAGACGGGGGGAGGCCCTCTGAGCCTTACTGAGGAATGTCTCAAACACTTGCAAATACCTTGAGATCTGGCTGTAGTCAAGGGATGGATAATGTGGAGTCTGGATAATGTAGGCCTTGTGCTCAAAGAATTTATAAGGCTAACACTTGCTTATCTCTTGCGTGACCCAGGAGAGGAAACTCATCTGGATAGCACAGGATACATCTGGTGGTGGGGGGACGTCTTGTGAAGACAAGGCTTTCTGCTCAACTTGCAAAGCTTGTTAGTTCTCTGTTTTCGGGGTCATCTTGTCCGATGAATGACCTTTGCCTCATTCTCCGTGAAATGCATATTAAAGTTCATACCCTGCATATGCTAATGAAGATTATCGAGATCATGGAGCCTGGAGAAGGCTCACAGGTCAACAGGAGAGCACATCGAGTGCAGCACAAAGGAATACCAGGCACTCCAGCCAGTAAGTCAGCTTCATCAGTGGCACAACTTAAATGCCTCTATACAAACGCACGTAGCATGGGCAATAAACAAGAGGAGTTAGGGATGTGTGCACACCTGAAAGGCTATGATCTCATTGGCATCATGGAGACATGGTGGGATGGCTCCTATGACTGGAATGTTGGAATAGAAGGATACAGGCTCTAAAGGAAGGACAAGCAGTGGAGATGAGGAGGGGGTGTCGCCCTCTATGTCAACGACCAGCTGGAGTGCATGGAGCTCCACCTGGGGACGTATAAGGAGTTGACTGAGATCATATGGGTCAGGATTAAAGGGAGGTGAGGGACAGATGATGTTACAGTGGGGGTCTGTTACAGGCCACATGACCAGGAAGACCAAGTGGATGAGGCCTTCTATAAACAGATAGGAGCAGCCTCACGTTCACAAGCCCTGGTCCACACAGGGGACTTCAAACACCCTGATATCTGTTGGAGGGTCAACACAGCAGGGCATAAGAAATTCAGGAGATTAGTGGAATAAATTGACGATAACTTCCTTCTCCACAGAGCCAATGAGCAGAGGAGCTATGCTGGACCTTGTTGTCATCAACAAAGAGGGGCTGGTGGGAAATGTGAAGTTCAAGTGCAGTCTCGGCTGCAGTGACTGTGAGATGGTAGAGTCCAAGATCGTTACGGCAGCAAGGAGGGTGCAAATCAAGCTTTCTACCCCGAACTTCACGAGAGCAGACTTTGGCCTCTTCAGGGATCTGCTTGGTAGAATACAGTGGGATAAAGCCCTGGAAGGAAAAGGGACCCAAGAAAGCTGGTTAATATTCAAGGCTCATCTCCTCAAAGCTCAGGAGTAATGCATCACAACAAAGAGGAAGACAGGCAAAAAAAAACAGGCCTACATGGTTGAACAAGGAGATCCTGGAGAAACTCAAACTCAAAATGAAGCTTACAGAAGGTGGAAGCAAGGACAAGTAACCTGGGAAGAATACAGAGAAATTGTCCAAGCAGCCATGGACCAGGTTAGGAAAGCTAAATCCTAGATACAGTTAAATCTGGCCAGGGATGTCAATGACAACAAGAAAAGCTTCTATAGGTATGTTGGTGATAAAAGGAAGGCTAGGAAAAATGTGGGCCCTCTTTGGAAGGAAACGGGAGACCTGCTCATCTGGGACATGGACAAGGCTGAGGTGCTCAATGACTTTTTTGCCTTGGTCCCCACTGGCATGTGCTCTAACCACACCACCCAAGTTGCAGAGGGCAATGGCAGGGACTGGGAGAATGAGGAACCATCCACTGTAGGAGAAGACCAGGTCCGAAACCATCTAAGGAACTTGAAAGTGCACTAGTCCATGGGACCTGATGAGATTCATTTGCAGGTCCTGAGGGAACTGTTGAATGAAGTTGCTAAACCACTATCCATCATATTTGAGAAGTCATGACAGTCCAGTGAAGTTCCCACTGACGAGGGAGCTGATTCTGCCCCTTTACTCCACTCTCATAAGACCCTCACTTGAAGTATTGCATCCAGCTCTGGAGCCTCCAGCATAAGAAGGACACGGGCCTGTTCGAGTGAGTGCAGAGAAGGGCCATGAAGATGATCAGAGGGCTGGAGCACCTCTCCTGTAAAGACAGACTGAGAGAGTTGGGGTTGTTCAGCCTGGAGAAGGCTTTGGTCCTATAGCAGCCTTACAGTACCTAAAGGGGCCTACAGGAAAGCTGGGGAGGGACTTTTTATCAGGAAGTGTAGCGATAGGACACGGGGAAACAGTTTTATACTGAAAGGTAGTAGATTTAGATTAGATATTAGGCAGAAATTCTTTACTGTCAGGGTGGTGAGACACCAGAAGAGGTTGCCCAGAGAAGTTGTGGATGCCCCATCCCTGGAAGTGTTCAAGGCCAGGTTGGATGGGGTTTTGAGCTACCTAGACTAGTGAAAGGTGTCCCTGCCCACGAAAGTGGGATTGGAACTAGATGATCTTTAAGGTCCCTTCCAACCCAAACCATTCTATGATGCTACTGTTCCAACACCTATGTACACAAGTATGACATCTCTGCTTAAAAGTTCTGTCAGTAATATTAATGGTGTTTTTCAGTATTAATTATATCGTTTGAAATATTAGACTTTTAAAAGTGCAACTGGACTAAGAATAAATTCTTGGCTTCATAAATACAGTATGCTTCATTCTTCTCATAATAAGATTTTGAATGTGACAGTATGTAAAAGTGAGATGAATAGGAACTTAATTCAGTTTCACACATTAACCATTAATGTCATTTGAGATGCCTAATGAGCTAAAACATTCATATACTACCAAGGTGGAGAGGAGAAGCAAGAAATCAGATGGGATGTTCTGCTATAGTCAAAAGAGGTCTGGATGACCACTTCTAGGCAACTAAATCAAACTCTTTTGTGAAAGATGTGGGCCTACTTGGGTATTGACTACAGTCAATTTGACACTTAAGATAAACTCCCACTGGTTCACTTCCCATCTCAGTCAGGGTCTCTTGCTCTCTGTGTCAGAAAGTTCTGTAAAATGGGGTTACCAGCAAATTCTGGCACATTTTAGAAACAGGAAGAAATTGCTCTGAAGGAATTGAAGATATGCATCTTGAGTGAAATGAAATGGGCTTGAGTAAAACACTTAAAATTTACATAAAATTTACATTATTTTGCCTATCTCCAAGTAGTTGCACTCTGTGTGTAGGTAGGTCCTCACAAAATGTCTTGACAGTTGCAGATTACTTTCTGAATCCCCTAACTTGCTATGTGTCTGGAGTAGGAAGGCTACATAGTGACACCCATAAGCTAGATACTGTATTACCACGTGCTTAGTACCCAACTCCATTTATTACAATTAGCCATTTACCTCAAACTGGTGATGTCCATATTTTAGATAAACACCTGTAAATTTCCTTGTTTAAAATTCAAAGAGGCAATGCTAATACTTTCTGAAAACATAAAGTCTAAGAACCATGAAGTAATTCTTCATAGACAAAGGACTTAATTATAGGAATATAAAATTTTGCCTGTCTAAGAATAACAACATATTACAGACCAGAGAGTGATAGCAAAACAGACGTTATCTACTATGATATAAATACATTTTCCCTTGTTAAGATTAATAAATTATGTAAGAAGTCTTAAACAAAATAAAATAATTTTCTGAGAAATAAATAAAATGAAAGCTGTATTAGAGCAGCCTCTCATTGCAATTTAAGATTTATTGTGAGGAATAAGTCTGTTACAGGCATTTGGAACATGTTTCTATTATTGCAAATAGCAGGTCTGTATACTGCAAGGCATTAATGGAGCCTGTATCAAATACTGATAACTGAGCACAGTTCTGTCAGCTTGGTCAGAGCACACTGTATACAATTAATTCAAAGGGATTTTTATTTGTGTATTTGGTTTTAGTAATGCTTAAATTCTCCCTACTACATAAACACAGGATCTAGTATAGGGTTTGAGTAGAACAGAGAGACAATGTCTTATCCAAAATAAAACCTGCTCTTGCAAAGTTACCTTGTCAAAATATGAGCAGATCTGAATCAACAGACTGAGTTTGTACTAAATCTGAGTGTTGTATTACGTGGCCTTGGCTTACACAGTCTTATGCCAGAAATGCTAAAGTCAGATTTGGTGCATTAGTGAACTATGAACATAAGATACTTTTGCATATCTATTTGTCCTTTGAAAATGAAGATGATACCTGGGTCTTTTTGATCAGCACAAGTAATTAAGCTTCAGAAGGAGTTATGGCTTACAGATACAGATTTGCTAAAGGTGTTCAGAGGATTGTGTCTTTCCATCTCTTAACTCACCGCTTCCTCCTTCAGCTTTCCCATTGCTTCGGGATTTCCTGCTGCATCCCACCCATCCCCTCTCATCCCGCTCCATCTTTATAATGATGCATCTGGCCTTGATTTATAGATGATAGCAACTATGAACTGTGTATGAGAAAACAATGACAGCTGACATCGCAAATTAGTGTAAAGTGCAGTTTATAGGACACAAGATCTGTTGAGCAGGTAGTATGAGAACAAAAATAATATGGGATAAATTTCTTCATTGTGAAAGAGAGATGAGAGCTTTCCATTCAGTATGGACCTTACAGTTTAGCTTGTATCAGATCAACTATGTCACCTTTAACCTGCTGGCAAACCGGAAGCAAAATTGGGTAGTGGCTCGGTGCTACACATAACTAACTTGTCAGGTCTACTGTACATATCTAGATCTTTGGTAGAATCCTGTCATAAGCAAATGCTTTCAAAACCACAAAACTAGGTATTACTGACTCAGAAGGAGAAATACAGGACTTCACTGGAACGAGATTTTTAAAACATTAGAACAATAATGTCAATAAAATAAAGCATAAGTATTTTAGTTAAACATTGCTGTGTGCCATTTGTTCAGTAAAAGCAATCTGATTTTTGAAACCCCTTATCATCAAGTTTCTTGCAAGATGAAGCTTTAAAATTCAATTGAAAAATGGGAGATATTGATTGGACAGAATGATTAAATGAAAGTTGACAAGAGCATGTATCATGTTAACTGCTTCTCTATAACTAGGGTTAGATAAATAACTATATTGAAACAGTAAAGGTGATACATTATACTTTATATTTGTCATTAATGAATTTTGTGAAGAACCTGCACCCACTTCATACTGTAGTGTTTTCAGAGGTCATTTGCTACCATAAACCATGTTTCTTTTTACTCAAAATATTATTTATAATGTGTTGATAACGCAAATGAAAGGAGTTTGAGATCTAGTTATTCTATAACTGCCTACTCTATATTCTTATATTCTATTCAGTTTTTCTTCTCTTTCCTCCTACTGGAGTTTAGTTTTAAACCTCAATATTGATGAGAAGCCAAAATGTCTCTATTCAGAAAAACGAGCTGACTGCCGAGGTGAGCAACTCTGGTGCTAGAACTACCCACAGCAGGGTGCTCTAGCACAGTGCGTAGAGGGGTTTCCTCAATCAGGGAAACCTCAGGGGGAGTTGAGAGAGCTGCCAGGAGACTGCAGCTTGTGCTACAGTGGCTGGTGAGACCTTGGCAGGGCCAGGAGCAACGGTAGCCAAGTCCCTTTCACACCTATAAAAGAAGCCCCTGGTGAGCAGGAGCGAGCAGGAGTACTGTAAACAGGGTGGACAAAAATAGCGTGGTGTGTCAGCAAGGGCATGGAGCGGCAGTTTGCTCAGCAGTTCCTGTGGAAGGGCATGCAGGAAGGGCGCTGAAGCTCTGCCAGCTCCTGCAAAGCTCCAGGGGAAAGTGAGGCAGCTGAGGAATATCAGGGAGTCCAAGAGAGAGACAGACTACTGGAATTGCACCCTACCTTCCCTGGGGCAGGCTCAACAGGCAGACAGGACACATGATACGGAGGATTCCCTATCCCCTCTCCACCTGTCTGGACATGGTAACTTAAGGGATAGGGTGCAATGGTGACCAGTTCCTGCCTGGCGCAGCAGAGACATCTCCTTTGTGACTACCCCACCTTCCCAGGTGTCCTTGCATAACAGGTATGAGGTTTTGCTAGTGGAATCAAACAATAATGAAGACAATGGCACATCTAGCTTGGAGGTGTCACAGAGGTTAAGTCGGGCTACGTCCTGCATCAAAGCCATTTCCATAAAGAAAAAAAGACAGGTCATTGTCATAGGACACTCTCTCCTGAAGGGAACAGAAGGCCCAATATGCAGACTGGACCCACTTCTTGGGGAAGTCTGCTGCCTCCCTGAGTCCTGGCTTAAAGATGAGAAGAGAAAACTTCCTGCCCTGGTCCAGCCCTCAGATTGTTAGCCATCATTGATTTTTCAGGTAGGCAGCAAAGAAGTTGCAAGAAGCCGAAGAGCAGCCAAGAGAAGCTTTAGGGCCTTGGGACAACTTATTAAGGGATCAGGAGCGCAAGTGGTGTTCTCCTCTATCTTTCCAGTTGCAGGGAACGATGAGGGAAGAAAGAGGAAGAACCAGCAGATCAATACCTGGCTCCAAGCCTGGTGTCACTGGCAGAATTTTAGGTTTTTTGATCATGGGTCAGTCTACACGACCCCAAGCCTGCTGATGACATATGAGGTACACCTGTCTCAAAGGGGGGAAAGGATCTTTGCACAGGAGTTGGCAGTGCTCATCAAAAGAGATCTAATCTTGATTTGAAGGGGGAAAGGCATAAAACAAGGCTTGCTAGAGAGAAGCCTGGGAGTGGTGTGGGATAGTATGTTGGCTAGGTCCTTCAGTCTACCATCTCAGTGGAGGTAGCTGATGGAGATCCATGTGACAGCAAAGCCACAAGGGTTATTGATGTGTTAGAAACCACAGAAGCAGCTGAGAATGGTCATGTAGGAATTACGGCTTCTCCCAAAAAAAGGTCATGGGATCAATAGCTCAACTGAACTGCACCTGCACCAATGCACACAGCATGGGCAACAAACAGGAGGAGTTGGAAGCCATTGTGCAGCAGGAAAACTATGGTGTAGTTGCTATCACAGAAACATGGTGGGATGAATTGCATGACTGGAGTGCTGCAATGGATGGGTATAAACTCTTTAGAAGGGATAGGCCAGGAAGGAGAGTTGGTGGGATAGCCCTGTGTGTTAGGGAGTGTTTTGACTCTCTAGAGCTTGATGATGGTGATGACAGGGCTGAGTATTTATGGGTGAGAATCAAGGGGAAGGACAACAAAACAGATATGGTGGGAGTCTGTTATAGACTACCTAATCAGGATAAAGAGGCAGATGAAATATTCTATAAGCAGCTGGGACAAGTCTCACAACAGCTAGCCCCTGCTCTCACTGGGGACTTCAATTTACCATGTTTTCTGGAAATGCAATACAGCAGAGATGAAACTGTCTAGGAGATTCCTGGGGTGTGTGGAAGACAACTTCCTGACACAGCTGGTGAGTGAGGCAACTAGGGAAGGTGCCCCACTGGATCTGTTGTTTGCAAACAGAGAAGGCTTGATGGGTGATTTGATGATTGGAGGCCATCTTGGGTACAGTGATCATGAAATTAAACAGTTTTCAATTCTCAGAGAAGAAAAGAGGGAGTTTAGCAGAACTGCTACCTTGGAATTCCAGAGGTCACACTTGGGCCTGTTTAGAAGCCTGATTGACAGAGTCCCTTGGCAGGCAGTGTTAAAGGGCAAAGGAGTTCATGAAGGCCGGATATTCTTCAAGAAGGAAATCATTAAGGCACAGCAGAAGGCACAGTAGAAGATCTGTTAGAATCAAAAATCACTAGAACTTAATCTGGTTACTGCCATAAAACAGAATAAAAACTGTTTCTATAAATACATTAGCAACAAAAGGAGAACTTAGCAGAATCTCCATCCTTTATTGGATGCAGAGGGAAATACAGAGACAAAGGCTGAGGAAAAGGTCGAGGTAGTTAATGCCTTCTTTGCCTCAGTCTTTAACAGTAAGAGCAGCTGTTCTCAGGTGTCCTGGTTCCGGCAGGGGTGGGTTTAATTTCCCCAGGGATGCAGCAGGGGACACAGGTATTCTATACCATGTAAGTCATGCCCAGGCTATAAGAGGGAGCTAGCCAAGGGAGGGGGCAGGAAGCCGCTGCTCGGGGTGGCCTGCAGTGGGCCGGGTCCGATCAGTGAGCGATGGCACTGTAATCACGTTTGTATATTCCTTTATCAGTGTTGTGGTTATTGTTTTCTCTTCCCTTTTGCTGTTCTGTTAAACTGCCTTATCTCAATCCACAAGTTTTGCCTTTTTTCTTCCAATTTTCCCCATGGGTGTGGGGGTTGAGTGAGCGGCCACATGGTTCTTCGTTGCTGGCTCAGACCAAACCACGCCATCGGGGTACCCAGGTAGGGGATGGGAAGCAGAATGAAGTCCCCATAATCCAAGGGAAAACGGTTAATGACCTGCTACACCCCTTAGACACGGGTAAATCCATGAGGCTGGATGGGATCCACCCAAGAGTACTGCAGAAGCTGGCAGAAGTTCTCACCAGCCACTTTCCATCATTTATCATCTGTTCTGGCTAACCAGGGAGGTCCCAGTGGACTGGAGGATAGCAAATGTGACTCCCGTTACAAGAAGGGCCACAAGGAGGATCTGGGGAAATACAGGCCTGTCAGTATCAACTTGATGCCTGGGAAGGTTATGGAGAAGATCATCTTGAGTACCATTATGTTGGCACATACAGGACAACCAGGTGACCAGGCCCAGTCAGCATGGGTTTATGAAAGGCAGATCCTGCTTGACTAACCTGATCTCCTTCTATGACAAGGGGACCAGCTTAGTGGATGAGGGAAAGGCTGTGGATGTTATTTACCTGGACTTTAGTAAAGCCCTTGACACCATTTCCCACAGCATTCTCAGTATCCCCAAGTGTTTTTCTGTGTGCCTGCTGTCAATCCATTCATCCCCCAGTTTGTTTTGCTACTGAGGATTGCCCCAGCCAAGGTACATGGCCTTGCACTTGAAACAGAAAAAAAGAAAAAAAACCTAAACCAAACAAAACCAAAATAGCACCCATTCTAAGAAGATCATAAAGCACCTTGTAAAGCTGAGTTAAAACTTGTGCTTGCATGTGTATGTCTTCCTCCCTTCATGGAGAGGGGGATTTTCATTTGCCAATAATGTCAATGGTGACTGGACTAGACATTTAGACCTGCACAACCAGATCAGTATGCAGAATTAAGCATTCCTACTTTGCTACTGCATTATAATTTAATTACCAATTAATAGTACTTTATGTGAAGGCAAACCTTTGTGTTTCTTAAATTAATGTGCTTGTCAGAATGTTTTATGTTGGGAAGGTTTTCAATGCAGGATGCAATGGAGTTGTCACCACTAATAAGAGCTGATAGTATAGTATGGTTCAGCTTGTTCTTTTTATTTCATTAATTTTGCCCATGTACAGTCCACTCCCATTTTATTAACAATATAGCCATTCTTTGGTACAGGCAGAGCATTACCAATATATTAAATACTGCCCAAACAGGTGCAGAAATGGAGGACGTAAAAGTTAAAATCAAGAAAGCTGTGAAGTAATGAGCTTTTAGATAGCAATTAACCAGGCACCATGTGTCATGAAATAGCTTGCCTAAAACACACTTTTCCCTTGGCAGCTAAATGTAAAGAAAGGCTTCTTAGGATGATAAATTGTTTAACAACTTTTGAGAGCAAGAGCTGTCTCTTCATATGGTGCCATCATGATCTTTATTTAGGATCTAACATTATTGTAAAATAAACTAAAGAAAAAACAAACAAGCAAACAAAACCAAGAAAAAACCCAACCCCCCAAACACCTTTCCTAAACTATGCAGATCTGAATTACTTCCTGAGTAATACAGAGAATAAATACTTTATTCTAATGAATTCCAGTGCATCAGTTATACTTTCTATCCAAGAAAATTCTATCTTGATCTTAAATCATCACATAATTTTGCAGAGGATGACACTGAAATTGGTAGGAGAGCTCACAGGCAGTACAGCAGTAAACAATAATTATTTAGATATGCATGCAGAAGGAATTCCAAATAATTTATTCTGCTGTGGATATAATATGAACATGGGGATACAATAAAGGCTTTTTTCTCTTTCCAAAACTCAGAACCTTCATTTTTTTTTAAGTATATATAAAGTTTTCCATGGAATTAGGCTTTTGATTACAGAGCTTGCAAATTGACGAGTTCATTACTATGTAAGGATGTCAATTCATAATGCTGGTGGGAGAAGATATCAATACCCATGTGTATTTGGAAGCATTACTTGAATTAGACCAGCTTTGATCTAATTTAACCTGCAAAAAATAATTCTGTACTTGGAATCATGTACAGATCAGTCAGTTTAGCAAAATATAGTGGAGAATTTGTTTATGACTAAATCATATATAGTCATATACTTTTGCTCTTTTTATTAATGATCTGACATTAAGTTTACAAACTTATGAGACTTGAGTTCAAATGGCTAATGTAAGAATATAAACACCATGAGAATAAGAGTGTACTATGCTGTTCATTAAAAAGTATGAAAGGTTTGCATATCTTACCATTTTCCATACACAGATCTCAGTCAGAAACAACCAACCAAAAATCTGTCCACATCTCAGCCAATGTTTAATCAAAAAAGACTGGGAAGAGACAGGTTTACTGTGAGATAGTCTGCATAACTCAACAGTCAATGTAAGATCCATCTAATTTCTCTAGCTCTCCACTATCTTCCTGTCTAGTCTGAGCTGATCACGTACACTACATCCTTTGCAATGGATTGCTCCAGAGACAGTTATCCCACATATTTTGCAAACCGACTTCAAAATGGGATCAATCAATCTCTTGAATGTCTAGACACTTTCCAAGTGTCTGTGTCTGTTGTCACAGAAATACATGTAGCTTGAGATTTGGGCATTCATATCATCTTTTTGAATTTGGTGGGCAGCGGTGCAACAACTAAACTTAACTATGGTTAGAAATGCTTGAAAATATGGAAAATTAACACTCAGTAAAAAGTCTGGGAAGTAACTAACATTAAGGGCCATACTGTTCCAAGGAGTTTCATAGCATGAGAACATAGAGCTGAAAGGGACCATTAGCTTTAAGTTCAGTCTTCTGCTGTTGCAGAAAACATCCTCTAAATATGTCATTTAAAACTGTTTGCAACGTAACTTTTAATATGATGCTCCCCATCACAGGTAAGAAGACAATTTTAACACATCAATAACAAACACAAGTTGTCATAAAAACTAAAAGCTTCATAATGTGCCTTAAAGTACTTAAAGTTTTCCAGAGCTTTGAAGTGTTTTGCCTCCATCTTTTCTTTTAATGTGAACACCCAAAAAGCCACTAGAGGGATTTTCCAAGTTGTTCTGCTTTCTGGAATGTTTTTCTTATGAGCACTCTTCAATGGTCTTAAAGGTTTCTCCTTCCTTTCAGAGGTATCCTCTTCACCTGGTGTGCAGTTGCTCAAATCAAGCAAACAGTTTTCTTCCCTAATATCTACTCAAGTTCATCTGAAAGAACATAATTTATAAATGTTTGTGTATATATATATACACATATACACATGTGTGTGTGAGAGTGTATTTTAACTATAGAGGGAAAACCCACACTGGAACAGTTTTACAACTTATAGGAGTTTCACAAGAACAAGAGAAAACAGGAGCTTGAAAATTTGTTTGTATGCTTTATTCAGAAGATGCTGGCTTAGTAAAGCTTACTCTGATCCCAAGTTTCAGATGCTACAAAGAAAGGAAATATAGCTGGTAAAATTTTAATTTTCTCACTTAGAATTCAGTACTACTGGAAACATCAATGTATCCTACTGACACGGAGAGTTAATTTTGAATTCTTCTGAACAACAAGAGAAAAAAAATAGATGAAAGGCAAGAATAGTTGAATAAAGGACATAAGGTTTAGAAGAGAATCTGTCTTAAATGCTAGAGGTGGCCAAAGGTAATTCAATCCTGGTTTGCTCCTGTCTGCGTATGCATTCTAGGGGACCCTTTTTAGAGTCTTTCTTCATAATGATTAAAATTTCAACAAGTGAACTTCCTGCCAGAACCCATAGAGGGTACTTTTCTGTCTTTAATGTCTCAAACCTAAGTCCCTGAGTAGTTGCTATCAGGATTTACTTGTTGGGTCTAGTAGATAGAACAGCCAAGGGTCTGCAAGTAGCCTACTCAACAGAACTTGCCGAAGGCCTATGAGGATGGTAGTTTCTAGGCAGTGTCTTAGAAGTCCCCCTGGTGCTTCCTTCTTTTGAGTATGTAAACGTGGCTAAATAAAGATACTGGTTTAGTTGGTTGTGGAATCTCCATCCTTGGGGGTACTCAACACTCAAGTAGACACAACCTTGAGCAACCTGTTCTAGCTGACTTGAAGTTGGACCAAAAGATCTCAGAGTTCTTTTCCCACTCAACTATTCTGTGATTCTGTGATTCTATATTTACCTGTGTAACTATTTCCCAATTAAGGAAATCAGTGCACTTGAAAAATTTATGAACTGAAATCTTGGACCATACTGGGCTGATCAAAAGTGTTCATTCCTCATGTTTATCCTCCCAAATCTGTCAACAATATGTCCCCTAATGATTACACTTCACTGGACTTCTGCCTCTGACTTTTCAATGAGTAGAAACAGCTAATCAGAACAGGTTTGCAAAATGAGGCCTATTAATTGAGTTAAGAGTCAGCAGCATTAATTATTTCTATCAAAATCTTTCAGGAACTGCAATGATATAATTCACTGAACCACTGGACTACTCATTTGGGTTTTGTGGGATGGGGTTTTTTGTTTTATATATATCTATCTATATACAAACACACAAATTTATTCCTTATGGAATAAAAAATCTGTTGGCTTCTGCAGCATACCGTGTTCTATCATTGTCAGTCTAGACAATTTTCATACGCTATAAGAAAAAAAAAAAAAAATAGAATACAACAAATGTCATTGCCCCTAAAGAATGATCTGTAGTTTTGTGCTCTGATACACCAATGTGGTCACTTTATGTTTGGGTCACTTCATGTTTGGGTCACTTCCTCAGCCATGCATTATCCTTTAGTTCATTGGCTACCAGACAAGTACACAAGCTTCTCCTGAACTCCTAATATTAAGTGTGTGGTTTTTGCCAAAGTAAAACTACTGACTTAATAATATGTGCCTTTGATTAGCTCTTTTTCCTCAGCACTTCACTTGCAAGTGAGAGGATATTCAGCATATTTCTGTATATAATTATACAGACAGATAATTTAAGGCTCACACTGTACTTCAGGTCTATATCTCTACATAATTGCTTTCAATCTAAGAATGCTGAAGGCCAATTAAAATGGACAATTACTGAGGTTTTGTTAGTTCAGTTACAGATATGTACGCTTTGATATTTCCAAACTCTTCAAGAACTCAATATGCCTGAAGGTATATTTAGAAACTTCCATGTACCTTGATTTATGTCTTTGTCTCTGGTAAAACAAACAGTTTTATTTTAATTGTATGATTATGTGAACAATGTCAATGTCAAGAACTTCTGAGAGGACCAGCAAAAGAAGACTGTCTAGTAGCTAATAATTTTTCAGCTCGCTAAGGCAGCATTTCAAAAGTATCTATATATTGCAGAAAAAAAAAAAAAAAAAGGAATCAACATGCTTCAGTCAAGTGGTATTCAAGAACACAAAGTGATATTTAGGTACCTGTACTTTACAGATATGTCAGTTTTCCAAAACAGGCTCCTCCAGGCAAGTACATATCTGTTTCCACGTATGAAGTGACTGAGTAATGACAATCTCTGTAGCTCAGCATTTACTTTATTTCTAAACCTTCTATTTCTAAAGAGAGTTCCTAAATTAGGATCTTTGCCACCCATCTCCTTGAGAGGTCAGTCCAGAAGGATTTTGGAAATCTTATATAATCCTCAAGATGAACATACATGCAGGTCACCTGCTGCTTTATCCTATTTACAGATAGTAGACTTTTAAACTTTTTTAGTTGAAAAGATAGCTGAATGGCAGAATCACCTCTGCACCTTCATCTGGAAATCACATTCTTACTTCTCATTCCCTTCTCCAGCTTTCCTACATGAATACTTTCAATTTTTCAATAAATGAACTAAGATGGATTTGTAAATGGTTAAGTGTTCACAAAATAATTCTTTGCATCACACTAACTGCTTGCCTAGAACTCAATCTGGAAAGAAGAGAAGTAGCATTCTACATGGGGAAGGAAATCTCTGTAGATTGTCAGTTTCGTGAACAGTAAAATGATTGAGGTGGATCTACCTGCTCCTTTTCCTTACAATGAGTGTTCCAGTAACATCAAAAAGTCATTTAATTTATACAGTCTTTTATCAGAATTTGAATTAGAACGAGGTAACTTTTGATACAGGGAAAATTCAAATCACCCAGCTGATACATATTTTAAAAAATAATTTGTAAACAAATCTTCCCTTTTCTTGCAGTCTGTACACAAGGACAGACTTGATTTTAATCCACCAGCTTTCACTCTCTTATTATTCACAACAAACTCCATTCAGTCCTCCCTGGGTCTTCAGGGTATGTCATTGTGTTTCCACCACATCTCTAAGCTAGTATTGAGTCTCTGGGTCTCTGCTGAGGCCCTGTACTTGCAGCTTCTCTCATTTCTGTGTGAACCATCTGCACCCAGCTGAACATCCAGCTGAAAAAACTTGTAGCCCTCTGTTTCATCTGTTGCAGATGAGAAAAACTAAAACCCACTAGCATTATAGATTAAAAAAAAAAAAAAAAAAAAAAAGTTCCCCATTTCTTCCTGGTTTCAAAAATGCAATTTTGAGAAGTCGTGTTTATACAAAAAGTGTTACAACAAACAAACAAATGAGATTTTAGAGATATACCTTTACACAGAGAAAAGTCTGTCCTGTGCTTAACTCTTTATTCTTTTATACAAATCAAACCCAGATATGATCCACAACCATTCTTTTTTCCCCCTAATGTAACAGCTTGATCAACATATTTATAACTCAGACATCTGTTATAATAAAATTTTCTAAACATAATTATTTTTGGCTGTATTACTTGCTTATAGACTGTGTAAGGAGTATGTTTGACTTTAAATAACAAATGTAAGAATCATAGAATCATAGAACTGTCTAGGTTGGAAGAGACCCTTGGGATCATCGAGTCCAACCATCTACCCTACCCTACAAAGTTCTCCCGTACACCATATCCCCCAACAGCACATTTAAACCAGCTTGACCTTTGAAGACTACCAGATTCCTCTGCTTACCTGCAGAGAGCCTGGGAGCTACTGCCCAGAGTACATGCTGCTCTGTGAGCGCTGCCAGGCTTCCCGCCTCCATGGGCAGGGTCTGGACACGCTCCTCCCTCAGGGGCCAGTCATTTCCCCTCCATCAGCTCCTCCTGGGGCCCCACAGATGTGGTATCTTCATTTGTCAAATCTCCATCCAGCTCTGATCTGTGCCTGCAGTGTGCTTTTTCACGTACAAGGCAACTTCTTCCTCACCCTGGGCAAGGAAGCTTCTGCTTCCCCGCCACGTGCCGTTGAAGGACACGGTTGTGTCTGCAGTCATGCTTCCAGGTGGTCATGAAGATGCTGAGCTGCACAGGTTAACCCAAGAAGGAGCTCTCCCACAAAGGAGAGTGGTCCACAGAGAGGTAAGATCAACGTCCCAGGGTGCTTCTTTCTCACACGCAGCAATGCTTTTCACACGTGCACGCTAACCCTCGCGAGTGCGCACAACTTCCCCAAGCCTGTAGAGCTGCATGTTTGGCTTCCGATTCAGGAGTTTCTGCCTCAAAATTTTTCAGAGCTTTCTTCTTGAAGCTTTATCTATAGCTTCTGATCAATAGACAAGTAGTTTTAGATGTTTGACTGACACAGGGACCTTAGCAGTTTGGACTGATACTTTGTTCAAGCACAGTAATAAAATTTCCTAGGCCATTAAGAGAGCTGCACAGTCTGCCTAGCATTCAAGTGTATTATTGATAACTGACATACTGTCTGCCTTCATAAGAAGCCTAGAGAGTGCATCTCATGCTCAGATGTTTACTCTTCAATCCACAGAATGTTTTCCATCAGTTAAAATACTGTGAGTTTTGCATATATAAGTAACTCTGAGAAGTGAAACATTCTATGAGTCAGGGAGATGTAAAGCCAATTTTCTGTAGCATGCAAAAGTTAAAGCTTATGTCCTTATGAAAAATAATGTTAATAAATTTTAAATGAGCTTGGTCAACCATGTTATCTGGTATTATTTATGCATCCAAAAAGTGTAAGTATAGTGGAAGTATAGTTGCTATAAGTATAGCCATTTTGACTATTTATGGAGCAGTGCACTTGCTCTTACTGCTTGTTCTTATGGTACAGGACTTTAGCATCTCTCCTTGGATGACTAATATACATATTTTCTCTGCCCAAGCAAGAGAGAAACAGAAGTTATTTGAAACTATTGAAAGTGACAGTAGTTAAATGCTCTGTTCACTCTCTCAGGTAAGAATTCTGGATGGCTAATTCCATTCAAGATATCCCTTGACACAACAACAACTTTCCTTTCACGTAAATCATAGTATTTTTAACAGACTTCAGAAATAACTAACTCAAAACAGTAAAACATTGGCTTTCCTGTGGTGAAAAAAGCAGGAAATGTAACAATTGTTTCAGGCCAAATATATATTATTCCCTCTATCCAGCACTTCAGTTCAGAGACCTTTTGACTATATATGCCCATATTTCTGAAATGCCATCATGTTAAGGAAAAAAACAAACGAACAAATCCCATTCCTAATGCAAGTGGAGGTGTATCACTGCTTTCATCATATTTGATTTTTCTTCCTTTTTTGGTGTTAAAAATCACACTTTCCATTCCTTTAATTTTCCATCCAACAAAAAAAGCTCTCAATATAGTTGCTTGAGAATTACTAGTATTCATGTATATATAAAGATGAAAAGATACATGCTTTATAACTGTCCCTTTTTAATGGCATTTCCCAACGTTTTTGTTTGTGTTAAAAAGAACAGCCAAAATCATCATAATGAGGTGGTATTCACACAATATGCAAAGAAACTAAAATAAGAAAATTTTGTTGTCACACTTGACTTCTTATTTGATTTAGCCTCAGTCTCAAAAGGGTGGGAGACAGCATTGTCGTTTATTTTTGTGTTTAGTGCGATCAGAAAACTACAAGCCAACTAACTGATCTGTTTACTATTTAAAAATTATTTAAATTATACTAACATAAAATTAGTAGGCCCAATGATAGATATGCTGTGGTGGGGATGACCCACTGTTTATGTTTTCTTTTTAAGAAGACAGTCAGAGTAAAAGAAAAAATACTTGAGTCTTTTGAAGGAGTCAATAACTATGCTAATAATGATGATACAGTCAAGGTGGTATCAAAGTTTCCAGACAAATTCTCACAAAAGAAAAGGTAAAGTTCTAGGAAAAAAAATACACAAATAAAGGCTCATCTTTCTCTGTGGAAACAGAAATTCATAGAATTCTACAAAGATCTACATAAATTTTTGGAGCATTTATAGTATTCAAATATAAAAAGGACAAAATTTGCAGTTGCTAAAAAATTATTTGGGGTAGTGTAAAGTAAAACAAAACACAATAAAATACATAAGGATGTAATGAGTGCCCGTATAACAAAATGAAACTCAATACTGATGAGCAAAACTTAATGAAGAGTAAAAGAAATATAACCCTAACTTACAGTAAAGATTTCAAATCTAGTTGTTATGACTTCATTTCCATATTCAGTAAGAAATACTGAATAAATTAAAAGTCTCAGCTTGAAAAAGAGCTAAATGAGGTAAGTTATGGCATAGGTCCATAAAATTATGAATACAGGGAAAATGAATAGGGAAGTTGGACTCAATGATCTTAAGGATCCCACTGCTCCCAGTTTGGTTCCAGCTAGGAACCTAGTGCATTCACGACCCTCAAGGATTTGGCTGCTGGTGCCCAAGGATGGCTCTGACATGGGGCAGCTGGGGGACCTGAGATCAGTCTGCAGAGGTGACACATACATGAAAGATGACTTATTTGGGCCTTCCCCCTCTGTACTGAGAAGCTGCTCTTTCAAGCTCAGGCCCTGGCCCTTGGTCCTTCCCTATGCTGTATTTCCCTTGATCACTTATGTAAGCCAAAAACCTCAGCACTTTCCTACAATTAAAAATTAATACCTTCTACTAAAATAATTCTAAAAGAATCCACAAACACAGCAGCACTTTTTCCCACAGGTATTTTTTGTGGTTTTTGTATTGTGTGGGATTTCTCCCCGTAACCTTAATGAAGGGAGGAAGAAGCAGCAACAAAAAAAAAACACCTTAAAATCATTAGAGAGATCTGCAAGTCTTAAAGAGTGCAGTTTCTTTATATTCCATACACACTAGCAAATATTAATTTCAGTTTCATATTCCTATCAGCTTTAGCACACATGCTAATTTTCTTGACTGTGCACTAGCACAGTGTGATTTCTTTCTTTTATATATGAATCACACACCCCCAAAGTAATCTCTTGCCCATAGCATAGGTTACTTGAACCATAATTTGCAGCACTGTATTCTGACCATAATTTGTCATCAATTCAAACACAGTAATTCTACTGTCTGAGAACTGTGATATCCCCGTGACCTTTCCATCTTCTGCTCTTTATTTCCCATTCACAGATGATTTCCATTCAATTTGGTGTAGTTTAGACTTCATTATTCTACTTGATAGCTCTACTTCATTACACATTTTTATCCCTGTATTGAATGGAGATTTTATGTAACGCAAAATTTGACTGCAGTATGCAATTGTTTGCTACAGGCTGACTACACTGTCTATGTATTTGAGAAGATGATTAGAAAGAGCTAAGTTCTCTTTCCTCATATATTCCCCCAAGAAGAAAACATATGATGATAAATGAAGGACCTGAGGGAAGACTGGTAACGCTTCCAAATATATCTATTTATTATTCACATGCAGAGCAAACCTGAAGATCTATGCAGTATCATCTACTTCCTCATGTTCACGTGAAACAGGCTTGAATTTCTTTTAAAGGGACTATTGCATAAGTGAGTGATCAACAATGCAAGTGAGGTTCAAAATTCTATTGTAAAGTTTAAATAAAAGGTCAGTAAACACTATATGAAGTGTTACGGATAAATGTGAAGGGTAGAGCAAGGTAAAAAAATGCAATTTAAATAAAATTATTCCAAGCATTAGGCATAATTATACTACTAATGTTTCATTCCATTTCAAAAAGGGCAAACTATTTAGAAGTCATTGAAATTAGTGCTCTTAACTCACAAAGGTGCTTTTAGAATATCTGCAGTAAGATGCATAGTATATTACCTTGAAGACCCAAGGAACTACAGGCCTGTCAGTCTCACCTCTCTGCCATGCAAGATCATGGAGCAGATCCTCCTGGAAACTCTGCTAAGGCACATGATAAAAAAAGAGGTGATTGGTAGCAGCCAGCATGGCTTCACCAAGGGCAAGTCATGCCTGACAAATTTGGTGGCCTTCTACAAGGGGATTATAGTGGTAGTGGACAAGGGAAAAGCAACAGACACCATCTACCTGGACTTGTGAAAAGTGTTTTACACTGTCCTGCATGATATCCTGGTCTCTAAATCTGAGACATATGGATTTGACAGATGGACCACTCGGTGGACAAGTAATTGGCTGGATGGTCGCACTCAAAGAGTTGTGGTCAATGGCTCAATGTCCAAGTGGAGAACAGTTACGAGTGGTGTTCCTCAGGGGTTGGTACTGGGACAGATGTTGTTCAACATCTTTGTTGGTGACATGGACAGTGGGATTGAATGCATCCTCAGCAAGTTTACCAATGATACCAATCTGTGGGGCAAGGTGGGGAGGGATACCATGCGGAAGGACCTGGACAGGCTTGAGAGATGGGCCCATGTGAACCTCATGAAGTTCAACAAGGCCAAGTTCAAGGTCCTACATCTGGGTCAGGGAAATCCCAAGCACAAATACAGGCTCAGCAGAAAATGGATCGAGAGTAGCTCTGAGGAGAAGGACTTGGGGTGCATCTGTATCCTGGGCTGCATCAGAAGTGTGGCCAGCAGGTCGAGGGAGGTGATTTTGTCCCTCTACTCTGCTCTCATAAGACCCTACCTGGAGTACTGCATCCAGCTCCGAAGCCCCCAGCATGGACCAAGAAGGACATGGACCTGTTGGAGCAGTTCCAGAGGAGAGCCACAAAGATGGTAATGCACTACATAGACTGTTGTACATAAAGATTTCAATGAAATCTTTCTTCATTCAGTTGCTACTTTGTTGATGGCATTTATGTCAGCCAAGATCAGAGGGCTGGAGCACCTCTCCTATGAGGACAGGCTGAGAGAGTTGGGGTTGTTCAGCCTGGAGAAGAGAAGGCTCTGGGGCGACTTTATAGTGGTCTTTCAGTACCTAAAGGGGTCCTACAGGAGAGCTGGGGAGGGACCTTTTACAAGAGCACATAGGGCTAGGATGAGGGGGAATGGCTTTAAACTGGAAGAGGGTAGATTTAGATTCGAGATTGGGAAGAAATTTTTCACTCTGAGGGTGGTGAGACACTGGAACAGGTTGTCCAGAGAAGTTGTGGAAGCTCCATCCGTGGAGGTGTTTAAGGCCAGGCTGGCTGGGGCTTTGAACAACTTGGTCTAGCGGAAGGTTTCCCTGCCCATGGCAGTCATTGAGAATCTTTATGTATTGGTGTCCTTGCAATGATGGTAATACACTACATAGACTATTGTACATAAAGATTTCAATGAAATCTTTCTTTATTCAGTCGCTACTCTTTTGATGGCATTTATGTCAGCCAAGACAGTCGTTTCACTAATGTTTAAATTAGAAGTCAGCGAGTTAGAATCAATAGACTACTTCTAGCATAAAATAGTGAAAGACAAAAGTCCCAGAGATGGTGAACAGAAAGATCACCTACCAACACAAGTGAAAATAAGGGATAAAGCGAAGTTTTTGGAGGGAATTTCCAAAAAGGCATAAAGGATTTTTTGATGTCTCATTATACCTAATTTCGAAAGACCCTGAGACTCAGTCAGCAGACTGGATCCTTGTGATCCTGAAGGACAGTAAGCAAAATATGGCGAGATGTAGGTAAAACCCTGTGACAGCATCCTTTCTTTGTTCTTGTATCACTCACTGAACAGAGATAGGGAGTGGCACTGAAGCAATATTTGGACATCTATATTTCTCCTAGGTCACTGATGATTCCATGGGCAACCAAAGTCATGTAGACAAGGAATTCTTTTTTTTTTTTTTTTTTTTTTTTTTCTCATTAATTTTGTGCCAGTCAGACGTTAGACTTAAATTCTATTCCCATTGGTATTTGTACATATTCAAAATAAATATGAGACCTCCTTAATGAATTCAAGAAATTTCTTCTGGATAACAACTTCTTTATTGCAGTTGATTATTTTCTGTGTTAATAACAGGTTGGAGAGCCAGATTTTTTAAACATCCAAATTTTATAAAGCTTGTGGGTCTAAAACTTTCAAAAACATCTAGATCTGCTTGTAAGCAGGAATCAGTAATTAACATTTTACTATCACAGAAAAATTAGATATAAACACGCCACAGCAGTGTTCTGTAATGAAAAGATAAGTAGCATTAAATATATCAAAAAAAAGGAAAATTATATTATTCTATTATACTGATTCTTCCACAGGAATTTTTAGATCGCTTATCAAAAGGGTAAAAATTGGTAATTTCACTGAGAATATGATATAATCTACCATACAGAGGTTGGTCTTGCAAGACTAAAAGCTTTCTATATAAATAGAGATCAAACTGGGTAGGTAATGAAAATATTCATTCACTAAGAAACAATTAGGTGATTTTCAGTCATTGTTGAATACCATCCTATCCTTTACAAAATAGGTAAATGATTAATGTAAAAAGTGTGTTTATTTGATGAAAAATGCCAACATGCAGGTATTTAAACTACAATGAATCTATGAATCTGAGCAACACTTTTTTTTTTTTTGAGAGAAGACACAAGCTCAAGGAATCCTTAACAGAAGAGAATTGCTTTCAAAATAAACTTTTTTTTCTTTTTTTTTTCTGAAAATGTTTTGAAATATCTTTAATATAGTGTACTGCCACTAACAGTTATGTTCATTCAAAGTTTTGTTACATGTTAAACTCACAGGGAAAAGTAACTTCCAGAAAAGTAATCTATTTGTCTTCTGAAACACATTGACACTGATTGTAGTCGGTATGAAATGCATTCAGGTGCGTAAAAGAAGTGTCTTTTCCTGATATGTTAATTTAATAATTTTGCCTTATGCCCATTCAGCAGTAAAAGCTGCTCAACCAGTACGGCAAAGTAAACATTTTAAAAGTGAATTTGCATTCTTATATACTTATAAAGCTTCAAAACACATTTTTATATATATTCATTTTTTCATTTATACTATTGCCAATATTATAAAATGAAAAGGTTATTATGTTGTTTACAGAAAACCCATTTTTATATCAAAATATAGTTAATAATAGAACTATACATTTTTTGAACAGCAGTCATATTCTTAACATATTTGACAATTCTAACATTTTTGTATTCAGTTCTTCACAAAAAGTAGTTTTAGGGGAAAAGATATATCTCAGCAAACTACTATTAGCAGCTCGTATAATTTCATTCAGATCTCAGCTTCTTAGAGAGTAATGTAAATGTAAAATAGTAAATAGGTTAATGTAACCAAATCTGTGTATATGAAACATAATGTGACAGAATAGATGACAAGTGGCATTTGCTTTTGTTTAAATTGAAGATTATATGTAACCTAAGTTTTGAATATCTAAGAAGCGATGAAACAGTTGCTCAAAACAGTTTTTCATTTGCTTAATATCAGCACTGATTGCGACATAAATGACTTCTGAAGTTAATTTGTTTTACTTTGATAGGAAACTGATTAGGAACATACACAAACTCCTTTGCAAAGGCTTAGCTGTGGAGTTATAATTTCCCCCTGAGACTCAGTAACAAATAGTTGTCATTTTTTCCACGCTACTCCAAGTAGATTTTTGTGGGGTCGATGACTTTGCTCTATGAGTTAGAATGATTTATAAAAAAAAAAAAAAAGAAACCAAAAAAAAAAAAAACCACAACCAACCAACCAAAAAACATTTTACATGCTTTAGCAGAACTAAAACAGCATCAAACTTCTCAAAGTGGATAGTAAAACATTGTAGGTATTACCCTTTTTTCCAAAATACTATTTGAGTATGCTTGTACTGCTGACTAAGTGGAAATAGGAAATGAGTTTAAGCACTGCTGCCCTAATCTCCTCAATATTGTTAGGTCACTCTGTGTCTATTTTGGATTACTCCAAGTAGCTCTCTCCAAGAGAAATCTTCATTACAAGTATCCATCCCAAAACACTGAGACCATGAATTAGTCAGTGCCACTTAATCATGGGGGAAGGCATTGACCATGCTTTCATATTTTTTAGTACAGATACATCGTCTAAAAGAGTTGTATTAGATCGTGATTTTCATAGACTTGTTATAAGGCAAAGCAGTGGTGGTAGACCTGGGTTACTCTCAATTCTGGTGAGACCCATTAAACATATGTTAGATTAAAGATAAAACTTACAAAGATTAGAAGGAAAGAAAAAGGTCAAAAGAGACGCTGGAAATGGAGGTAAAGAGGAAACAGTTAAACAAAGTGACTCCTACTTGGATAATGCAAAGGAAAGCAGAGTTCCCTCAAATTTAGCTCCTTTTTGTCCATTCCTTCAGAAAACCAAGTAGATAAAATCTGTGTTTCCTGGAGAGTATCAGATTGTTTCATGACTTATTGAAAGCTCCTATTGGTTGCCCAGGGAGGTGGTGGATTCCCCATCCCTAGAGGTGTCTAAAAAAAGGGTAGATTCACAGAATTCACAGAATTGTTAGGGTTGGAAGGGACCTCTGGAGATCATCTAGTCCAACCCTCCTGCCAGAGCAGGGTCACCTACAGCACGTTGCACAGGACAGCGTCCAGGCGGGTTTTGAATGTCTCCAGAGTGGGAGACTCCACCACCTCTCTGGGCAGCCTGTTCCAGTGCTCCACTACCCTCAAAGTAAAGAAGTTCCTTCTCATGTTAAGATGGAACTTCCTATGTTCAAGTTTATGCCCATTACCCCTCGTCCTATCACTGGGCGCCACTGAAAAAAGACTGCTCCCATCCCCCTGGCATCCTCCCATTAAGTATTTGTATGTATTAATAAGATCCCCCCTCAATCTTCTTTTCTCTAGACTAAAGAGACCCAAGTCCCTCAGCCTTTCCTCATAAGAAAGGTGCTCCAGTCCCCTAATCATCTTTGTTGCCCTTTGCTGGACCCTCTCGAGCAGTTCCCTGTCTTTCTTGAACTGGGGAGCCCAGAACTGGACACAGTACTCCAGATGCGGTCTCACCAGGGCAGAGTAGAGGGGGAGGATGACCTCCCTCGACCTGCTGGCCACACTCTTCTTGATGCACCCCAGGATGCCATTCGCCTTCTTGGCCGCCAGGGCACATTGCTGGCTCATGGTCATCCTGTTGTCCACCAGGACTCCCAGGTCCCTCTCCACAGAGCTGCTCTCCAGGAGGTCAGCCCCCAACCTGTACTGGTGCATGGGGTTATTCCTCCCCAGGTGCAGTACCCTACACTTACCCTTGTTGAACTTCATAAGGTTTCTTTCTGCCCAACTCTCCAGCCTGGCGAGGTCACGCTGTAAGGCAGCACAGCCTTCTGGCGTGTCAGCCACTCCTCCCAGAAGGGAAGGAGTTTTTTATTATTTATTCATTAAAAAAAAAAAAAAGAAAAAAAAAAAGAGGCCAAAGATTAGGCTTAAATTCTTAAAAGCTTGAGATGTTTTCTCTTTATGAAGTTTGCAGAAATAATACCTGCAAGTTTTGGACTTGTAGTATGCCAACTGGAAAAACATGCACAATAATTGTTTTGGTAGTTCCAAGCATGAGCACTGGCATGTGAAGACCTTTCAGAAAGGATGTTGCCTTTCTTAAATGTATACAGTTTTTTCTTACTTGAATTAGTGCAAAAAATCACATTTGTGCAACACTTACGGAACAGATGAGCAATACCTATTGGTGTTACTAGTGGATGTACAAATTTTGTTGAAGTTGTATGAGTGAACTGAAAGAATAGTTTTCTTCTGTCATATTACAAAAAGTATTTTATATTTTTCACATAAAAGAAACTGACATTCTGTGCAGTTATAAGCATCAGTATAAAAAAAGACAGTTAAACTGATAGCCCTTAAGAAGGACACAACTGTATTAGTGAATAATTCATAAACATTTTCTGGAATGAAATACTAGCATTTGCTGTTTTGCTTAGGCAATGATTAATATGAGCTTGTCTGAGTATGGGATTTGTCCTGAATTTCTTGTAAAATGTTGACACTATCAGAATATAAGAAACATTTGATCAGATATGGAACTCAGAAAAAGCTTAGTTTTGCTTTTAAAATGCTCAGATTGCCCTGGTTTCAGTCTTCTTTCTTTGTTTTCTATTTGTTTGTCTGCATCCTTTTACCCAAAATTGTATTGTTCAACTTTTTACCAAAGAAGAGCAATCTGTTCTCACTCCAGTAATTAATGGGACAAAGAAAAGTTGGAAGTCTGTGTTGTTTAGTACTTGCCTCTCTTGTTAACCTTGAAGAAAGAGTTTTGAGTAGTCATTTTCCTTCTAAGAAAAGATTTATAAAATAATCTTTAATTGGGCTTCTTAAATAGTTTCTTTTGAATAAATAAGTTATTTTTTCCATTCTCTTTATACTTCTAGGTTTACTAGGTTGCAGAATCTTTCAGGTTTTGTGTATTCATAGACTAACAAATGAAAATACACTCCACTCTTGAACAAAAGTTGTGATTTTTTTTGATAGCTAAATGCAGTAGTAATTGTAAAAAATACTTCTTTGAGTAGTGGAAAGACATAAATGTAACAACACAGAATCCCTATGTCAAACAGCTTCTGTCAAATCAATCACTAGCTCCGGCTCAGTGCTGAAAAATGGTTAATTTTCCTGAAAACACACACTCCCACATACACATTTACATATTTATTTATGCTTTTGTTAATGATAGCTAGATATCAGTGGGAAATAAATCACTGTCAGATGTGTGAAAAGCTAAATCAAGTTGCAATCAAACCTTATTATTGACAAAATGAAAATCAAAGACAAAGTGAATGAAGTAAGCAATCTTTTGGCAATGACATCTTCTTAAAAAAGTGTTGACTATACCTTTAAAACCCCCTTTTTCTTTAGGAATTGACCACGTAGAATGAATACTAGAAATATTATGCTACCGAGTAAATTATCTAAATCCCAAAAGGAACCTATGGCACAACAAAAATAGCTTTTTTTGATTCAGTGTATTGTTTTAGATTTTCCAGTCGGCAGAATACTATTAAAATCTGATTTATATTTTTCAACCTTTCCTTTCCTTTCCTTTCCTTTCCTTTCCTTTCCTTTCCTTTCCTTTCCTTTCCTTTCCTTTCCTTTCCTTTCCTTTCCTTTCCTTTCCTTTCCTTTCCTTTCCTTCCCAGAATCCAGAACTAATGCATCTCAAAATAAGCAGAGTTAAATCAGACATTAGTTGCACTATATATGTATATACATGCACATACACACACACAGAAGCACAACCGCTAACATGAATAGATATATGTCTCCCCACTACTGCAATCTGTTTGAACTACAGCCAGAAATTTAGTAAGTTCTCGTTTTTTATTTCCAAAATAGAAAGAAGGACATGAAGGTGCTTGTAGCAATGCTTTTGACTCTCTCTTCTTTGACCAGACACTGGTAACTTTGGGTTACCTGTTTAATCTAAACTTCAGCTTATGTAAGATATAGTTCGTGTTTAAGTCAAGATCCAAGTGGAGATACTGTCAAAGTCTAATGAGGGCTTTTCTCAGCTTTCTTCTTTAAACTCTCCAGCAAGAAAAGCAGATAAAAAACCCAATCCAGTGTACTAGGAGGATCACTAAATGCCATCAGAATTGTTTTACTTTCAAAATTTAGCAGATGCTTATTTTATAACTAATTCAGTCCCTAGTTCAGCAATATGAACTTTTGTTCTGCATAGGGCCTTACTCATTCTGGAGGACTGAAATCATCATCTCCAGACAGAGAGGGAGACAAACAGCACTGCTGCAAAGAGAAGCATGACTATTCAAAGCAGTCTTAAAAGCATTTAAGGTAAGATTTAAAGAAAAAACAAAACAAAACAAAACAAAACAAAACAAAACCAAACCAAAACTAAACACCATTCCAAGTATTATCCTGATTGCTGTTTAGCAGTTTTGCATACCAAGCTGCCATTGATTTCAACAGATAGCAAAGCATGGGGATGTATAATTGGGTCATTAGGGGCCTTTGTCAGTGCCTGGAGAAACAAATGATAGCCTTCTGTTGTCTAGTTACCCACTTTTTGTGTTGTTAATGCTGCTGTCATTTCTATTTGCCCATGGCATGTTTCATACACCTGTGGGGTTGCATAAATAATAATTAGGACATTGTAGGATACCAAGTTTCATGTATTGCTTTCATCTGAGTGACAGTCACTTCCTGCTTCACTACTTTTATTGCCATTAGCATCTAATGCCTTTCCAAGCTTCCCCATAGTTAGTGAGATTAATATAAAAGGAGTCTTTGAAACAGTTTAAAATTTGCACATCTCACAAAAGAAGATAGGGAGGTCATATTTAGAAAATTATTTTGTAGCAGGGCTATGTATTAAAGATGTAGAAGTCAGGCAAATGAAATGTATGCAATCTTAAAATAAGCTCTGTAGGTATGTGGTAACTTCATTCTTAATCCCCTAGAGAGACCTAAGTAATATTCCAACTGTAGTGTTTATTTCCTTTTCTGAAATTTTCCTCTCATCGTGACATGGTAGAAAGATAAATACATAAATATAAAAAAATATATCAAATACCTCTAAGGTAAACTCTTCTGAAAGCTTACTGCCAAGAAAGTAACACTGTGGAATTTAGAAAAGATATATCTAGACCCTTTTTTTGCCTTGCTGGTGTGTATTTTGCCATTCCAACTTTTGGAAGAGTTTCTTCATCTTCCATACTTAGAATTCAAACATAATTGCTGTAGGAGAAGAAAATATCTATCTATCTATCTATCTATCTATCTAGTTATTTATTTTGGATATTACTTGGTATCCAGTGATAGGATGCATGGGAATGGTTCAAAGCTGCATCGGGGAGGTTTAGACTTGACATTAGGAAGCATTTATTTACAGAGGGTGGTTAAACACTGGAACCGGCTTCCTAGTGTGGTGGTGGATGCCCCATGCCTGTCAGCATTTTAGAGGCATCTGTACAATGCCCTGAATAACTTTTGGTCAGCCCTGAATTGGTCAGGCACTTAGGCTAGATGATCATTGTAGGTCGCTTCCAAATGAAATATTCTGGACTTAGGCGTCCTGTCCTATCCTATCCTATCCTATCCTGTTCATTTATTTCACTAAATCACTCTTAGTATTCTTATTGCTATTTCCTTTATTTTCAGTATCTCTTGGAGTAAGTGGTCATGGTATTCAATCATGTCTGGCAGTTTGAAATTATGCATAAAAGGTACAGTGAATTATGATTAATTGCTTTGTTCCAATACACTGGAAGTTGGTTGTTTCTGTGCAAGTACCTCTTCCCACACATCTAAGCCACAAACTGCTCTGCTGTAATTTTATAACCCCATTATAATTGCAGGGTGAGAGAAAAATATGCCATATAAGGTAGTTTGGTGCTAGAGGTTATAGTAGCTTAATGTACCTCGATTAAAGCAATGAAACACATCAATAGAAGAATAAGGGAGGGTCATCCTCCTGGAGTTATATGTCACAAGATTTGAAAACCATTTATTCTGATTTGCAACGTTAAAAGAATGAGTTTATAATTATGAATAGCTTATTGTAGTCTTCATACTATTATTTTTGTATGAAATATTATTTTGAACAGTGAATATGTTTGTGTGACACACACATACATACAGATTAGCATACATGCAAGAATAGAAACCCATTCCTCATATTAGCACAAGAACACACAGCAAAGTCCCCTTTCCTATACCCTAGAATAATGTGGTTAAAGTAGAAGCATGCAATTACTGAAGTTTATTGTGGCAAAAATTTAATTCTGCTATATATATTATTTTACTATTCGTCTTGATGTACCTTTCCATAAAATTTCTAGATTTGATTTTTTCCTCATCAATTTTATCCTTAGTTACTTTTCCCTTCTTCCCTTCTACTTCCATCTCATAATCATTTTTACATGAATCTAGCCATTGAAACAAGGTTATTAAGGGTAGCTTGAAATCTAGTAATAATATATCCAATCATTTATTAAAGCATCAGCAAGGACACCAAGAAGAGCTTAGTAAAAGCTTGTATTCCAGTGTTTTATGACACTCTTGTGCCTGTTAAGATGTTCTCCTTTCTGCACAAAGCACCAAAAGTCAACCACAGTCAAGTCTCAGTTTAACTGTCCCCACTACTGATAAGATGCAGGATGTGGATACAGCACTGCCTCTTTCCTACTATGTGCACTTCCAGGAGAAGAGCATCTGAGAATGCTGCAGCCTGTGTATTTGGAAACAGACTGGTGTGCTGCACTGACCTGACGGAGACAGCATGGAGGAATGTGATAACACTAAAGGCTATATTTATACTAGTCAAATGAACATGCTTAGGACTGCTCTGGCACTGGTACTAATTGCCATGGGATTGCACTGGTCTGAAACACTGGGATAGGTATAAATTACTTACTGGAATGGTCTTTGGCTTATGGTATGTCCTGAGCCATACCTAGGAATTGTTTGGAAGAAAACCAGTTTGTTCAGGACAAAATGTCAGGAACCATGCTAAAAGTAAAACAGTACAAATGCTTTCTATGTAAATTAACTGCTGAAATTCATCATATAGCCAGTTTAAATTAATTTAAATGAATAAAGGCTGTCACTACAATAATTAATATAAGTAGGAGGTGCAAATTCTTAGGTTTTTTGATGGGGATTTCAAATGGAATAGGAAAACAGCTTTCAGAATCAGTTATGTTTTTACTGACATTATTTTGTAATTCACTAAAATTTCTGAAGCTGAAGTTATTGGATATGGGACTTTCATCCTGTAGCCTTTAAATTTTGGGGTTTGTTTTGTTGTCTCTGATATTCTGAGAAGAATTACATTTTTGATTCTTCTCCCTGTTTTTGTTATGGTAATAATACAAATCAAATGCTGAGTAAAAGAAAAAAGGCATGTGTCTGAAAACAACTCCGTCATAGGCAGTCTGGTAGGATATTATGAAAAGGCAAGAGGCATATCATCTGCAAGTAAGTGAGAATAATCAGGCATAGAAAGATTCATATTTGGTCAATAAACATTTTTTGCAGTGGACTTACACATCTGTTGTGCTCCATTACTCCAACAGTCTCTTTTGTCTACTATCAATGTTTCTATGTACAGGGACAGTATGTTTCTACGTGGCAAGTGTAAGCCAATGTATACTTGTGTCAAGAGGAAACATTTTCTGTTTTCAAAGCAACATGTTTATCTTTAAGAAAAAAAGACTAGATAGAACTGACAGATACCCAGCAGAAATGCATTAGAGGCTGCTGAAATTCGTGAGCAAGAGGCAGTTCCTCCTTTCCTAGCCCAGATGTGAGGCTGCTATGGTTCCCAGCTGGAGCCAGTGAGCCAGCTAGAGACTGGGCAAATATTCCTGCTAGATACACGCATACATGCACACACAGACACACAATGCACAAAAGAAGGTCCTGGTATTGTCTCCAGGCCTTGCCCCCCTCCAGTTGCTGGCTTCTGGATCTACAAGCCCCTCAGGTTCGCAGTCTCACTCCAGTTGCTGGTACTCAGACCTCTAGTCCTGTTTGCTGGCTAGTCTGGCTTGAAGTTTTTCTTGAATCTTCTTTTCTAGAGAAAAGATAAAAGAAGATTGAGGGGGGATCTTAGTAATACATAAAAATACTTAATGGGAGGATGCCAGGGGGATGGGAGCAGTCTTTTTTCAGTGGCGCCCAGTGATAGGACGAAGGGTAATGGGCATAAACTTGAACATAGGAAGTTCCATCTTAACATGAGAAGGAACTTCTTTACTTTGAGGGTAGTGGAGCACTGGACCAGGCTGCCCAGAGAGGTGGTGGAGTCTCCCACTCTGGAGACATTCAAAACCCGCCTGGACGCTGTCCTGTGCAACGTGCTGTAGGTGACCCTGCTCTGGCAGGGGGGTTGGACTAGATGATCTCCAAAGGGCCCTTCCAACCCTAACCATTCTGTGAATTCTGTGAAGTTCACTTTCGTTCACCACTCAGAACAGAGAGTGTACCCACAGAGAAGACAGAAACAAGATTTAATAAGAATGTAGCATGGACTGTGGTGATCAAGCACAGGGCTCATTGAGAGAAATTTACAGACCAACAATCCATTTATATCTAGCTGGCTACTCGTATACCCTTCTCCCTTTATTTTCCCTCACTTGTTCCTCCCTGACCCACCTCAATCCCTTCCTTTCCCTGCCTTTGCTCTTCCACTAAACACTCCAGAATAAGCCTTGCATATTCCCACATTTCAACAATGTCCTTAAAACATCCCGTAAGATTTGCACAGTGCCTGAATGCTTTTCCCTGGCACCCCAAAGGAGTAGACTGTCACATACCCCTTTAGGCGGTAACCCTTTCAGCCTGCAAGGTGATTTGGAAAAAAACCTCTCCTGTTAACTCCTCTCAAGGGGAGACCAGGGCCTGACCATCCTTCTGAGGAGGACCATAGAAGTGCATTTATTGGTAAGGCATTTTAATGTTTGTGAACTCAGGTCAGATTGTTTTTTAAATCCTGGATCTGAATTCATCTCACCTAATTTTTGCACTTTAGGAACCCTCACGAATTATGAACATGGATGGTTTTAGGGCCAGCCAAGTTGGGATGCTCTGTTTGCCCTGAAGACTTTGCTGGCGTTCCTCCAACCAACATAATTTCTCTGATTTTCAGAGATCTTTGTGTTTAGTGTGATTAGTTTTTAGTCCTGTAGCCTAGAAAACTTCAGGTCTTCTCATGACTTCTCATGCTTCTCTTCTAGATATATTTCCTTGTGTGTCACAGGTTGTCATGAAGATTTTTATTTAAAATGGAATACAAAACATCTCTTAATAAAATAACAAATGTAGCAGAGATTATCCCTCAGTATTATGTAGTTGATTTCTGGACATTTAATCATCACTTCTATAGAAGGTTTTATTTAAAGACAAGGATAGAAAGAAGGACTTTGACATAATATGCCTTATTTTTGTATTGAATATTCAATATACAATTACTTAGATCATTATATTTTGCTTATGTAGTTGTGCATTATTTACCCATCTCAATACTGTAACTGAAACTTTTCTAATTTTATTTAGATGTTACTATATCCACTTTAGAACAGGTTTCTCTTATACAGCAGATTTATATCATCCAGATTTATATAACAATTCTATTTATCTTCATTTACCTCACTTAAAGTCAGTGCCTGATGAAATATTTCTTCAGAAGCTGAAAAAAATTGTAAGGGAGGGGGAGGGGGGGAAGCATATTAGAGATCGTGCATGTATTGGTACATATTTATATATAATCCAAGCACAAAAAAATATTTTATTGAAATTAAGACTGAAAGCATATATCAGCTCTCATCGTTGTAAAAAATAAAATGAAGCTATAAAGATATTTTATTTTTCTTGAACAAATATAGTACAAGTGCAGGAAATTTAGAATTACAGTTATCCATAAAAGCAGTACAAACTGGTGAGATAAGCAAAGCAATCAATTGTATAATTCTACTTCTGTACTGTAGAACGTTTTTTATTGATAAGGCACTTTAATGCTTGTGAATCCAGGTCAAATTGAACTGTGTTTATAAAATCCTGGACCTAACTTCATTTTTTTGGGTTTTTTTGTTTTGGTTTTTTTTTCATTTTGAGGACTCTCTTAAATTAGGAAGCAGTTTGTACATGACTATCTCCAGGCAGAGAATTCATTGAAGGGTTTGTGCTCACTTTTCCTTCCATTTGTGGACACTGGCTGGTGTGTCTTATCAACCTGTGCCATCTGATACAGATAAAATCTAATGACCTCACAGCTCTCTTTTCCACTTAATGCTGGGGTAGCATCTGCAGCCCTTTATAGTGAGTGGACACATACCGGCAGAGGAAAAAATCAGATTTTAAAAGGGCTGAATAATCCCCTCAGGAAATCTCCTTTGATAAAAGGAGCATATAATGTTCCTTGTATCCTGTCTCAAACACATAAGCTGAGTGCATAAAATTAGACAGGATTATCCAAGCAGCGTGATATATAACATCCAACAAGGAATAAGGTCGTTGATCCTTTTAAACCCAATGACATTTGAGCCAGATAATTAAATTCTGAGTGCTCTTGACCTTTATCTAATCTCTCTTATATCTTAACCATTATAATAAAGAAAACTGTTGCCTGCAGGTAAGCTGTAAAGGAATGATGATCTTCATGAGTTGTCTGGTACTGCACTGGTTTGATTTTTATTGTTGGAAGCCTAGCATTAGCCCCTGTAATTAGAAACATTAGATGTCATTATCAATACTTACAGCAACTATAATCTTTTCTTCCCCAGCTGTGTTTTTTATATGGTATACCGGCTGATTTTAACTACTTTCAGTACTTTCAGTATTCAGTGTTGTTTCATTTAGATTAACTAAGTATGCACTAAAAATAGTGTTAAAATTAAGTATATAAATTAATTGTATAGTTTAAAATATTTATATTACAGAAATTGCTTAACTCTTTAGAACTGTAAAAAAAAAAAAAAACACAAACAAAACCCAAAACCAAACCATATCTAAATGCAAGCTGTAAACAGTCCAGGAAACTCTTGGAGACCATGAAGAAAAATAAAAAGGGTTTCTACAGGTATGTTAGTCAGAAAAGGAAGAGAAAATAAATTGCACCCTCTGAATAAATAAGACCGGGGATCTGGTTACAACCAACACGGAGAAAGCTGAGGTCCTCATAAAGTTTTTTGCCTCAACTTTCATTGGCAATTGCTCTTCCTATATGTCTCCAATCCCTGAATCTCAAAGCAGGGACTAGGGAAATTCAGTCCTATAAGAGATATAAGTCACTATAAGAGAAGATCAAGTTCAAGACCATCTGAGAAACCTGAACATGCACATGTCCATGGGACCCGATGAGATGCATCCTAGGGACCTGAGGGAACTGGCAGATGTAGTTGCTAAGCCACTTTCCATTAGATTTGAAGTTATGAAAGTCAGGCAAAGTCCCAGGGACTGGAAAAAGGGAAACATCGCACCCATTCTTAAAAAGGGTAAAAAGGAAAACCCTGGGAACTACCAACAAGTCAGCCTCATCTATGTGTCCAGTACGATTATGGAGCAGATAGTCCTGAAAGACATGTGAAAACATATGAAAGACAGGGGGGACTTTAGAGACAGACAACATGGTTTCACCAAGGGCAAATCATGCCTCACTAGTCCAGTGGCCTTCTTACCATAGAATAACTGTATCAGTGAACAAGGGAAGAGCTATGGATATCACCTACCTGGACCTCTGTAAGACCTTTGACATTGTCCCACACAAAACCTTGTCTCTAAATTGGAGAGATATGGATTTGGTGGATGGACTGTTACATGGATAAGGAACTGGCTGGATGGTCACATTCAAAGAGTTATAGACAGTGTCTCAATGTCCACATGGAGATCAGTAGCACGTAGTGTCCTTCAGAGGTCCATATTGGGCCCAGTACTGCTCAATATGTTTGTAATGTCATAGACAGAGGGATTGGGTGAACGCTCAGAAAGTTTGCAGATGACACTGAGATGAGCGGTGCAGTTAATACGCTAGAGAGAAAGGATGCCATCCAGAGGGACCTTGACA
This sequence comes from Charadrius vociferus, assembly GCF_000708025.1. Classification (NCBI taxonomy): domain Eukaryota; kingdom Metazoa; phylum Chordata; class Aves; order Charadriiformes; family Charadriidae; genus Charadrius; species Charadrius vociferus. The sequence goes on along the minus strand of NW_009661373.1, from coordinate 2,425,042 downwards.
GGCTTGAGGAGTAGACCCTTATGAACCTCATGAAGTTCAACAAGGCCAAGTGCAAGGTCTTGCATCTGGGTTGGTGCAATCACTAATATCAGTGCAGACTGGGGGATGAATGGATTGAGAGCAGCCCTGAGGAGGACTTGGGGATACTGGTGAATGAAAAATTGGACATGAACTGGCAATACGCACTTGCAGCCCAGAAAGTCAATCATATTGTGGACTGCATCAAAAGAAGCATGGCCAGCAGGTCGAGGGAGGTGATCTGCCTCTCTACTCCACTCTTGTGAGACCCCACCTGCCTTACTTGTCCTGGTTCTGGCAGGGATGGGGTTAATTTCCCCAGGGATGCAGCGGGCGACACAGGTATTCCATGCCATGTGAGCCATGCCCAAGCTATAGGGGAAAGCTAGCCGGAGAGGGGGCAGGAAGTGGCTGCTCTGAGCAGGCTGGGGTGGTCCAGATCAGGTTGGTGAGCAGTGGCACCGTAATCGCATTTGTATATTCCTTTATCAGTGTTATTGTTTTTCTCTTTCCTTTGCTGTTCTGTTAAACTGGCTTTATCTCAACCCACGAGTTTTGCCTTTTTCTTCCAATTTTCTCCATGGCTGTGGGGGGTGAGCAAGCGGCCACATGGTTCTTTGTTGCCAGCTGAGGCCAAACCACGACAGTACTGCATCTAGTTATGGAGTCCCAGCACAAGCGAGATAGACCTGTTAGAGGAGGTCCAGAGGAAGACCATGAAAATGGTGGAAAGCTGGAACTTTTCCAGCTTCATTTCCTCTGAAGAAAGGCTGAGAGCATTAGTAGTGTCTAGCCTGGAGAAGAGAAAGCTCCAGGAAGACCTGATTGCAGCCTTTCAATGGGGGGCTTGTAAGAAAGATGGGGAGAGACTTTTTAGTAGGGGATGTAGTGACAGGACAAGGGGCAAGACTTTTAAACTGAAAGAGTGTAGATTCAGACTAGGTATAAGGAAGAAGGGTTTTATGATAAGTGTAGTGAGACCCTGGAACAGGTTGCCTAGATAAGTTGTGGGTGCTCCATCACTGGAAGTATTCAAAGTGAGGTATGATGGGCTTTGAGCAACATGATCTAAAGAAAGATGTCCCTGCCCATGGTGGAGGGGTTGGACTAGTCGATCTTTAAAGGTTAACCGTTCTAGAAGTCTGTCATTTTACATTACAGTAGTAACTGCTCTTGTTTTTAACCTGTTCCGTGCTTCCTTCTCTGTCTTTCTTATTCTTTCTTATTCCTGCCATATTTTATGGCTTTTATCCTCTGTTCATCCTCTAAGAGGCATTTAGACAGTGACCTTAATAAGGTGATTTAACTTGGTCAGCCCTGAATTGGTCAGGCAGTTGGACTAGATGATTATTGTAAGTTCCTTCCAACTGAAATAGTTCTGTTCTATTCTAATTCTATTCTATTCTATTCTATTCTATTCTATTCTATTCTATTCTATTCTATTCTATTCTATTCTGTTCCTTCCTAATTTACCAGGTTCCTATCCTTGCAGCAAGCATTTATTTACTTATGCTTACGTCTCTTCCTCCCCAAACATTCTCCTTTTTACTAAGCATTTTACTGCAATGGATGTAAAAAGACTGAACAGTGAAGACTGTTGTTCCAAAACAGATCCTTCACTTTTATGTGAATGTGCAATTTTTACTTTGTCAGAAACCTGGGACAAACAAAATTGCTTTCAAACAGCTTTTTATCCATGATGTCTCAGTAGGCTTGTTCAATTTTGTAGTTCATTCATCTCTTGGTCAGATTACGCACTGCTAGGATTTCTCTAAATTTCTATTTTGTATTTTTTCCCACACAGAATAACGTCAGCCCAGGCATATTCAAAATCTGGTGTATAACACTCACTTAATATTCTCTTCCAAAAAATTATGACAATGAGTTTTTATATCTTACATACTCACAGGTTCCAAAATGCATCTGTTTATCTCCAACCCATATGAAAGAAAAGCCAAAGAAAAAAACAGGACATATCCCTAAATAGTATATGAAATATTTGTAGTCTAAAAGCAACTTTGCATTTCAGGTTACCTAGCTGTCATTCTGAGTGCTTTTGAAACAAAAATCTAGTCAAAGTCTAATTGAATTTTAACATCGGGCAGAATTAAAACAAAAAACAAAAAACAAACACTACTAGTCCAAACCTAACTATTTGCAAAACTAGAATGGATATGCATTCTCCACTGCGTTGTGTTTCCAGCTCATACAGTTTGTCATTTGATGCTTGGTCAAATTCAACTAGTTTCAGCTGAAATTGTTCTGTATGCTTCTGCATCTTGAAGTCTATTAAAAAAGAACATTGCCATCTATGGTTGTTTTTTTTTTTTATGTTGTTGAATTCTAAACATCATTCAAAGTCATAGAATGATGAAAGAATGAGCTACTGCCCTGCTCACTGCAGGGAGAAAAATATCAAATAAATGAAAGAGACGGATCTATCCCTTAGCTGGTGTAGATCAGTATCATTTTACAGAGTTCAAGGGGATATGTTCTTCTCTTCTTGTAGAGTTTCTGGTCTTTAACAGCTAGATGGGAGATTGGTGTAATCTGTAATAATTGATTACACAATGGCTTTCTTGAAATGTGGGAAAGAAAAACAAAGTTGCAACAATAAAGATTCATTTAAGATTATAGAACACTGAGAGTCACCTCAACTGATAAAAACTAACTGGAGGATGATTAGACAGTAAGAGGTTGTTCTTTGTAAAATGAGATGAAATTTTATTTTCTAAAGGTTAAGATAAAAGGCTACCTGACAGTCAAAGAACAACGGCCAGGGTGCTGCATATTAGATTCTCTTTTCCTTGACTAGGACAGTATTTTACTCTAATAAATAGACAGACCACCTTTGGACAGATACTCTTTACTCTGCTGAAATCTGCCACTTACCTTCAGAAGCATTTCGCTCTGCTTTACTTCAGTACCACTGTACAAAAGACATTGGTTAGAATTTTATTTCACTTGACACTAAATTTTATTGGACTAAAAATTATGTTAGATATGCCCTTTTCACTCTGAAACAAAGATCATAATTCCCAGTGTTTTTGCTGGGGTTTTAACCCTAAGACTATATAAACTTATTAAATAATCTAAATGCTTGGAATTCCCAATACAAAAGGACATGGACCTGTTGGAGCCTGATCATAGGGATGGAGCACCTCTCCTATGAGGACTGGCTAAGATAGTTAGGGTTGTTCAATCGGAAGAAAAGAAGGCTCGGGGGAGACCATATCGTGACCTTTCAATACTTAAAGGAGGCCTGTAAGAAAAAAGGGGGCAGATATTTCAGTAGGGCCTGTTACACTAGGGCAAGGGGAAATGGTTTTAAACTAAAAGAGGGTAGATTCAGACTAGATAGAAAGAAAAAAATAAATATGATGAGGGTGTTGAATCACTGGAATAAGTTTCCCAGAGAGGTGGTAGATGAGGCCCAGGTTGGATGGGGCTCTGAGCAACGTGATCTAGTTGAAGATATCCCTGCTCATTGCAGGGTGGTCGGACTAGATGACCTTTAATGGTCCCTTCCAACGGATGAACGAGTGGGACACTTTTAGATTTCCCAGTGGAGCCTAGACCCTTAAGGCTGCTTTATACCTTATCAGGAAGGCAGGGGAAGGAGAAAAAAAAAAAAAAAAAAAAAAAAAAAAAAAAGAGGCTGAATTCTAGGTTAGAGAAAATGGGAACTAACCAGTAACTCCTAGATATCTATCACTGGTGTTTTTTGTTTCCTTTTGTTTCAACTTTCAGCTTTCTGTCTCGTCCTGTTTTGCAAATAATTGCAAATATTTAAGCAAACATATCCCACAGCAAAAGAAGGATAACAACATTAGCAAGGTAATTTAGAAAACAATAATATGGAGAAGGAAGGAAAAAGATTTTATCCACACTAGCAAAAACCAAGGAGAAATAATAGCACATCTGTAGAACAAGAAGCCTTATGCAGAAGACCCAACATCCATGCAATATTTGAGGGGGTTTCCTGAGATAACCTCTGGTTTGGTGATGTGAATTGAACATAAATTCACGGCTGGAGAATGTTAAGTGTGCTTCAGGAGTATATGTTTCAGTTTATTTTAACCTAAAAAAAGAATAAAATAAAAAACAAAACAAAACAAAACCTTTGTGTGTTCAGTCATCATTCCACAATGTGAGTCGAAATATAACAAAACGGGATGACCAAGAGTTTAAAAGCACACGGTTAATCTGAACTAAATTAGTACATGTATGCATTCAAAGAGTTCTCTCTGTGTGTATGTTTTAAAAATAAAAGGAAAAAAAAAATATTTGCATAGGGCAGAGCTGTCAGCCTTTTTTATCACCTTAATAATTCCTATCACAATTATTCACCACTGCTAGTCTGAAAAAAAAAAAAAAAAAGAAGGTTCTATCTTTAGAAAGGGGATATTGTCATACCTATGCCCATACCTTGACACATGACTCTATAACTAGATGAAGGTTTTTTATGTCAGAGCTGTTGTTTAAAGAAAAAAAAAAAAAAACAAAAAAACCAAACACAATTAATGTCTTGTGCTTTTAAATATAAGTTACTGAGCACTGTTCCTATCTCTTCTTTTCCCCTGAACTGACCCCATAATGAATGGAAACACCATGTTCAAACACCGCAACCCAGGGTGACCAAAGCAAAGGACAGATCTTGGTCAATGTTTTGGGTTTTTTTTTCTAATTCTGGAAAGAGCAGTAGGGTGTTTAAGATCTCTGCAGATATCCTCAGGTGCATCTATGGTGGGACCCATTTCTGCAGCCTAAGACACACACACACGCACACACACAGAGTATCCGGGGTCATGGCTTTCCCTGCAGAGGTGAAGGAATGAGTTTTCCACTGCAGTGTCATGGAATAATTTGCCAGGGAACAGTTGTTCAGGCACTCAGAATTGTTCATGCTGTATGACAATTATTCATCTGGCTAACAGGTAAATAGTTTGTTGTTTGTTTGGTTTTTTTTTATTCTAGCCCTGGCTGTTATTCTTCCCTTACTCTCAGATAGGAATTTCTGATAAAAAGAAATACTCCTTGAGATCCTGAGTTGATTAATTTAAAAAAAAAGATCAGTTATATGATAGTGTCCTTAAAGAGACATAAGAGTGAAACAGCACCATCATTATCCAGAAAACTTATCTCCAGGCAGCTCTGGAAGCTTATAACTGTTCTTACCACCTTTCAACTCCCATCATTCAGTACTGTTGCCATCACTGAGCAGCAGAACTTTTATATCATTTTATTTTGTCTGTTATCTCAGTAGTGAGACAGCAGGACACCTCGAGATCCCAAAGGAAGTTTAACCATATGGTTGCATGATGATAATGACCTCAGTTTCAGATTATAGAACGGTTTTCCCTACAAAACCAGAAATAATACATTTGTATACTCCTAAGAAACGCAAAAAGTGTCATTAACAGTTCTTTTCTATTTTGAGGAGCAAAGTATACTAAAGAGGCTAAATGTGAGGCATGAAGTCTTTAAATGCAGAATAGGATTTTTTCTTTTCATGTTTACTATACCAAAATGGGATGGCTGTCATTAAATTCATATTCATACAGAATTAGAGTGCTTTGAAAATGTTATTTAAAAGAAGCTAAACCAAAACCAGTCAAAGAACATCAGAAAGTACAAGGTCAAATTATTTTCTTTCTGTACTAGAAAAAATCTTGGTTAACTTTGAGACAGATATAGGTGTATGCAGAAAAAAAGATGTTGAAGTTTCAGGAAAATAGCAGATTTATTTTTTTAAACTTTAGTAAATTTAATATATAATCAAAGGTTTTAGATGTCACTGCAAAAGTTGTGTGTATAATACTAAAGGACAACTCTAAATCTTTGCAAAGATATGGGGCAGAAAAATCTTGAAAGAAGCCACAGTAATTTTCTGATCCTGTTGTCTGCATAGCTGACATTTATGTAACCAGGGACCTTTTTAGTGTCCAGGTAGAGTTCATGATGCCATTTGATTTTTGTACTGAAACAATGCAAAACTATATAAATTCTGTGAAGGCTATCAGTCTATCTCTAAGCAAAAGACAAAAACTTTTTCTAACATCCACAAATTGGAAATATTAGTCAGTTTGGGAGAAAAAAAGTGTGGTGAGCTGACTTTGGCTAGCTGCCAGGCCCCCACCCAGCCGCTCTCCCACTCCCCTTTGTCAACAGGACAAGGGGAGAAAATAAGATGAAAAAAAGCACACGGGTTGAGGCAGAAACAGGGACAGAATCACAGAATCACAGAATCACAGAATCACAGAATCACAGAAT